>NC_080756.1:363000-708500 GCF_020826845.1 Diceros bicornis minor | reverse complement strand
TTCACTGTAAAGTCAAGATCCCTTATTTACAAGTTACACAGCTGAGTGTAAGAGACCTTGGGTCCCATTGTTTCTTCTCCGTTTTATCTCAGAGAGTGGCTGCAGGTTTTTGTTTGATGGTCATTCCATAGCACATATTTCCATTCTGCCACCTTGATCTTGTCTTACACCTGTGTCCCTGTTTCCTCCAGCTTCTGTTTGACTTCTAAAGCGTCAGTAACTGTTAGACGTTAGCTGTCGCTTGCCCCGTCATTTTTATTCCCTTGGCCAACGGTTAACCTTCAGAACCGTGCCATTTGGAGTTGCTGTTCAATTTCCCCAAATACTCCCTTAACAGTTTTCTTGTAACAACTGCAATGATCTAACATGTTCCTTTTTTTGAAGGCCGACTTAGAAGAAGCCCTGCATATCCTGTCTTCCAAAATTCTCATGATTTATTATTTCTCTTCTTTTGATAATGCATTTATTTTTCAGCGTTTAAGTCTACTTCAACGTACTTATGAAAGCCTTTCTAAGTCTGCTTAGCATTAGGTCTTTTTCTTTGAACAATACTTGATATTAAATGCTATGTGACTTGGAATTCCCCAAAGAATTTAAAGAATCTTAGCAAATATGAAGAATGTTCATGTTCACTTAACCGAAATAGCTCACAGATACGTAATGAAAATCCTTTCAACTAATGCCCAGATGGTCATGCAAAGTTCAGCTTACCTTAGCAACCCAGTTTTTTGGGGTAAACAACTCTAATTGTTGCTATAACTAGGGAAATGGGACCCCCCAAATTCAAGATCTACTTTATCTAAAATTTATCTAAAATTCCTGTGCTACTCCTTACTTTCCCAATAAATTATCCAGATCATTTGATTAAAATGGAATCTTTAGGGTTTTGACTGTTAATCTCTACTTCACTTTACTTTTTTGTCTCCCATCTGAATGATTGTCCTTCAAGCAAAGATACACTGAAATAAACTGTACCAGACATTTTTTAATTCCATAATTTTAAATGTGATGTGTGTATAGAGTTTACCATGTGGAAGATATTGAAAAAGCAAATGGGGAAAGAATAAAATTGGCCAGGTCATTGACTTTTTTTTTAATAGACTTTATTTTTTAGAGCAATTTTAGGTTCACAACAAAATTGAGGGGAAGGTACAGGATTCCATATACCCTTTGCCCTCACACATTCTCAGCCTCCCCCAGTATCAACATCCCCCACCAGATGGTACATTTGTTACAACTGATGAACCTACATTGACACGTCATTATCACCTAAAATCCATTTTAGTTTACATTAGAATTCAGTCTTGGTGCTATACATTCTATGAGTTTGGACAAATTTATAATGACATGTATTCATCATTACAGTATCATACAGAGTAGTTTCACTGCCCTGAAAATCTTCTGTGCTCCACCTATTCATCTCTCCCTCTACCCTAACCCCTAGCAACCTACCGGTCTTTTTACTATCTCCATAGTTTTGACTTTTCCAGAATGTCATATAGTTGGAATTATACCGTATATAGCTTTTTCAGATTGGCTTCTTTCACTTAGTAATTTGCATTGGTCTCCTCTATGTCTTTTCATGGCTGGATAGCTAATTCCTTTTTAGTGCTGAATAATATACCACTGTCTGGATGTACCACAGTTTATTCATCCATTCACCTACGGAAGAACGTTTGGTTGCTTCCAAGTGTTGGCAATTATGGATAAAGCTGCTATAAACATCCATGTGCAGGTTTTTGTGTGGACATAAGTTTTCATCTCATTTGGGTAAATACCAAGGAGTGTGATTGCTGGATCATATGTTAAGAGTATGTTTAGTTTTGTAAGAAACTGACAAACTGTCTTCCAGAGTATCTGCCCCATTTTGCATTCCTTCCAGCAATAAATGAGTTCCTGTTGCTCCACTTCCTCGCCAGCACTTGGTGTCAATGTTCCAGATTTTGGCTATTATAATAGTTGTGCAGTGGTATCTCACTGTTGTTTTAATTTGCATTTCCCTGAGGACATGTGATGTGTAACATCTTTTCATATGCTTATTTGCCATTTATATATCTTCCTTGGTGAGGTGTCTGTTCAGGTTACCAGTCCCAAGGGAGGACTCCCATTCCATGGAGGATAGTAAAGATCATCACTACACCAACCACCAGGAATAATAGCCCAAACACTTCTGCCCATTGCATTTTGGTATCAGAGTCACCAAGGAAAACAACAAAGTCAAGCACTGGGTGGAACAACACTTCACTTACGTAGAGAAGAGACAGGGCAAGACCAGCTTCAGTGGTGGGCATTGGTTCCCTGTGGTCAGTGGGTATTTCCTCCTCTCCGGCTACTGTGAGAAGAACCTTTCCCCTCCCCTTGAGGACAGATAAAGCAGTGGAGTTGGCCAGATGCTGTGTGATGCACACTCTTTAAACAGAGACAGAGTGCTCATTGAGCCTGAAACAAGGAAAGATAGTCCCACACACGGTGATAAGCCCAGCACAGGCTGTGTGGGCTCCTCATCTCTTGGTAAGGAAGTGTTTCAGGTTCAGTGCAGCCAAGTGGAGGCAGAAAGACTGCATGTATGGAGATTCCTTTCCCAACAGGTGGTTCGTGTTCTTATTGTTGAATTTTAAGAATTCTTTGTCTATTTTGGATAACAGTCTTTTATCAGATATCCCATTTGCAAATATTTTCTCCCAGTCTGTGGCTTATCTTTTCATTTTCTTGACAATGTCTTTCACAGAGCAGAAATTTTTAGTTTTAATGAAGTCCAGCTTATCATTTCTTCCCTTCATGGGTCTTGCCTTTGGTGTTGTATCTAAAAAGTCATCACCACACCCAAGGTCATCTAGGTTTTCTCCTATGTTATCTTCTAGGAGTTTTAGAGTTTTGCATTTTATACTTAGATAAACATAGATCCATTTTGAGTTAATCTTTGCAAAGGGTATAAAGTCTATGTCTGGATTGTTTTTTGCGTGTGGATAGTCAGTAGTTGCAGCACCATCTGTTGAAGAGACTGTCTTTGCTGCATTGCACTGCCTTTGCTCCTTCATCAAAGATCAGTTGACTGTATCATGTGGGTCTACTTCTGGGCTCTCTGTTCTGTCCCACTGATCTACATGTCTTTTCTTTCACCAGTCCTGCACTGTCTTGACTACTGCCGCTGTACGGTGAGTCTTGAAGTCTTTCTTTCCTCTAAGATCAGGAACAAGGAAGGAGGTTTCCTCTCACCACTGCTTTTCAACATCATCCTGGAAGTCCTGGCTGTGCAATTACACAAGAAAAGGAAACAGGAGATATACAAATTGGGAAGGAAGAAATAAAACTGTCTTTGTTCACAGACGACGTAATAGTTTATGTAGAAAACCCGAAATTTCAACAGGTGTGTCCTCCTTGCAAAAAGTTTTAACACTGTCTATTTTTTTAAATAGTAAAGAACTTCAGATTTTTGTATTAAAAACAGTTGGAAAATACAGTGCATTTTACTTTCAGTAATCTTGATAAGATTCTACCTATTTTGTAAGCAATACTTTAACAGGATTTTCTTGATGATCTTAAACTGAGATTAAGATCTGGTTCTTTGCTAACATAGTGACTTTGCTGGTTGCATGCGTTGGTGTGTATAGAAGCTTTTCTTTTGGGCTCAAGGAAAATGGAAAAGTTTACTGTTCTTCATTGGATAAAGATGACAGATTATGGCAATGGTTGAAAGACAATGGCATCTACCCTAGGGTGTCCTAGGATGTAGTGTGCCTGTGTATGGTTGGAGTCAGAAAAGAATCTCCTTCCTGGGAGACTGGCACAAGCAGCACCTCAACAAAGCTTGAGCCATTCTCACTCCCACAGTGAGTCGCTGGTACCCAGGGGAAATCAAGGAGGCAGCCCCAGCAGAGCCATGCTGTGGCAGCGCAGCCATGGTGGTGACCAAGTGGCTCCCACAGGGAGTTTGCAGAGAAAAAACCATGAATATGTCAGAGTGGATGTGAGTGGCCTTCATGTCAGGCATCCCTGGAACTCCCTGGAAAAAACTGCAGAGATTGAAGAGAGGGGATTGGACTCGTCTGTCACCAGGTGGGAGTCATAAGCCCGCAGAGTTTTCATATGGATTATTTATTCCCTCAGACAGATGGTGCTAGAATGCCATTCTCCTCGTCCAAAGGTCCACTTTTACTGGAGATAAGAGCATGTTGGACATGGAATTCTGGGAATTTGTTATGGTCAATAGTAAGCTTTTCTGTGTGTGTAAGTGTGCTAATCACTTAAAACCCACCATGTACGTACTATACATTAAACTGCCGCATATCTGCCCAAATTATTCATTTCAGCATCTTTGATGATCAATATTGATTACTGCAGCCAGATTGATTATATCAGAATCCACATCAACTACTAAGGTTGACCAAACCACTTGCTACACTGGACATTTACATTCGGTGTACAGATCCACCCAATGTGTCTTTATTTAAGGCTCATTTTTAAAAAGTGGACTACTGATTATTTTGTTAAGATGACTCATGGAAGAGGTGTGAGCCTAAGCCTGCTCATGTCTGACCTCTGTGGACAGGCAGGAGAGTGCGTCTCCTTGAAAGAGAACAATATAAGGGATGAAATCAACTTGCATTTGCGTAGCAAGATTTTCACTGGCTTTTTTCTTCTATTCTTTCCTATTATTCTCGTAACAATTCTGTCACTTAAACAGCACAGTTATTCCTCTGAGGGGTTACGCTGAAAACATGGTCCTCAAGAAGATGCGGCCCCCTACTAGGACCCGGCATGCTTTCCTCGAGACCACTGAAGAGCTTAACTCTGAGCGCTGTGAGGTCAGCAGCTGCACTGAACTGTTCGCGGTTCACTCAGGTTTCCCTGTTTTTCTTCCTTCTTTAGCCACTTCACCCCACTCAGAGTGGGAATGATAAACCTCCAAAAGTGGGGGGCCAGGATCACGTATGATGGAAAATGGTCCCATTGGTTTTCAGGAATAATGTGAGACATCTTCTAGAATGCTCTGGATACTCCTGGCTGTACAACACTTTCATTCGTTGTATTGTTGGTGATCATTTTATATGCCTTAATTATTTTCTCAACTATATTGTAAACTCCTCTAGGAAGAAACGGCATTTTATACTTGTGTTCTTAGCATCTATGCCTAAACATAGGTAGTCACTAAAAATGAATTTTTGTTGATGATATTTATGTAGAAAACGGTTTCATAGATGTGTGCAATATGGCTCCAACAGTTTCCAAATGAATAAAAATTGCTGAACAAACAACTTCTTTCAGGTTATTAAATGTACCATGCAACCGAGGCCTGGCTCAACATCTGCTGTGTTTGAGCTTTTTATACTGTATCACATTTCACATGGGAAATGTCACGATAGTACTAACTTTATGATGGTTTCCTGCATTGCTGTAGAGTATATTTTGATCTGTATGAAGTTCATTCATCCAGAAAACACTTACTAATCTCCCTTTATATGCCAGACACTGGATATGAGCTCGGCACACAGGATATGCATAAAATTGGCCCAGACTTTAAGAAACTTTACGTTTTATAGTTAATTGAAAACATGTTGTGCATTCCTCTCTTTCTTCTATTTCCTCTGTTGCTTCTCACTTCCATTTCTCCTCAACTTTTCTCGTATTCGTTTATCTAGTCCAGCAGCAGCTGCTGAGGGACAAACAGGCTTCCGTGCACTGAGTGCTCCCTGAATGGCTGTGCTCAGTGCTCTTCACACAACTCCTTGTTGACTTTCATTTAAGCCTCAGAGCAAACCTGCTAGGTGGCTATTTTTCTCACATTCATTTTACAGCTGAGAAAATAAAGGTTCAGAGTGGTTGGGTGATTTGCACAGGACCTATGGCTCATATGAGGGAGTCAGGGTTGAACCCAGATCTTCTCTCTGCAAATTCTACCCACTTACCCACTGCATCACTGCTGCCATTCAGCTGAGGATGAAGTCACTTGTTTATATAATGAGAGACCTTTTGTGACGCACAATTTTATTCTTCTGATGTACGTGAATCAATAGGAACACACGTAGAAAATAGGAAAGATGTAGAGAGGGGCTTGAAACAATATCCAGGAAGGCTGAAGGAACTGAGACTGTTTAAATGGAAAAACAAAAACTCTGACGGGGTATAACATCTTCTGTCTCTAAGGCTGTCATGTGGAAAAGGAATTTTACTGTTGAACACGACGCCAAGAGCAGAGCTAAGAGAAAGTTACAAGTTAAAAAGAAATGAACTTGGGCTTAATATGAGGAAGAATTTTTTAATAGAATTGTTGTAGAAGAAATAAACTAATTCAGAAAGAGAAGAATCCAGTTTGTGTAGAAGTTCAAACATGATGGTGTTGTGGAGGGGCCCCAGCAGGACGGGGAGGTGGACGGGATTGTGACTGCGGTCCTGCCTCTGGCCCCAAGGGGTGAATGTCTGAAACATGGCTGTTCTAGTCTTAGAACACCCCCAGGAGCAGCCCTCTCAGCGGTAGATGTCACTGTTTCATAGAAAGAGGGGAAACGAGGCAGCTTTCTGATTGTAGATAGGATACTGAAAAAAATGTACTCAGATCTCCCTCTATTTTATATGAAGTTTCTAAAAACTATTTAGGATTAATGCTATTGCCAAGAAATGTGCAATGAGAAATTGAATATTTGACAGCATTTGCTAAAGAACTCAGGCCTTATTTTTATTGGAAGGTTTAGCCCAGCACCGTAGCAGTCCATGTGTGGTGTATACGAGCCCACACGCATACGACGAGATGGAGTAAAAGACAAACGTGCCTGCTCCCTGGACACTGCTGGTGTTGAGGGCAACACACACCCTCACTCTGTGTAATGTACACACACATGTGAGGACACACACACACACCCCTTCACTCTGTGTAATGTACACACGCATGTGTAGACGCACACACACACCCTCACTCTGTGTAATGTACACACACATGTGTAGACATACACACACACCCTCACTCTGTGTAATGTACACACACGTGTAGACACACGCACACACACGTGTAAACACACACACTCGGTGTAATGTACACATGCATGTGTAGACACATACACACGCATCCTCACTCTATGTAATGTGCACAGACATGTGTAGACACACACACACCCTCATTCTATGTAATGTGCAGACATGTGTAAACACACACACACCCTCATTCTGTGTAATGTACACACACATGTGTAGACACACACACACCCCCTCACTCTATGTAATGTGCACAGACATGTGTAGACAGACACACACACCTTCTATGTAATGTACACACACATGTGTAGACACACACACACCCTCACTCTATGTAATGTGCACAGACATGTGTAGACACACACACACACCCTCACTCTATGTAAGGTACATACACATGTGGACACACACACACACACATTTTGAACCAACGCTCACTCTTCCTCCTTTCTTGCCCTCTATTCCTTCTGTGCTCTTTAACTCAAGCTCTTTAAGGAAGAGGCAGGACATGAGTGCATGTTGACTAGTGTTGGTATTTCTCAATTTGTAAGACACGCACGCTTCGATCACCATGAATCAGGTTCCAGGCGGAAGAAGCTTTCCTACACAAAGCTACAGTCTGCAAAATCTGAAGGCTGGGACTGAAGTGACTTCTCAGCCCCCAAGAAAGTGCCTGCGTCGCTGACACTTTGAGCTGTGGGAGACAACAAAATCCTCTGGACCACATTTCCAGTGCACCCTCCTCCCTCTGCTGTGTCTCTTCAGCTCCAGGACCCCATTGGAGCACACAGGACCTGATCCTCCTCTGACCCAGCTCCCTGGGGAGCCTTTCTCTGGGTAGAGCTTTCTTTCACTTCAAAGAGACTTCAAAGACAGAGAGAGAGAAAAGAGCAGATGGGGTCCCCAGGCCAGCCCTCTCCTTTGGCTGTGAACTACTCCAACAATCGCTTCCTGAGAATCTATAAATGTGGATAACTCCTGGTTGCATTCTGGTGAGGAGCTTATATTCTCAGAGGAGGGATGAAATGTAGACAAATGACATAATGAAAGGTGGAATGCATCCTAAAAGTAGAACAAAGAGCCATATGTTTTAAAATAGGAAAGCAAGCTGGAATAATCATAGAAGGCTTTCTGGAGCATATGAAATTTTAATTAGGATGCTAAGGATGGGCAGCATTTTGATACATAGAAAATGCAGGGGAGCGGCATTCTAACAAAAATGGTGATAGTTGAGGTGCAAAGGAAGCAGAGGAAGGGATTTGGGGTTCTTGCTCAGAATGGTTGAAACTTAGGGTTTGGAATGGGAAAATGAAACTAAACCAAAAACATGATCTTGATCTCGCTTTGCGTGTGAGGACAGACACTTGGGAGGAAAACGGTGGTCCTAACAGGAATGCTTCAGGGGAATACCGCAATATCTAATATCTATCTAATGGTCTTTTCTACACTTATCCTCTTTTAACAAAATAAGCTATTCATCTGTTGAGAGTAAGGAAGGTGAGCATGCAATTGGGATCTTTAAAATATGGAAATTTTGAGAAGTTACTACGAGAATTTCAATCTAGTAGGAGAAAAAGAAAACATTGCAGTGAGGACCACGCAGGTGAGATCAGAGAGCACAGACGATGTAACTTGAGTCAGTAACTGACAGCATAGTGCTGTAATTAGCAGTACCAGAGTGGGGACGCGGAGAGCAGGTGGTGGCAGCCACTAAAGCCTAGAAATGTGCTTGGTGACTAGGACGGAGAGGAAAGAAGGCTAGGAATTCTGGGTAGAGAGGGCAGGATGGAGAACGGCTGGATGCTAGCTTCTATTCAGGTGAAAAGGTAAATTAAGCTTATGTGTGTATCTACCATCCCAAGCACCTCTGTGTGCCAGGCAATGTGCTCAACAATTAATGTTTACAAACTCCGTAAATTAGATGTTGACGTATTCATTTTATGGAGAAGCAGAGTTGGTAAGGGACTGTATGAGACAGAATTAGGATTCTAACCCAGGCCTGCTTGGTGAGACAGAAGAAAGTGGTTGATGGTTTCCTCATGGATGGCAGGTGACCATAATGGAAAGAGGGGTATCTTTGGGGGAAGCCTGCATCAAGGCACCATCATGGCACACCGGGTGGCTGTTAGGATGTAGAAGGATAATGCAAACACCCTTTACATTAGGACTTAATGTAATCCTAGTTATATCAGACCAAGGGGAGCCCAACAATTTGGATAAATATTCATCTCTTATGTTAGATGCTATGATAATGGAATTCTCCAAAATTCATATAATATGGTAAGATTGGCTCAGCAACAGTAAAAAATAATAATAATAAATCTGAAGATCAGAGCAGCTTTCAGCAGGAACATGAACCAACATCCCAGCGTTATTGTTAGACTCTCTCGTGAGCCTATGAAAGGCCAGCAGGAGTGTGGGCAGTCGGTCACCCTGCTACATCTGGGGCCCACCCTAGGGATGACCTCAAGTTGTGAGTTCTGAGCACTGCCGGGCATCTGGCTGAGGGTGGGAGAGAGGGCCAACTCCCCGAAACCAGGGGACTGAGGCACACGAGGACCAGGTCTAGGTGGGCATCTGCTTGTGACACTGCCCCCCTGGCCTACCTCAGCCTCAAGAGAGGGATTTACAAAGCCAGGGCTTGAGGCTTGGGAGCAGGAGGGCTGCGGCTTAAGGGTGCCCTGCTGTGGTGCAGGACCGCTTACGACACGTTCGGTACTGGAGGGCAGGGGTGCAGGAGCTGGCGCAGGGGCCGAATTAGCAAATGGGAGGGGCTCAGAGCTGCTCGTGGTCATGGAAAAAGAAAGAAACTGTCTCACAATAGAAGTTTGCTTTAAAAATTCGGACTATTTTGTATAAAGTCACTAAATAATATTCATAGTAGAATCTGTTTTGTAAAAGAAAAAAAGGTTTGGAGAAAAGTGAGAGACAGCGTGGGGTGATTATTGATTGTTCTTTTCGCTTTCTTGTGTATATCTTTCGTAAGTAATATATGTTGCTTTCACAAAAAAGAGTAAAGAAATTTGATTGGAGGGGTTGCGTTGAGAAAGCAAAAGCGTACAGAACGTTTTAGGTTTGTGTTTCTCGCTGTTCTCAAATACGTCTCAAATTCAAAAAGCTCATAGTTTGCAACAGAAGGTTTTTGGTTCGTCTAGTTTTTAACTACATTACAATACCATACCCAGTGACTTCGAGAGAGAGACACTTGCTCTTATACACATTTATGACTCTCAGTCTGTGTGACCTGGGGTTTTCTCCACTCAGACCCAACTGTTCCTATTTCTTCTGTTCCACTTCATTTCTTGTCCATATATGAACAGGCACCACATATCGTGACCACAGAAAACATAGAGAAAACAAGAATATAAATTGTTTTGCTTTTGTGCCATTCCACACTCAGGAAAGAAACCGAGGGCCTCAGTATGTCCTTTCTCAACATTCTGAGGCCTGATGGCACCAACTCAGTAGTCTCCTGGTGGAATTAGTTTCGAGGACAGTCAAACAGTCATACTCTGAACAACAGATTGGATTACTGACCAGGATGAACCCTTAATGGGCTAGTTCGTTTGGTTGTTATAGCAACAAAATTTGATTTGACATTCAGTTATTCAATCAATGGTTCAACAATTGACCTGCAAACAGTACATTCTGTTGAGACTGAGGCTGCCTTTCCCTCCTCACATCCTTCTGAAAAATTTCAGGGCTTAATATTTTAAGTTTGAAATGTGTGCCTCCTCCTGACCCCCCAAAAGGGATCCAGCTCTTCTTCAGCGTATTTGTGTCAGCTCAAGTCCAGAATCATGAAGGATGTACACACCGCACAGCTGGACATAAGGCTGCCCCTCATTAGATCTGAACACAGGAAACTGGAGATTTGATTAGCTTTACTCAGTTTTGTAGGAGAAGCAGAGAAGATGACTGCTCTGGAGGATGAAGCAGGTCCTCTCCTCTGTGACGCTGTCTGAGTTTTACCTTGTTCTTCACTAGTCGTTCTGGAGGTGACTCTTCCTCGAGGCCCATTGAGCCCAAAGGGATCAATCACAACATTTCAAAGTGCTGTAATTTCATACATATTTCAACACAGACCTAAGATTTTCCACAGACTTTGACTGTTTTGGGTAGATGCTTTGTAGACCAGTAACCCAGTTTGCCTGGTAACCCTGGAGGAAGCACGTGTGGTGGTTAATTACAGCTAGAAGGGTAAAACTACACCTAGGTGTCTGTCTGTTCCACTTACAAGAAGTTTTACATTCTGTCTTTAGCTAAATGTTGCTTATACAATTACACAAAAATATATGACATTTTTCATCCAAGAATCTATTTTGAATTCAAATTAAAACTGTATATGTATGCATTTATGAAGTCTTTGAGTTAAAAAAAGAATTTTAGGAGTGGGGGCGATGCTTGATGGCAGCCAACTCATGAGGCTCCACCACCAGTAGAAAAGCTATGAACATCGTCTCCTGTTGCTCATGCGGCAACACTGAAAGATGTGTTGAACGGAATCTGACATATCTTCCTGGGAGTGCTTCCACAGCTATGATAACACAATTTGGATGTATATTCTATTTAAGAAAACAATGATATAGATACATTTTGATTTCAACTTCTGGGATTTTCTGATAGGTCATTTTAGTTTTGCTGATCTTTGTACAAGAAGACAATGTTACCAACCAAACATCAAGCAATGTAGGATAAACATTTTGAGGTCATTTATTTGCTTTTCCAGTAGTCAGGATAGATTTGATTTTTTACATATTATTACACTTTCTGTCTCCAGCCAACAGTACCCATGAAGGAAATGGCTAGACTGAATGCAGAGCAGAACAAAGGTAAGTGACCCTCAAAATGACTGAACTCAGGACACTGTCCCGCTCAGTTTGCCATGACAGTTTTCTGTTACGTGGTAGCCTCTAAGTAGAGGGCTTAGCAAGCTGGAGCTGGTTACACAACCCTGTTTCTTTAAATCAAGGGAGAACTAGGACTCTCTTGTGAGCAATATTGCTTCTTTCCACTTGCTTTGTTATTATTGCGTGCCTAACAATTTAGCAAATGTAATACAGCAGCTTTTAGAAAGAACTTTCTTCTAACTTGTCCTAATATCAAAAAGCACAGAGGTTGGGTGATAGTTCCTGACTTTGTTTTGATAAAGGCATTACATTATTCAACTCTCAGGCAAGAATTCTGTAGCTTGCTTCAGCCCAGAACACCTAACCATGGAAAATTCCTGGACAGAGAGAAGTTTTCTAGCTATGTGTCCCTCTGTTTTTTAAAGAACACACTACTTCTATTTTTTTAAACTAGTTTCAAACCAAGGTCTCAGAGAGTGCTTCAAGAGTCAAGGGCATCTGGTTTGGGTCTTTAATTTTTGAAGTTGACAGATTCCACAGATTGATATTGATCTCTTTCTCCTTCTCCTTCTTCTCTCTCTCTCTCTCTGGGTTCTTAAAATTGTTTGAATATCAAATTTTTCTTTTGGCTGTTCTTGCTGCATTTGGAATGAAGTTAGGCTGTGCTGGCCCTAGCACTGCCTGTAGGGATTCACACAGGGCTGGGCCACTTCCCCAAACAGGAAGATGAAAGCTCCCTCAAGCCCCTCTACTGGGCAGGATCTCCTGGGCACCCACCCTTCAAATTCCGTCAAAGTACCAAACGCAGATCCCCAGTCAAATACTGGATTCTTTTCTTGAAGTTGCCTGCCTCTGTTCATCTCTTTCTGCTTTCCAGGGTAGGGGTAAAAATTCGTTTTTGCTTTAACACTCTCATTGCCACTCTTTTCAGTCCTATATCCTTTCAAGTCTCCCTTCTTTGGATCTGGACCACCAAACAGTGTGTCAGGCAGTTTGATGTGTATGGTTTACATCCTGACCATTTAACCACGCCATCCAGCCACTTATGTCAGCCATTAGTCTTATCAGTTTAACTGACGTTACTTTAAAGCTTTCAAATCTCATTTAGCTTTAGTTTTAGCTAACGTAAGGAGAAAATTTGGACAGATATGAAATTTAGTGCTACAGATAAATGGATTCATTTAAGAGCTGAGCGGACGGTGACTTTCCTTTCCAGTAAACATTTTTTCTGTTCTAAACTCCCAATGAATTATAGTGTGACCATGCAAGCCTGCCCACTCAAACACAACAAGGGTTAAATTTTTAAAACAAATACATATGGATGATTCAGGATCGATAACCAAACAGGCCCTATTTCTGATACCTCAGACCACAGTCAGGAAGGGAAGGGTTCACTTGGGAAAGAGACCTCGCCTCTCTGCTCCCTCTCTGATGAGGAAAAGCACTTGGTATTGGCCCATTGCTTGGACAAAAGAGCATGTGTGAAGAGTCAGACTTTAGTCCTGGATCTGCCTCTAGTTGTGTGACCTTGAGCAAGTCACAATCTCCACGTCTGTTTCTTTAACACCATATGAACAAATTAGATTTTCAGTTTAAAAAGTCTAGAACTAATACAAAACTCAGAGGTAATGAAGCCCTTTTATTTTTCACTGTGCATTTGTGAAGCAGTCACACAACTTGTGTTGGGATTAAGTATAAGACCTAGCCTGGGTGCCACGAACCAGGAGGTTAGGTGTCATTCAATCAACCTCCTAAGAACTCACCATCTGGAGCTGTTCCATGAAAGCATCTTCCAGAAACTCATCTTCATGTATTGTTCTCGTGAATCGTCAATCAATCTGGAATCTTCTAATAACAATGGCCAAGCAGCTGTCATCTTTCATAAGTTATCTTATTTCTTCAGTAAACAAACAGAAGCCACAGCATCCAAGACATTGTTTGGGCCAGTGTGCGGGATGCATTTATGGTCTACATTTTTAAAGATCAAACTTTGAAAGAGTCTTAGCAATAAAGCAGCCTACCGTACAAACGAGAAAAAAAAATGTTTTAAATGGCAGAGAAAAATCTCCCTCTTTCACAATAGCAGGAGATTTGAGTCAGATTAAAACTCAGTTCTCCATGAAGCTTCTACTTTTTCTTGTCATTTAGAACAATCAGAAAATATTTCTGTTCAAGAGGCACAAGTCTACCTCCAATGGAACCCACATACTTTTCCCAACAGTTACGTCAGAGCGATAGTGTTAGGCAGTCCGGGAATAAATGATGCTCGTTTTAAGCATCCTCATAGTCTTAAGATGAACAATATTGCCAACAGTCCAACAAAGATCAGCTCTAATGAGAACAAATGACAGCCTGCAGAATTTCTCCTCAGGCTTCTTCAGTCATCGGTGAGTCAAAACCACAGTCGCTGAGGCGACAGCCCAGAAAGAGGGGGGTTGAAAAACTTCCAATAACTGTCAAAGAACTTCTCATCTTTCTTAAGTTCTTAAATTGAGTTTTACTCATGTCAACCCCATCAACAGAAAGGAATAAACTCAGATTGTGTTTATATAGACGCCACAACAGCCAGTGGGTTAAGTGGAGAGTGAACTAAATCCTTTGATTGACTCAATTTTCTACTTTCAGTTTGCTATTTCAGCGTATTTAATTGGTCACAGTCTTAACATAGGCATATTCACTCAATAGCATTCGTGTGCCATTTGATTGCTGCTAACAACTTTCTGTCCAAATTAACCCTGGAGATCTCAAGAAAATCTAATACAAAGGCTCTTAGTCTATATAAGTGCATATTAGTTTTGAGAGGCATTTTTGCTTTGAGCTGTCACTGAGAAGTAGTGCAGAAGAAACCAATGTAAAGATGGTGATAAATGTGGTATCCAAACAAATTAGACCCAGATTAATTAAATAGTGCCAGGATAGAAAGTGTAACTCTTACTCTATTGTTATTCAAAGATGAATAGACACACATGCACATGAAAAATGATGAGCATATCAATCATATAAGGTTGTAATTATAAAATTGTACTTTGGATAATAAACCATGTTTTAGATTAGCAAAGTGAACAGAAACAATATCTACGTGTTTACCAAACAAATTATTAGATAAAAATCACATTTCATCTACAACATTGCCTTGTTGTACAATTTACACATATGACAGACTCTAAATATTAGCTGTATTTGGTTAAAAATAATGTATTAAGGGCCGGCCCCATGGCTTAACGGTTAAGTGCACGAGCTCCACTACTGCCGGCCCGAGTTCGGATCCTGGGCATGTACTGAGGCACCGCTTCTCTGGCCATGCTGAGGCCGCGTCCCACATACAGCAACTAGAAGGATGTGCAACTATGACAGACAACTATCTACTGGGGCTTTGGGGAAAAAAGGAGGAGGATTGGCAATAGATGTTAGCTCAGAGCCGGTCTTCCTCAGCAACAAGAGGAGGAGTAGCATGGATGTTAGCTCAGGGCTGAACTTCCTCACAAAAAAAAAAAGTATTAATAAGTATTTATCTATTTCAAAGAAAATTAGTATGGTCTAATGAAAAGAAATTTGGACATGGAGTCAAAATATTTGGGGTCCCCACTAGTCTCATCGCCTCCTGGCTGCGGACCTTGGGAAAGTCATTAATCTGCCTTAACATCAATTTCTCAAGATGCAAAATGAAAAAAAATCTGCTTCACAGGGCCGGATAAAACATATTTATTACATGTGAAAAATTGTTATAAAAATTAAAAGCACCGTAAGTTGTCATTATTATTTATGGTATGGAATTATAAATAGTTAATAAAAACAATTATTGAAATGCCTACTATGTGCTTGGCAATAAGTAAATTGTTAATCTTTACAATTATCTTGCAAGGCAGGTATCATTATACATGCTGTATAGAGGAAGACATTGAAGTTCAAAAAAAGTTAGTAATCAATCTAGGAATATATACCAGCAAGCCAGTAGAGCAAGGACTTAAACCCAAGCCTTCTAACTTCAAAGCCAAAAGCCTGTCCACAGAGCCGCATCCTAGTTAATAATAATGACATTCTCTGAGATGGTTATGGATATTCAAGGCAGTGTA
The DNA here is from genome assembly GCF_020826845.1 of Diceros bicornis minor. Taxonomy (NCBI): domain Eukaryota; kingdom Metazoa; phylum Chordata; class Mammalia; order Perissodactyla; family Rhinocerotidae; genus Diceros; species Diceros bicornis. The sequence goes on along the minus strand of NC_080756.1, from coordinate 692,611 downwards.
AATCCTTAGTTACACATAATATAGATATTTATCAACATACAAATAACTAATCCAGTAGCAATCCTTTATTTTAAGTCTTTGATGAACACAAAGTGAGATCATTTACAAAACAAACCAATTTTGAAATATAGCTAATTAATATTTTATTTGAAGATTTAGGGTTTCGTCAACTGACATTTTGATTAGGGAGACAGTTTGTGGTTGACGTAGAGTGAGTGCCGTCAATAAGTACTGTACGTGGTTCTATTACTCAGACTCAGAAATCATTAGGAGTGGGGCTGTTAATGTTCAACTTGCCTTCTAAGTAAAGTTTTAGAAACGTTTATGTGCCAAGACCTCTTCTATACAAACAAAACTATATTTTGTCCTCCTTGCTGCTAAGTCCCTTAACTTTTAGCCCTCTCATGCAGGCACATCCTCGCCCGGGAGCGCTTGTGTTATGAGCGTGTGAACGTGACCATCTCTGTGGACGGGTATTCCTGCAGAAGCTGAAGAAGGGTTGAAATGCCGGGTGGTCCAGGAGCCTCCCTTCAGAGAGAAACATATTCAAACCGGACAGACAAAAGGCAGAAGCAAATGCCTTCTGCTATAGGAGAGTGACGTTGGCTACCATGTTCCTCATGCACATTGAAAACCTTTAAGGCAGTGCTTTCCAAACTGTTGTTGATGAACCAGCTGTTTCAAAAACATTTGAGGTGCTTATTAAAAATTCATATTTTTTGGCTTCACCTCAGACTGTCAGAATAATAAGGGGGTGCACTCACATGCACTAAAGGTTGAGGGTGATTGGTTCTAGGCACAGCTCACTTCCAGGTTAAATAATTTCAAAATTTTAATGCTTTCCTTTTCCACGTAATAATAATAGTCATTTTTTTTATTCATTCTTTAGTTGCGCTTAATATTGTACATACTTTATGGTGAGTTCATCCATATTTCCAAACTGAGTAAAATACTAGACATATTTATTTATTGAATTTTTTATTTGTTTATTTCAATCCCAGAAGAGCTGCTTTTCCTAGGTTCTGATTCTGGTCTCTTCTCTAGCTGGGTCTGATGTGGACCAGACAGCCCTCTCCACAGAAGGATATGTGCACACATACAAATAAAATACGTGTAATTTCAGTTGGCTCACAGACACTCTAAAGCGCATTCATAGACCACAGTTAATAATGATTGTTTCAGGGGCCGACCCCGTGGTGCAGTGGTTAAGTTCCACAAGCTCTGCTTCGGCGGCCCCGGGTTTGCAGCTTCAGATCTTGGCTGTGGACCTACACCACTCCGTTAGCCATGCTGTGGAGGCATCCTCCATACAAAATAGAGGAAGATGGGCACAGATGTTAGCTCAGGATGACTCTTCTGCAGCAAAAAAATAATAATAATAATAATTGTTTTAATAATGGAAAAATTTACCAACATACTGGGAGATTTTAATGCATGTTTTAAAGATGTTGATAGATTAGGCTGGCAGAAACAAACAATTGGACTTTAAAAATATAGAAGAGAAGATGTGAACAACACAAATAATAAGTTTTATCTAATGATGTGTATGTGTGTAACTGCATACGTCTGCCGAGTACATATTTCTACCAAGAGCACACTATGCGTTTACAGAAGTTGGCCACACACTGGGCCATAAAACACGTTTCAACAAGTGTCTGAAGTTTATAACAGTCATGTATCTGACCAACAGTCATAATATCTGACCATAGAAATAAGAAAAAAATAAATGTATTAGTTTTCCATTGCTGTGTAATAAATTACCACAACTTAGCTGCTCAAAATTGCCGTCCTGTGTTATCTCACGATTTTGTACATCAGGTCGGGGGCTCGCCTGGTTTCTCCTCAGGATCTCCCGGGACTGTAAGCAGGATGTGGGCCCAGCTGGGATCTTATCTGGAGGCTGTGGGGACAGTTTGCTTCTGTGTTAGTCAGGATTCTCCAGAGAAACAGAATCAAATGGATACATACACATTGATAGATATAAGAGGAGATTTATTAAAGGAATTGGCTCACGTGGTTATGGAGGCCAAGAAGTCCACAGTCCATTGCCTGCCATCTGGAGAAGCAGGAAAGCTAGTGGTGTGGTTCAGTCTGAGCCCAAAAGCCCGAGACCCAGGAGCACCAATGTCCAGCGTTCAATAGCATTGTTCATAGGGACCATCTCAACAATAGATTATTAAAATTAACAAGATAGTTCACCAAGTTTTTGGAATGAAAAATAAATGTAGAAAATGATTCTATTTCTATATATCAGCAAGAATGGGAGAATTAGTTACCGAAATTTTAAAAATACATCACTTAGCCACAAAAATATAAAATAACTACAAATGTATTTAATATAGATACACAAAATCTTCCTGAAGAAAATTTTAAAGCTTTATTAAAAGACGTTAAAGAAGGCCTGAATAGATGGAGAGATCCCCCTGTGTTAAAGGGTTGGGAGACTCAACAAAATGAAGATTTCAATTATTTCCAAATAGATCTAAAAGTTTTATTCAATTTTAATCAATATCTCATTATATGTTCTTTTGTAAAAGTGATAATATGATTCCAAAATTAATATGAAATCAATGTATAATAACCAAGATGACCTTGAAAGAGAAGCAGTGTGACTGCTCACTCTTCAGGTATCAAGATTTGTGATGAAGCTGTAATCATCAAAGCACAGACAGACAAGTAAACCACAGAACAGAAGGGAGTGGCTCTTGGTTCCAGATGCACATGATGAGGACAGAGGGGGATCCGCAGACCAGTGAAGATGATCAATGAATGATACCGGGCAATTGGTGGTCCACGTGGGGAAGAACAGAAATTGGATTCCCACCTTGTACTGTAGACAAAAAACAATTTCGTTTTGACCAATGATCTAAATGGGAAAGTCATAGACTTTAATATAGGAGAATATCCTTGATTTTGAGATATGGAAGATTTATTTTGAGAAGATAAAAAGTACACAACAGACAGGAAAAACACTGACAGATTTGGCTCGTGTAAGATCCATGTAACATTCAGATGCTATCCTGCTATTGCCTCGTTTTCGTCAGATTTGGGAACAGGAGGTGCCCGAGCAACCTCATCACCTCAGCTTCTTCCCCTTGGCCACGCCGGCAGTCCCACAGGACAAGGGACAGGCTAGGATAAGACACAGGTGCTGGGCTGGCCCGTGGCTTAGCGGTTGGGTGCGCGCTCCGCTACTAGTGGCCTGGGTTTGAATCCCGGGCGCGCACCGAGGCACCGTTTCTCCCGCCATGCTGAGGCCACATCCCACATACAGCAACTAGAAGGATGTGCAACTATGACATACAACTATCTACTGGGGCTTTGGGGAAAAAAGAAGAAGGATTGGCAATGGATGTTAGCTCACAGACAGTCTTCCTCAGCAAAAAGAGGAGGATTAGCATGGATGTTAGCTCAGGGCTGATCTTCCTCACCAAAAAAAAAAAAAAAAAGACAGGTGCTGAGGGAGTCTGAGAGAGACTGCAGAACCTGCGAACGTGGACAAAGAGGGGAGAAACCAGAGGAGAGCAAAAGGGAGCCTAGCATGTTTCACTGGGGGTCGGTGTGTGCACACGGGTAACTTGAGTCCAGACTAGAGGATTGCAGAACAAGTCATTGCTCTTCTATCATTTGAAAAGGAAGTCACACAAACCTTGATTTCAGTTCTCAATCTATGTGTTAGTCATGTGAATAAAAACCAGTGCCTGCAGTACTTGATGCAGAAGTAGCACACGAACCTCACTGAAAATCGTGCTTATAATCTCCTGTGCAACCTGGAGCAGCCCCGTTGACAGTTTGCATCAATAATCACAACATCCAATCCAGTCCAGCGAGCCAAATTCATTAATTTCTCTGTGCTGAAAGAGACTGAGGAAAACCAGTTCAAGCCTAGAGATTTTTTTATTAAGAAAATTTTTTTCCTACTTTAGAGAATTAACCTTTTTACAAAACGCTATAGAAATGTTCTCTCAAGGAAGATCATGTGGAGCATGAAAGTAGCTAAATAATGTATGAAATGAGAGACAGTAATTTAAAATGATCTCAGTTATTTGAAATAAGGTTAATTGGAAAATATATCAAAGTTAAATGACTGCTATTCAGGGAAAACAGACTGCAAAGTTGTTACTACTGTTGGACAGTCTGTTGATTGAAGGTTTCACACAGACGCCCATTTTCAAGGTTCATGTCTGGAGAGGTGTCACTTTTCCCGGCCTCGCCTCCGCAACTCAAAGCACCACCTCTGTCTAAGGCAGCGCTCAGCGTCACAGTCACGATTACCGAGAGGACATCGTTGCTCTCCTGGGACTGGACCTCAGGCACAGCAAATGTCTCACCACTGCATGGATTTACAAACTCAGGATGACGCAAGCAAGACACAAGAAGAGGAAGACAGAGTTCTGACAGGTTCATGGTCCAGTCACATTTACATCCTTTCCCTTATCAATGCCCAAATCCTGCAACAGATACAGTACTCACTACAATATAATGTGTCCATGGACCCCATTCTCATAGAAAGAACTGTCAAATGACCCCGTGTTGTAGATAACGTATCACTAGTACCAATGGGAGCACGGCTTGTCAGCAAGAGCTCATGCCAGCTGAAATATCTAAAGGCATTGTTGGGTTATTGTAATATTTTGAGAATATTCTTTGTAAGTAAAGGTGAAATATTGGCTCTCCACTTAAAAATATGTATCACAACATATTTGGAACCAATGTTACAGGAAAGTGATTCCAGATGTTCTCTGAGAAGTCAGGAAAACCCTTTTGAGAAATACTGATACACAATAATGTGCATGTGTATATAAGTTAAATCTGTGTGTATACACACATTCATGTCCATCACACACAGACAGACACACACACACGATCATACACAATGACAGGAACATAAACCAGAGTAAATGTGGAAATTTGGGGAAAGAAACCGATAACTCCCTATAAACAATTTGTTAAACTAAATCACCGAACTTAATGGTTGAAATGAAACACATGAGGGAGCAATTAGGTGGGGTATCACAGAGACAAATAAATAAGACCGAACTCCATGCAAATACAACCCTTCCTCAATGCTGCTGATAAGTGTCAGGAAAAGTCGACTAGTTAAATCCCAGGAAGGGGAAGACTGCGACCATCTTCAGGATCCAGGTGGAGCTATAAGCTCCATTTTTGTATTAAAAAAATGAGAGTAAGAGGCCGGCCCGGTGGCGCAAGCAGTTAAGTTTGTGTGCTCCACTTTGGCGGCCAGGGGTTCGCTGGTACAGATCCCAGGCTCGCACCAACGCACCGCTTGTCAGGCCATGCTGTGGCGGCGTCCCATATAAAGTAGAGGAAGATGGGCATGGATGTTAGCCCAGGGCCAGTCTTCCTCAGCAAAAAGAGGAGAATTGGCAACAGATATTAGCTCAGGGCTAATCTTCCTCACCAAAAAAATAAATAAATAAAAAATAAATAAATAAATGAGAGTAAATGTGTGAACATAAAACTTTACAAAGGAGCTTCAAATAGACCCTTAGAGCTAATAGTAAGGTTTAGTGTTTTTCTAAAACAGTTATTTGATAGAGGAAATAAAATATAATGATTATTTGAATGAAGTAGTAGAAAACAGTGACAAATTTTTAAGGTAAATATTTATCTTCTCCAACATACATTTTTAAAGGTTGAGGATACTTAAGAAAAATGAAAAGCCATTGAAGAGTACTTCCTTAAAATACTTACTGATTTTTTTTCTGACTGTAAAAGCAACAAGTATTTTTTTGCAGAAAATTTAGATGAATAGAAAAAAATAAACCTCAATTCAATCCTCTTTAGGTGGAAATAACCATGGCAATAAATAAATCGTATATAGATTGGAATAAAAATAAGTATGTAAGTATATAGATTGAAAAGGAACAGATGAAGTCATTTACCTAGAACTATGTGAACTAATACAAGAATTTGGGGCCAGCCCCAGTGGCCTAGTGGTCAAGGGCTCTGCTGTGGTGGCCAGGGTTCGGTTCCCGGGCACAGACACACACCACTCGTCTGTCAGTGGCCATGCTGTGGTGGCCGCTCACATAAAAAAGGAAAAAACAGGAAAATTGGCAACAGATGTTAGTTCAGGGTGAATCTTTCTCAGGAAAAAGAAAAATTCAGTAAGGTAACCAGATACAAAATTAGCATACAAAAATTAATAGCTTTCCATTACACAAACAAAGACAGATTTGATAAACATTTTTAAAAGATTCCATTTACAAAAAGCAATAAAAACTTTATTGCGTTATAAATAAATATTGAGTAATAAGTTATGACATAATCTATCAAACTTTACTGAAAAATCTAAAAGAAAACTTAATAAATGGAAAATAAACCGTATATTTGGATAGAAATGCTCAATATTGTAAATATTTTAATAGCCCAAATTAGTCTACAAATTAAATAAAATCCCAACCAAAAGCCCCACAAGAATTTCATGGACCTTGATAAAATGATTTTAAAATTTATATGGAGGAGCAAATGCTTAAGAATAACCAAGACAATCTTGAAAAGGAAGAAAGCATTGAGCGATGCATTCAACTAGACTTCAAAACAGAGTATGGCGCTGAAGTTAAAACAGTGACAGAGCAGCACGGTACGAGACCAATGGGTCACTCGTATCTGCCTGAGTGAAGTTCTCAACTTTCCAGTCTGGAAATGTGGGAAATCCAGAACCTTACACAGGTATGTGTGGTAATTTAATGCATGATAAAGGCCAGCATTTTAAACCAGTGGGAAATGAGGATGAACTTAATCAAATTTTGGGAAAATGAAAAGGTATAGAAGTTGACCAGGATGTGGAACAGAGACACAGGCAGTGAGCCCATATCTTGAGATGTCTGGGAAAGCCCACATTTATTCTTGTTTTAATCACAGGTTGACTTATCTATACTCAAATTGCTTTTTCTTTCACACCATTAGTCCTAGATTATACTTTTGGAGCAATAATAATAATAATAAATAACGTTCATTAAATTGTGCCAGGTGTTATTCTAAAAATTACTCCAGATTAATTTATGGATGTTCCCTATGGAGATTATACTTTTCATGATGGCTGCAACAAGATTTCTCGTCCTACATGCTCTTTTTATCATGTGACATTTACATCCATCCCATGAGAGGTGGGGTCTATGTTCCTTTCTCTTGAATCTCAGTGAGTCTGTGACTAAGTGGAAGTGACACAATGTAGCTTCCAGGACTAGGTCGTAAAAGGTGATACAGCTTTCGTCTTGTGCCCTTGGGATATGTACTCTTGAAGCCCAGCCACCGCGCTGTGAGGAAGCCCAGCTTACATGAGGAGGCCACATCCAGCTGTTCTAGCTAAAACCCCAGCTGATTTGCATCAATTATCTATTGCTTCAGAATCAATCACCCCAAAACATGGTGGCTTAGAACAACAACAGTCATCTTATCATCATCTTTCATGGTTTTGGAGGTTGACGTGGCTCAGCTGGCAGCCCTTATTCAGGCTGCAGTCAGACATTCCTGGGCTGAAGTCATCTCAAAGGCTTCCTCCTGTCCATGCCCGGCACTGAATAGTGGCTGTTGTCGGAGACCTGCTCTAGGGCTGTGCGCTGGGACACCCATGTGTCTAGGATTCCTCAGGTTGGCTGGGTCCTAAGAGTGAGCAGCCTAAAGAAAGCCAGGCCGAAGCCTTGACCCAGCCTTGGAAGTCACATAGCTCCACTTCGGTCTTACTTTACTGGTTGAGGCGGTCACAGAGTTCCTCCCAGGGTCAAGGGGAAGAGATATAGATTCCAGCTCTTGGAATGTAAGGAGAACGTGCGAGATGGGAGATGTCATTCCAACCATCTCTGGAAAACACAATTTGCCACAGTCCACAATACTATTATCATTCTCATTTTATAAATGAGAAAATTGAGGCCAAAAAAAGTAAGTTAACTAGTTCACAGACACACAGATAGTATGCAGTAGAGCTGAGATTTGAATCCAGGCAGTCTGACTCCAGGGCCTAAATTTTGACCTCTATTCTATGCCATGCTACTTCTCTCTAATAAAAGCACATTCTCGTGTGAGGGTGTGTGAGAGAATTTAATTTTATCATACAATAAATCCTGAGATAATGTATATAAAACCTTTATAACTGGCCATGGTGCATATAGGCTTTCAATAAATATTAGTTATTTCCTAGCTGGAGGCTGGTGATTCTTGTTATACACATGTACACATAGAGGGTGGGAGCAGCATGAGAGAAAGAAGGGATGTTCCAGGTAAAGAAGAATGGCATTCAATCGGTTTCAACATAGATGAGTTTTGATTTCTTCATGCGAGTTTTTAGTGGTCCTAGCACAGCCAGAACCGACCTTGGGGAACTGGCCAGAGAAGAGGGGGCAGTTGTTTCTTCACCACCTTCGTTGTGTCAGACACCGAGACAGCGGCTGAGCATTCGTCGTCTGGTTCAAGAAGAGAAATGGAAGCCTTCTTCTATAGCTGGAGGAGGTTTTGGCAGTGTGTCCACAATTCAACTCCAAGAAAAAGAAAATCAGAGGACTTTATATTACATCAATAAAATTTTTCTTGGTCTTATCAGCAAGAATTAACATTTTCCAAAGATTTTTTTGCACTTTATTTGTGCCACTATAATCGTAGTGTGTTTCAATTTAGCCTTTATGTATAGCTCAGTCTCAGTCAGGGCCAAAAGAATAAGCTTTATTCATCTTCATGTTTCCTACAACGCCTTGAATATAATAGGGGCTGGCATAAAAGAAATTAAAAATTGAATAAAATGCTTAATTTTGAGCATTAACTTGCATGTTCAAATAGTATATTATTTCTGGTACAGAAGAGCAAGGTATTAAGTTATGTATTTGTATTCTGCCAATAACAAGCTTATTTAAGAAAACTTGAGTCTCAATTCATAGTCCTGGCTGGAAATTTATGGCACATTCTGCACTACCAGATGTGCAAAAGTGCCATCTGGTGATAATTTACTCAAACTATAGACACACAATTCCTGGCACCCTGAAGTCTGAATAACGTAATGCTAGATGTGTTAGATTTTTTTCCTTTCTTTCTACCTTTTTTAGCACAAACAGCACTACTGACAATGAGTATGAACTCTAGTAAAAAAGAAAATAAGATTGGGGTGGTGTAATATGAGCTGGCTCACTAAAAATCTTTCCGTGGGATTTGCATGGATGCTCAACACGGAAGAGACTTGCATCCACACTGCCAGACACTGTCACGGCGCCAGCTCTGGCTCCCCTCTCTTTGGACCCTGAATTCAAAGACAGCATGCAGTCAAAGATGATTCCTGGGCCGGCCCCGTGGCTTAGCGGTTAAGTGGGCGCGCTCCGCTGTTGGTGGCCAGGGTTCGGATCCCGGGTGTGCACCGCCGCACCGCTTCTCCGGCCATGCTGAGGCCGCGTCCCACATACAGCAACTAGAAGGATGTGCAGCTATGACATACAACTATCTACTGGGGCTTTGGGGGGGAAAATAAATAAATAAATAAAATCTTTAAAAAAACAAAAACAAAAACAAAAACAAAGACGATTCCTCGTCTCTGTTACCAGTGAAATAGGATGTGGGTTGTTTAAAATAGGCGGTAATCGTCATTTTGGCCAACTATAATTAAGTAATAAATGTGCAGAATCATCTTATTCTCCAATTAATTTCTTGGTTTTTTGCATCATAAATGATATTTTAAAAAATTCAATTCTGTAGTCTGTATAACTTATTTGATTTTTATGTATTGAACTCGTATCCTGTGATCTTGCTGAACTCCCTTATTAGTTCTGTCAGCTTTTTTGTAGATTCCTTAGAATTTTTTAAGCATAGATAATCATGTAGTCTGCAAAAAAGAGTTAGTTTTATATTTTCCTTTACAATCTGTATGCATTTTATTATTTTTCTTGCCTTATTAACATGTTTAGGACTTCTAGTGCTACTCAGTGATGAGTGTGGGACAGGGATCAGGAAAAATTTCCCCCACAGGTGTGTCAAATGGACCCAGTGCTTCCTTCTAAACTGCAGCAGCACTTTGTCCTTGTCAGGTGACTAAATATATATCTGTGTATGTGCCACAGGATTTTATTTGTCACTATTTTGTTAGCATTTTTGCATCTATGTTCTTGAGAGATTGGCTCATAATTGGTATTTAGGCTATGCTGGTCTCATTAAAAGAGTTCAGCTACATTAAAATTAGGAACATGTACTTCTCAAAAGACAACAGAAAGAGAAAAAAAAGCCACAGATTGAGGACAACATTTTAGACATATTTAACTGTTAAAGGATTTATATCCTGAATAGAGAACTTCTGCAAGTCAATATGAAAAACAAAATTAGATAGGATAATGAAGGAAAAACTGTGAGCAGGCACAATAGAAAATAAAAAATCTAATTACCAATAAGCACATGATAAAATGTTAAACCTCATGAACTTTCTGGAAAAGATTAAGTTGAAACTAAAATGAGATACCAGCTACTGCACGTATCCCCCAGATTGGGAAAAATTAAAAACCCTGAAAATATCAAGTGTTTCCAAAGATATGGAAAAAAGAGAATTCTCCTTCACTGTTGGTGGGTGTATAAACCGATGCAACTATTTTGAAAAATTGGCAACATCATCTATTAAATTTAAACATACGCATGCCTCACAACTCAGAAATTCTAATCCAGATTACATACCCTAGAGAAGCATGATTGTATGTGCGCCAGAAGATATGTACAAGAATGTTTACATCAGCGCTTACTCGTAATATGAGTAAACTGGAAACAACACAAATATCCATCAACAATAGGATGGACAAATATACTTGTGGTAAAATTTAAGCAAACGAATATTATAAGGCAATAAAAATGAACAAACTAGAGCCGTACACAATAATGGGGATGGAATTAGCCAAGACAATGTTACACGAAAGAAGAAACTCTCAAAAGAACAGGAGGTGGACGCATGGGGTGCTGTGAGCATTTATTTCCAGACTGGTTTGATCATTCTATGAACGCGCACTTAATAATTATTCATTATACTATACATTTTAATGTATTTTTCTATAAATAGGCTATATTTTACTTGTTTTTATATGTTTATAAACATTTTTAAATGAAAATAATTCATATTATATATGTCTTTATGAAAGCACAGGCTGATAACATTTTTAAACTTCAAGATACAATAACAACATTAACTTCAAGATTTCATAAAAAATACGTCGTGTGTGTGAAAATCTAGGTCTTCAGCTATGTGTAATAATCCTCAGTGATTTTTCAAACAGTACACTGCTATGTCATGATTTAAGTGACAGTAAACTACAAGCAAATTACAGGCTAGATTTCTTTAAAAGACTTGCACATTTAAAAGTTAAAGCCAATAGACTTGGTGAAACTCAAGCATGTGAATAATAGTTTGTGATAACTCTGTCAAGCCTCAATTACGATTAGTTTAGCTCCTCTACTATGATAGGAATACTTGTGATCATTATTTCATAAGTATAAGCTAATAAGGATAATAAACTATTAGGGAAAGATGTTTCCTATAACTCAATAAAAAATGGGACAGATTAATCCTATCAGCCTGAGAGAGGCCACTATGTAACATTCGCCATGTATTCTAGAACATTTTGTATTATGTTAAGAATGTGAATAAATAAAGAGACATCTTTACAGGTCTATTTAGTCAAAAGCAAGTATTTTTTTCCTCTGAATCAACTGAAATGATTAGCCATGTCTATGTACTGAGATGTGTTTCTTTGCAGTTCGGTTGTGATTTCTGGGAAAGATGAGAAATATTGCAGAAAAAGCATGATCTTTGGAATCAGGTAGGGCTGTGACTCTGGGAAAGTTGCTTCATTTTTCTGTAAGAAGTGGGGTGATAGTGGGACCTCTCAGGTTTGCTGTGGGTATTTACACAGGGAACACAGCAGGTGGCGTCTGGCCGACGCCCAGTGAATGTCGGGAGCCCGCTTTCCTGTTAGAGTCTCTCCAACCTGTGACTCCACATCCAACTTAAATGTAAAATCTCCTATTTAAAGTGTACTATATTTGTACTATGTAAAAATCCTTCACCTAATCTCATTTTCACAAGTACACGCACGCATGACCAACCTCAGTTTGTATCCAATTCACTGGCGTGCGTTGATCACCGTGTCCTTTTCTCGAGCTATTTAGGAAAAAGGCAAAAATCTGTCTTGGGGAAAATCTGATGATCCTCAACTCTATTCTAGGGCCAACAGTGATATGCAGTAAAAAAAAAAAAACAACACAAAAAAAGACTGGACTAAAAATCAGATAAGGTGGTTCCCAATCTTGTGATTCCACTAACCAGCGATGTGACCTGGTGCAGGTCACGTGTCTTCTCTGAGTATCAGATTTCTTACCTCCATGATGGTGCTAATAATACCTGCCCTGACTGTGTTACAGATTCTTACAAGGATCTGAAGAGAGAAGAGTAAAAACAACACCTAATTAGGAATCTAAAGACCTTCGATTTAAGTAAAAGAATAAATATCTGGTAATATTGGACCAGAGGAAAAAGGAGGCACTCATTTTATATACGGAATGAATCTCCTTCAGAAAAGCCTTTTCTAAAACACAGGAAAGATAAAAAAATAAATGACTGACATTTCATATCAGCAAGCCTTCCGGATTTCAGAGCAGAAATGCAAGCCTGGCCCTGGGCAGTCCGACAGACTCTCTGAACCTTAGCGTTTCATCTACAGAATAAAAAGGCTGGGATAATATTTCTCCAGAGTTCTTTCCAGCTGAGACTTTCTATGATTCCATTTGTAGAAGAGCTTTAGTAACTGGAAAATGACCTACTCTTCGCATCAGCATAATAAAACCTCTTTGTGAACCAGAAGACAGGATAAAATAAACAACTGAAACAGAACCCGAAATATTAGACTCATTTAATTAAAATTAGCAATTTTACTGGTTGCAAATCCATAAAACATCTGTGCAAGTCTTCTCTCTAAATGAAACAATCTACATGAAAGCATTTTGGAAACTGTAAGATGCCATGCAAATATAAAGTATTATTAACATCACCATCTTCTTTACTAGAGCCCACGGGCTTGGCAGAAGTAGCCCGTCCATCCCAGCCTTGACCACTTACCCAGGGTAGGCGAGCTGGGGAGGGGGATAGAGGGATGCGTCTTCCCCCGTATGTCACTGACATAGTACAAGCAGGTGTTTTCTCAGGCATTCAGAGGTAGTTACTCCCTAACAGGTAGATGGACAGATAGATAGGTCTTTTTGTGTGTTTAGGTTAAGGAAACAGTCACTGTCAATTCTCATCTCTTGATTTGAAGCATTTTTAAACAAAGCAAGTGGGATGGTACGTATTTTACCATTGTATGCAATATTTTCCATATACTAGCTTACTACTTTTCTTTTCTGAAATAAGCTATGATTTGTATAAAGTCCGTCTAATTGGAAAGTGCTGTAAAACAAGCTTTGCCAGTTATGAGTCACTGCAAAGATGTTAGACAGCCTGGAGTATTATCTGCATTGGACCCTGAGAGACAAGGGGCCGAGACAGAGGCAGAGCAGAAGCTGACCCTCAGGCTGTCTGCAGAATGCCAAGTCTCTGGGAAAAACAAAAAGAATTGTAATTTGGAGGATGCCTGACGATGGACAAACCTAGCTGGCTAGGCACCTAAAATTCCCCAGAAGATGAGTTTGTGCTGTCTTAAAATCTTACGACCTGGCTCAATGGCTTGTTGGAAGTTGCATGTTTAAATTGAGTGTTAATTTGCAAGAACCTTTTGGGAAATCATCGTGACCAATTATGAACTGGATTATCAAGAAGGAAAGCTGGGCTAGCACTTGCTTCACGTTTCGTTCAGCTCTCCTCTCCCTCTTGAGAGGATAACTGGGTAAACTGTGCATCTTGGCCTGGGACTGGGGGTAGGGTGGGGACTGGAGGGAATCTTGCCTGTGCTTTTGTCTTCTCTAATTTCTGGCATTATACCCTCGCTAAGCCGTTAGTCAAACTCCCTCATGGTAAAAGAGGGATAATGTCAACATTAGAAGCTCCAAAGCAAATAAATAACATATTTATTTCCCTAAAGTTTTCCTAAAATTAACCGCTCATCTCAGCTCAGGATACAGGACTTGCAGCTTGAAATACAAGTCTTTTTCAGACTCAGTTTGAGAATTTCTCATGTGCCCTCTGGTCATTATAAAAGGAAGTCGACTGCTGCCCCTGGAATGTGCGTGGTCAGATGGTCAGGAGAGGTTTTGACGGCATCACACAGCGAGGGCCACAGTCCAACCCAAATGGGTGAGGGAAGATTATATTGCAGGGAGAGCTGTTTTCAGCTGGAACTACAAGCCAGAAAAATCTCTTTCTCTATAAGAACTTCAGTCCTTCACAAAGGCACAAAGAGGAGAACAGTTAACAACCAGTTACACGGTAGCACAGACCGTTACCGGGTAACTTCTGGGGAAAACGTGAAATGTCTAAGAAACATCAGTGGTCAGGCTTTGAGGCAAGAGGTAGACATTCCAACATGTAGGGACTCTGTAGGGAGCACAGAGCAAAATGGGACCCAAGAGGCAGACGCAGACTGAATCAACGCAGTGAGTAACAGTATCAGAGCCCACTGTATTGTTATGACGGTTTATTGTGCACCAACCTTACAAATGTAGCAGTGTGGAACAAAATTAAATTGTTATCTTAACAGTAAGAACTGAAGTTACTCTTAGGGAGAGAACTGCCTTTGGTGGGAAAATAACCGGATGCAGAAAGCGAAGCCCTGCAACAGCCAACAGGAGCCGCAACGCAGAGTCAGTGGTCTGCACAGGAGGGCTCGGGAACTTGAGATCCTGGGAAGAGTGATGGGTGAAGACGGGATTTCAGGGACGAGACCGAGAAGGCTCAACTACACAGTGGGAAAGGACCCCCTGCAGGGGCCAGGAGGTTTCCACAGGCCTTTTAAGAACAGAGGTGCCAGTAAGTGATTCTAAGTTGTTTCAGGTTTCCAGCTCTGTTATCCTGAACCTCTAGTAAGTCTGCTCCATACGCCTCCTTGGGCAGGAGGTGCGGGGCAGACAGGCCGGGGCGGGAAGCACGTCTAACATGGAGTGACGCAGAACCGTGAGGTAGGAACTTGGCGCCACGGGCCTGGAGGAAACGTGGACGCACTCTCCCAGGCCTCCAGCACCCGCAGAGTCTCTGGGCGGTGACGGCAGGCGCTCCTCGCGCATCCCAGTCTCTCTGCTCTGCACAGTAGGATGGAGAAGTTAGGGTTCTGGGGAAGCTCCCCCCACAGGGGAGGTGGAGGGTGGAAATGGTAGACGGACACCCCACCCTTCCTTCTCTCCTCTGCAGGACAGTTTTGAAGTGTTTCACACCGTTTCTGAAAGGCACCCAGGGGACAGAGCCCCCTCTGCCCACAGTGGTAACACGCTCAGCATCTACTCTGGACTTTCCCCACTCCAACACTGTGCTTCCTGCCTCCACTTCTCATTACCTGCCCCCATGCTCTGAACTCAGGGTCTGCTTTGGGGGAAACCAGACAAGGCATCCTCCCACCCTGTCCCCAGCCACACTATTCTGATCCCAGACATAACCATTTCTATTGGTTTCTCACCTCCCAAAAGTGTCCCTTGCATAGGCAAGCATTTACACACACACATGTGTATGTACATATGTATATATGGACATACTGATATACACTGAACATAATATTTTAGCAATTTCCCAATTATCCAAAATGGAAAAAATCTGTATCCTAGACAATAGACTAAGATAGCTGAGTCTCTTCTAAAAGGTACAACTCCACTTGAAAGAGAATAAATTTTATAATACTGTTAATCACATCTAAAAATCACACATAATGCATGCCATTTAGCCCCAAATGTGCTGCCTCCAGGGCCCACCACTCATCAGTGGCCGTGCACCAAACTCATCTCACACCAGCGCCTTTGTGCTTGTATGTACATGAAACACGCAGCATACAGGAATGCCTAGCAAAGTACTTCTTATATTTGAAGTAATAATTTCAAATATTTAAAGCTTTTATTGTAAAACACTGAAATTTTGCATAAAATTATCTTAAAACCAAGAGGTTTAACAAAATTTGATTTTAATGTTGCTATGTCTATAAAAATTATTTTACCACTCAAATGTTCCATTTGTTGTGCTGGCTATCCATGGCCAAACCAGCAAAATTAAGTTGGTCCTTTGTAGCCCACCACTCCTTCTGTGGGCACTCGTGGTTTTCTCCAACAGTGGATGTGATATTTACTATCATACTGAACACTTCTTGTTATTAAACTTAAAGAGAATGGTCTCTTGTGATGCTAATTTGGCCTTATTGCTGCTTGCGTAGGGGTGAAGACAAATTTTTCTAAAGGTTTACACCATGGTTACTGTGCTGTAAGGACTTACAAATACACACACACACAAAGTTGTATATATACCATGCGAATTCAAAATGTGTACCAGTTCAACCAGCAATGCAAGAATAACAGCTGGTGGATTTGTCTTTTACCATTGAGTTTTATAGACACCATTTACATTCAGTACATTATATTCAGATGATTGAGTATCGTAGGAACTACTTTTTTCACCTCATGAGTCAACTCACTTAGAGGGGATGCACAAAATCAGCTATGTTGCCATGGTTTCCTGGCTTCTTTGAATTCTTGTGAAATACTTCTGTATTTTCAGATGTATCTTCACATTATTTTAAAATGTCGAGTATAACAAGTGATAATAGCCACGTTCAGAGGCAAATGTTAGGTCCTCGCTTAAATGTCCTGCCTGTGACAAGCAGCCATTTCAAACTGCGTATCACTTTCCCTCCAGAAATGCTCTTCAACTGCTTCTCTAACTAGGACTTCAGTGGGGTCCCCCTTTCCCAGGGGGTCCCCCTTTACCGTCTTGCCAACACATCCTGTGCACTGGCTGCATGCGAGCTCTCCTCATCAAAACTCGCTCCTAATTCACTCTACTCTGTTTGTTTTCTGGAAAATTGGGAGCCATGGGAAAAAAATTCTGTTTTGAACATAAGAAAATCGGAAGCTTGGGGGAAATTTTAGATAGATGTATAGTTGTTATATTGAGTGGCCTCAACATGGGTTACAAACGCGAAATGTTTTTATTTTTCTCCAGTCTCTGTTTTCAATTGCTCTCTGTCACTGTCACTTCTCTGTTCCTCAGGGACATCGTGGAAATGCGCCACACCTTTCACTAGAAGTCTAGGTCTGTTTAAGCCACTCGTCTCATGGTGGCGTGAATCTCTTTTGCTCCTTTCCTACCCACACCTCTTCCCCCTCTCAGGAGACCAGGCTCGTGGCTTGAAAGGTTTGGAGGGGAGAAGGCATGTCTGATTCTGGGTACTTCCTTCTCTTCCCCAGTCCAGAGCTCGGTTGCCCTGATTTGGGAGATTGGGAAGAGAAACAGTGGGGCAGAGTTCTTTTGGGGTAACCGTTCACCTGCTGGTGGTGAGGAGGCCACCGGGGTCTCAGTCGGGCTCAGGTGGGTTCTCTCTGCTTTTCTGACCAACAGTCTTCAGGGAGATTCCACGCACGGCTCTCTTGGGAAGGACCTCTGCTTCCTCTTGGCCTCCTCAGTCCTTGGAGCCCCTTGAAGCAGGCAGCCTGGTCTCCTTTAGTCTCGCTCAAGTTGTCTACGTTCCAACGCCCCGCGGAGTAGGGGGGGCATCTCCCTAACCCTCCGGAAAGCCTTGAACAACTGGAATGGGGCGAGTCTATCCTCTTCTCAGGCGCCACACCCTGTCTGTTATTGCTTCTCTGCTGCCAAATGCTCCCTCGGGTCTCTGCCTTTGCAGAAAACGTGCTGCCATCAATACTGATTTTTATATACACGCACAAACCTCAGGGAGCGTGCACCAAACCCCTGCAGGAACGGCCTGCCGTGCTCTGCTTGTGTCCAATGGCACCCCCAGGGTAGGACTGCATTGGGGACCGCATGCTCATCTCCCGTCTCAGACAAACTCTCAGGGCACTTCCAGAGCTCCACAGACACCTCCCATAACCCTGTGTGGTTGGCAGAACCCTCAGATTCCTGCCCCTGGAACGCCCTCCCGTCAATGGGCAGAATCTATGAGGATGAGGGAATATTGCTCCTGGAATAGTTTACTAGTTCAGTTCGTTGACTTCAAATTCATCAAAAGGGAGATATGCGGATGGGCCTGATCTATCTAATGGGCCTGATTTAATGAGCATTTAAAAAGCACTGGGCCCTCCCTTCCTGGGGCACAGAGATCGGAAGTGTGAGTGGGCCAGTGGCAGGGGCCTGGTGGTGGGACTTGAGAACGGTTTCCAGAAGCTGCAAGCAGTTATAGGAAGACAGCAAGCAAGATGAGGGGACATCAATCCTACAAGCATAAGAAAGGAACTCTGCAAACTTTCTGAGGAAGCTTGAAGGCAAACCTCACTCTAGGTCAGCCTCTTGATGAGGCCACAGTCTGGTTATCGCCTTGATTTCAGCCTTGTGAGATGGAGCAAAGACTCAGCTAAGCTGTACCCGCAGAAACCGTGAGACAATAAACTTACGCCATTTTAAGCCATTAAGTTTGTGGCCATTAAGTCATTTGTTGTGCAGAAATGGAAAGCCAGCGCACCTCTCTCCTCCATCTTTGTTCTTTTCTTTTTTATCATCCAGAGCTGGGGTCAGTGCTGGCTGATCTCTCAGAGGGCGGCCAGTTCAACAATCTCACAGCAAGCCTGGAAACATCTGGCTTAATTTCTGGATGCCTTTGTTCAGAACGGCGGAGATGGAGGATGATTCATGCTTCTTTGTCCTCAAGTAGAGGCAGAGCATCAATATACTAAATATACACTAATGTTTTGAGTGCAGAACTGGGTATTTTGGTAGCTTTCTTATGCTGTCCAGTTCTAATTAGAGTGTGTGTGTGTGTGTGTGTGTGTGTGTGTGTGAACTTGGCTTACTCGTAAAATTAATACATGAAAACATCTTTTACATTACAAAGTACCACACATTCAGGCAATTAAACTATCGTACTCACTCAACATTTGTTGGGAAGCCTCTCTGTGCCAAAGCTTCAAATTTGCTCTTAAATAATTACGATTGGTGACACATTGAGCCTCAAGTAGCTGAACCTCGAGGAATTGATTCATTGAGCAAACATTTATTGAGCCTCGTGGAGGTAACGCCTGAATAAGGGAGAACCCTCATCTTCTAGGAGCTCGGAATACTGGAGGTGGTCAGATACATAAACAAATATTCAAACACAATGACCAAGTGGGCACACGGTCAGTGCCTGGCAGTGCGGGGCGATTTTGTAGGAGACTGTGTCTAAACCAGGCACTGTTTGCAAGATTCTGTCCGTGCGCATTTATTTATGGGGAAGAGTCCATCACTCTATATCATATTTTCTAACGAGTCCATGTCCAGGCTAACGAGGCAAGGAAGCGTGTCCTAACAGAGCGAGTCAGACGGGCAGAGACCAGGAGGAGACACGGTATTTCTCCTGGTCCAGGAAGGAGACGGACGAGGTCACCTCCCAGGGGTGTGTAGGGCGTTCTGGCGGCTCTTTAATATTACCGGTTCGGGAGAAGATCATAGAGATGTAAAGATAATAAGACCCCAAGATGAGAGCCCAGCAAAAGGAGCCAGGTTCTCTAAACGTAGGGTGAGCCGTCTCACGCAGGTGGGAGAGCCCTCGCCTTGAGAAGCGGGGAGAAAGAAGAGCCCTGCCCGCCGCCCTCTCCGCCCACAGGCCGCGCTCCGCCCGTCGACGCATCACTCTGAGTAGCGTGACTTTAATCGAGGAGAATTTTGAAAACTGGGCTCGCGCCCAAGTTGGCTGACAATTCTTTACCTTGTCATGTTTTCATTTATTTCAGGTGTTGGGCACAAATTCACACTGCAGCAGACAGAGGCGCGCGAGCCGCCGGCCGGAGCGCGCTCCAGGGAGGGTGCCGCCTGCGCCGGAGGGCGGTGTCCGGCCGCACTCGGGGGGCGCGGCTGCCGGGACCCCGACGAGGGGCGACCTGCCGGCGGGGGTGGTTTTGCGTCAGATAACACCGACTCCTTTCTAGGTTCCAGAATTTGCAGAAGCGTGATTTTGTCTAATGACACGGCAACTGCAAGTTTTCAACTCCCTCTGCTTTCCTTCCCCTTCCTTTACTTGTAGCGCATTTATTCCTAAGTACCCAGCGAACTAACCTAATGTTGCACATTTTTCTACATTAACAATTTTCCTATTGCCTAAAAATATTAGACTTCATTAGAAGCAAAGACTGAAAAGCAATGCGAGCACCTTATCCTAAACATTTGATTTATCATTCTTAGGACATCATAATTATATAATTATAAAATTATAACACTATAATTATAATTGTAATCAAACAAGTTATAATTAAACAATGTAATTATACAATTAAAATTATAATTTCTAAAATTATTTTAAAATCTCATCCACACAAATTTGTGAAACCAACTAATTCTCCCAATTACAAACTTTCTTTCAACTCTCAAAATATTCTGAACAAGGCCAACCCTGTGGCGAAGCAGTTAAGTTCGAGTGTTCCGCTTCTGCAGCACAGGTACTCGGGTTTGGATCCTGGGCGCAGACCTGCTCACGCTCATCATGCCACGCTGAGGCAGCGTCCCACACAGAATAGCTACAACTCTACAGCTATGATACACAACTATGTACTGGGGCCTTGAGGAGAAAAAAGAAAAAAAAAAACAGGTAGATTAGCAAAAGATGTTAGCACAAGGCCAATCTTCCTCAAAAAAAAAAATTCTGAACCTATTCTTTTCATTTAATGGTGATCAGAACCTCAAAATAAAGTTAATACATATAGAATTTGAGGCATGAAACAACTTTTAAGAAATCAGCCTTCCCAAAGCCCCTGACATACCCTCACTGGTGCCGTAACCTACTCCACGGGTAGATGAGACAAATGCGTGATCCACAGGCCACTTTCCTGAATCATCCCCTTGTGCGTCTGCTGCATAGCCCATCAGAGAAAGGCCGTGAGCCGCACTACTTTATACGTATTTGCAACTAGATCTGAAATCAGCAATCCCGGCACAGGGCTCAGAGATGCCCCTCAGCTGCGTAACCAGGAATTTCAGAGTCACAGCTCATCTCCCTGGTCTGATGCTGTTTCATCCAGTTTCCAGGCCTGACTGGATGCAATTATTACACTGCCCTCTCCTCCCAACCACTCCATTGTCACATCACAGCAGCATTTTGAAAGTGCTGCTCTGACTCTGAGGTTGCTCCCCATTCAAATATCTCATTTACTCTTGTGGGAGTTCACTGATCTGGGTAAATATTATCTCACATCTTGACCTCTTTCTGCACCAGTCTCAAGGCAGTCTCCCCTTCCAGGGGAGCACTGACCTGGCCACCCTCTGGGCTACATCCTGGTGGCACCATGTCAGGCTAATTGATACATTTCATGAAGTGCTTTCTGCTGGCCAGAGATTTTGTTGTTCGTGGACTTAAATATCAGGGGGAAAAGAAATTTCTCCCTTCCTCTTCCCTAAACTCTGTGCTTTCTGAACCAGAGAAACTCCTAGATGCATCTTTTGAAGGAAGATTTGAATCACGGAGCCAGCTAGTTTATTTGGTAGTATTCTGTAAATCAGAGGCCCTGCTGTGTGTGGCATCTCCCAGAACTCTGCTGATCTCTATGGGCTAAAGGTTGTTAACATTTCTGTGTGTAGTGTCTCAAAGCACTTATTTTACGGAATGAGCCCCAAAGTCACCGTATCCCAGAGCCATCGTGACGATTTTATAAGATGATAAGTACAAAGTGCCCAACACAGTGCCAGGCACATAGAGGGCTCAGTAGACTGATGCTGAGGAATCAAGTCCTCACCGGCTTGGGTCTGTCTCTTGATGGATCTTTTTCCACCGTGACAGCTAAAGGCGTCGTAGTTCTCATCGCAGGATGAGACTTCAGGATACCTACATGGCTCATTGGTCACTCTTCCATTATATTCAGATTTAAAGCTATTAAGATACAATTGATGTGCAATAAACTGCACATATCTGAGGTATACAACTTTAACACATGTATACACCTGTGACACCATCACCACAGTCTAGAAAATGAACAAATCCATTATCCCCAAGACGTTCTCTTGCCGCTTGTAATCCAGCCCCCACCCCACCCGCCCGCCTCCTTCCTGGTCATCACTGATCTCCTCTCTGTCTCTATAAAATAGTTTACATGGTTTGGACTTTTACCTGAATGGCATCTGGGAGCCGAGGGCCTCAGTACTACAACTGCAAGGAACTGGATTCTACCAAAAGCCACAGGAGCTCGGAAGAGGACCCTGAGCCTCAGATGAGATGGCAGCTCTGGGCAACACCCCGATTACAGCCTGTGAGACTGAGCAGAGGACCCAGCTGTAGCGTGCTCGGATGTCTGACCTACCCGAGCTGGGAGCCAATAAATGTGTGTTATTTTAGGCTAAGTTTCTGCTAAGTTGTTACGCAGCAGTGGAAAACTAATATGCTGACACAGCAGTGACTATGCAGGCTGCCATTCCTGAATATTTTAAACTGTCCGTTACATTCTAGTGAGCAGCTTTCCTCCAAAGGGCCTGATACCTTTTCTATGATAGCCTTCCTACACTGCAGCTAAAAATATGACTGCAGATTTCCTTTGTATTGGCATTGGTCTGTGAGACTCGGGAGCTGCCTTTTCACTGTGCACAGCCTCTCTCCAGTGCGTGTGACTATTGTGGTGACTGATCAGGTCTCTGCGTGTGTCAGTCAGAGAAAGAGGAGCTGGAAAGCATTTTCTGTTGGAGGTGGACGCTGGGGTAAAGAAGGATGGCGTCAGGACTTCTCCTCCGAATCTCCTTTTCCTCCTTTGTTCCCTCACTCTTAGACCCGAATGGAGTTGAAAATACAATGCGAAAGCAAAACACATCAGTGAGACACACTTGACAGTTTTGATTGACGTTCCCAATGCAGGTGATTTTGTAATTCTACCTGCCTGCTCTTCCTGGGAGAGCCAGACCACGGAGACCTGCTTTCAGGCTGGCCTCGAGGATAATGTTCCAAGATCGTATTACTGGTGTAAATACTGCTATTACGTAGCCATTCTGTTATGTTCAAGCATGGCTTTTAATTTCTTTTGGTACAATATTTTGGTTAAAAGAGCAGACTTCAGCGCCAACTGTGCTGAGCTCTGTTCCTACATCTCCCAGGAACTCCTCATGTGCTTTTGCTTGAGTCAGCTCACCTCTCTGAGCACCAGTGCATTTGTCTGTGCAAACAGAGAAAACACCTACCATCAAGTGTAATTGTGAAGGTTAAATGAGATAATGTACGACACGCATTTAATGATGACTGGCCTATGGCTGTTAAGGTTATTAATATTAATGCATATGTTAACACATTAATAGTAGAAAGTCTTAAGATAGACTTTTAAAAAAAATCTGCACATTAGTAAATTCATTTTAACAAATACCAAACATTTATTAACTACCTACCTATTATAAACAAAGTATTGTGCGAGAGAAGGGAGAAACTCTAGAGGAGTTTTTCTCAATCATAAAGAAAAACGTTCTAGGGTACCTCTGTGTTAATTTGAACAATTGTTATTATAACATCACTCACACACACACACACACACCACACACACACAACATATCTGTACCATTTCTTAGGCAGTCTATCACAGGTGACGTATTTATCGATTGTTCACTCCACGTGAGCACAATAACAGTTGTCATCTGACTGTGAGCACTGTCCTGAGCAATCTTACGTGTCATCTCATTTAATTACCTATAGGCCTAGTAAGTTCAACTATTACCCCTACTTGTCCAAGTGATTAGAAATATGGAAAAGGATGTAGGAAAAAGAACAGAGCTAGAGACATAAATTGAGAACAGACGGTTGAAGATAAGATCATGAATAGGAAACTTGAAGAGGTGAGAGAACCAGTCTCCCCCCATGTAGAAGTGAACAGCTAAGACGTACACCCCACAGGCCCGTTTGAACCACCATCTCTCTGACCCAAGGACTGTGCACTTACCACCACTTTGTATTAAGATTGTCAGCAGTCAGGCCTGGTTTTACTCACAGTGAAGTCAATAAGCTCCCGTGTCTGAACACAACCATCTAGTCCACAGTATGAAAACCTGATACGGTCTGCTGGGTAGTTCGGACTCCTAACGCAGGCCCTTGTTCCTCTTAGTGGTGCACGCCCACGGGAAAGTCACCACTGTAGGTCTCACCGCAGTCAAGGAGCTTTGAATCTAGACTTAGATACTCTGTTCTGTCTATCCATGTGGATTCAGTGAAGGACCATTGCAGAAAGAAAGAGGAGACGAGGGCTGTTTCTAGAAGCAAGCCTAGAAAGGAAGATTAGAAAATAAACGCTTATTTGAGAGATATTCTTTTGGCTTCTGTAATTTCCAATATTCTGTTCATGTTGTCCAATTGGTTTTGTGGTCTAGGAAAATGTTATAAAATCTTCAAGACCAAGAAATACTTGCTGATCTTCCCAGCAGGCCAATTACTTTACCAAACAAAACGGAAGTTCTTCAGAAATGCCGTGCCCCTTGGGGATCCACACGCACCATTTGAGTTCAGGCTCAGCTCCTCTGTTCCTGAGGAAGGAAAGGAGGGACGGTTCATCGGGTGGGTCTGAAGGTCACCCAACATCTGTGAAGTGCATGAACGGCAATGCCCTTTCTCACTGCTCCCCATCTTCACGTACGACTGCTCACTCTGCAAGTGTCCCCAACATTCCTTCACTCCATCTATCCATTGTACCAACACTGTTAGCTGGGATCACAGCTGCCCAGCTAAAGACCTCATTCTCCAGTCTTCCTCACAATGAGAGGTGGTCATGGGGTTAAGTTCTGGCTGATGTGATGTGAGCATAAGTGACGTAAAATTCTTGAGTCATGCTTTTTCAAGGGGGAAAAATGCACTTCCCCAGCAGCTATAACATGAGTATGAGACTAGAGCTGAAGAGTCATCTTGTACCACAAGGTGGACATTGTCAGGGCCGCCTCCCCTGCTCTGGGCTGCTTTCGCCTGAGCTGCCGTGGGAGCTAGAAATAAACTCTCCTGTTTAAACTGCTGTTATTTTGGAATTCTATAGCAACAACTGTATCTGTAGCCTGATTAATTTAGAATTTGATGCTGGCGTTGGGGTTGCCATAATAGGATCTCGTATCTGCGGCCTTGGCTTGAGAGCTGGGCAGCAGGCAGGAGGGACCCGGGTACTAGCAGCTGGGAAGTTGACGACTCTTGTTACTTTTCGGAAATAACACTTATGAAAACTTACCTCTGATGCCTTGGCAGGCAGGAAACACGTGAACATGGCCTGTGAGTCTAGGAGCTTGTGGGAAAAACTCGGATGCTGCTGTGTATTGGCTGCCTTTTGAGAAAAGAAGGACTCAAGCTGGAAGTAGAACGTCCTTCTCTGTATGTCGCCTTCCATCTAAGTGGACAAAGAGTCCAGTAGTTTAGAAGTGTGCATCACTGAAGACGTCAGTTACCTCTGTGTCAACACTGAAGCAGGACTGAGAAGTGGCTCTAACAATGAAGACTCAGCAGGACCTAAGACGGTGCCCCAGGCTCTCTCAAGCCTCTCCCCATAAGTCAGTGAGTCCAGTCCACAGGCAGAGCACATTAATGTTGCTCCCTTCCCAACCAACCCTGCAGTTTTGGATGGCCTCAAGTAGGCCATTAATGACACGGGAGAATGGACAAAGCCACAAGTCCAGTTAATAAAAGAAAAGGTCTGCAGATGCAACAAGTCTGACTAGAGCATGAAAGAGGCTTGAAGCCTATAGACTGTAAGTCTACTCAGATTTTGAGGAAAATATATTGCTAAGGAAACCACACATCTAGCATGAAAAAGCCTGTGTCAGCTCAACCCACTAAAGCAACCCCTGAGTACATCTCCTAAGATTGACATGTGCTCCAATGCTCCCCTGAAGTTACCACGGAGGACACTGGATGAGAAAGAACGTCCCAGAGGGCAAAGCCAGGGACCACAGGGCACAGCGGAGGAAGAGTTTCCTCAGAGAGCGGAACCGGAGGTTCTGAGGGGATTAACCAAGGACTAACCAAGCTGCCAGGCAGGGGGGTTTGCAATGCCCATCTCAAAAAGATTCGATAATTGCCAAAAACCAGGACTATTCTAGGGCTTCCCATTCTTCTCTGTTTCGACTGAGCATTTTTCTGTGGACATCCCGGCCCTGCTTTACCACTTTTATTGAGATTGTGGGGGAGGGATGGGAAAGACAAGTAGCTTCTCTCAGCTGTCAGATCCCTGGACCATAACAAGCTACACTGACCTAATGGAGAGGACCACACATCACCCCAAGACCCTGGGCTTTGAGGTGGATTCTATAGCTGAGTGGGTCTTGGGGGCTGACTCGTGGCAAAGGGAAGAAGATGTGAGGCTGCCGCTCGTCTCCAGTATCCACTCTCTCCTTCCTCCTCAGCTACAGAACTTTTAGCGGAGAATATGGGGTGCTCAGCAAAAATCTACAAAATTTCTGGCCAATGGGATGTGAACAGAAGCACTGTGTTTTCATTTTTTTCCCTAGATTGTGCCCTCAAGGAAGAGCTATCGCCTCCTCTCTCCTTTTCCCCTTCCTGCTGGCTGAAATGAGGATGTAATGGGGTGGAGCCCAAGGAGCCGTTTTGGTCCACGATGTATCAGTCCTGTGTTGGGAATTAGAGAACCACAAGCAGGCTCACCACTAACATTGGCAGGGTCTGGGATTCGCATTCAAATGGAGGACCCGATACCATAGGCATAAATATTTAAGTTATACATCAGCCTAAAAACTATTAGATAGAATACCTTCTAATCTCCTAGCTTGACGAATATACCTTCAATGACCTTGTATGTCAGGTTCAAGTGTAAAATCCTTGAGCTCCTTTGGGTAATGTGCCAGACTGTGGTGAGGTCAGGACTAGATAACCAGCTAACCCTGGATCCTGCCCCATGACCATTCCCACCCAGCTGTGATTCCAGGCGGCGCTGTAAGGGATCTCATGGCATGTATATACAGCCCAGGTCACACGTCTAAGTTCCCACAAACAGCTGCCACTTAGGCACCCCTTGCCTTGAGCCTGGGCAGGTACAGGCCGGCAGAACAGACCACTCCAGAGAGAGGCCTGCTCGGGCCCTGGGAGCAGGCGGGCCATTTGAGCAGGGTATTCTGGATCCTGAGTCCATCATGTGGTCTAGACTGGGGCGAGGGCACAGGCTCCAGGTAGGCACACCTCCTTGGTCCTGACGACTTCTGGTTTGTGGAGAGGGCAACATCTGGAGGAGGGCCAGGGCAGGACCTTCAAAGACAGGGCCAAGGGTGGGGCCATTCCTGCCCTGGCGTGAGGGCAGTGCTGGCTGTGAGCTGGAGGACATGGATCTCTGGCACTGAGGAACGCCGTGTCTGCCCCGCGCTGCGTACTCCTAAGTGATTCCACGAGAGAGACAGCTTTTTGTATTGTTTGTATCACTGCTAATCTGAGTCTTTGTTACAATTATGAGACCTACATCCTAACTGTGATGCTGCCTTCAGGCAGTAGTTACCTGGGATCATTGCCATGTGATGTCCCACAAGGAAGGACCTGCACCTCTTCTCCCGAGTCCTCCTCCTCTGTTTTCTGTCTCCGTGGTGTGTTTCTGCCACAGTCATGGACAACTGCATCTCCCATGTATGGTTAACATCCACTACGTGAACTTTTTTTAACCTCTGCCTCTAATGTCATTTTCCTGCTGGTTAGGCCTGAGCACTGCTGACAAAATGGCAGGATTCCATTCAAGCTTGATCTAAACAACAACAACAACATAAATATGTGTCTCAAAAAGTAGTGAAAAAACAAAACCCATAATTCTGGATGTTTCCTGTGGTTAGGATTCTTTTCTCACTTTTAAAACAATTTAAACACTTTTCTCTAAATATATTTTTTTCAGCATTTTGTTTAGTCTCTTATGAATGAGTAGACCAATGTATACACCTAGACTGAGCACGCTCGTTAGCACACACGTTTCCAATTTCGAGCGCTGGTCTTCACAGACGATGTGGTTATTACAGTCTTTCAGAATGTCATAGATTCAATTCAGTCGTCCTTTAGGGAAAGTAAATGGCACTCATTCCTTTATACTTTCTCAGCTAGTGACCACAGTGACCACATCTTGAAATGTTCAGACATTCATCTTTGAAAATTTATTGATCCTAAAAGAGGTAAACTATGGCCTTGGCCTCTCTGGATTTTTCCTGAGGAAACGGCAGGTTCTGAGCTCCTTCTATAAGTCACGCATTGTATCATGTTCTTCGTATGAATTTCCCATTTAAGAACCTAAACCACTCTGTGGGGTAAGTGTAACAGGCGGGGAACGCAGACCACAAACTTGAGAGTGCAAGAAACACAGATTTCCAATTCATTCATAGCTAAACTTAATTTATACTTTAGGCCCCTATTCTGTGAAGTGAACACAACTTAATCTCACTCATATTAAGAGTGCCAACCTTAATTTTAGAGGACGTAGTGGGGGCCTCTGGGGGCCTCGGTCCTCACCTTGTGTCCACTCTGATACTGCCTGAGATCTGCTTTCTGCAGGCTCTGGCTCTGTGACACTCGATGTGGTAGCCAGAGCCACGTGGGGCTACTGACACCGGAAACATGGCCGTCAGAACTGAAATGGGCTGTATGTGAAATACACACAGAATTTCAAAGATTTAGTACCAAGAAAAGCCCCTCATTTATAACATTTAATTGACTACATGTAGAAATGATAGCATTTTGGATATATTTGGCTAAAGAAAATACATTATTAAAATCAACTTGGCCTGTTTATTTTTACTTTTTAAATATGGCTCCTAGAAGCACTAAGACTACGTAGGTGGATGCGTGCTATCTCTAGGACAGGGCTGCTCTGGATCTCTGATCATTTTCTTCCTCCTGACCACAAGGCTGCGCTGGTCAAGCAGAGTCATCTCCATCGTCGTTACCCGGGGCTTTGCAGAACAGTGGACCTACTGCGATGAGGAAGCGAACTGCGTTTCCTCTGACTCAGTTCACACAATGTGGCTTAGATATCCTCAGACACAAAGTCCTATGAAGCTGATTTCATTTTCTCTAAAAATTAAAATCACCTCTTTCCTTTGAGGGTCATCTCTAAAGTCTTCTTCCACAGGCTCTGACAGTCGCTCATGAACTTGTATTTTAAATATTTAGAGATGAAAGTCCGTGCTCTGTTCCTGACCACCAGGAACACATCAGTTTGTCACAAACGAACAAGGACTTCCCGCTAATTTCAAAAAATTATTTGGGGATCTCTCTGAGGGGTGTACAGAAGTGATGCTATTACAAGCTTAGTTGCTCTTTGAGCTATTTAGTTTTCAAAAGGAAAAAACCATTCAAAGTCCCTTAAGCAGGGGTTTGTAGCAGTTTATAAAATGCTTTAAATTGCTTGGAGTACCTGACTCAACAAGAAGTCAAATCACACTTGACAAAGTCACTCTTTTTTTATTATTGTGGTAAGAACAATTAAAATGAGATCTAGGGGCCAGCCCGGTTGCATAGTGGTTAAGTTCACATGCTCCACTTCTGTGGTCTGGGATTCACAGGTTCAGATCCCAGGCGCGGACCTATACCACTCATCAGCCATGCTGTGGCAGTGACCCACATACAGAACAGAGGAAGATGGGCACAGATGTTAGCTCAGGGCCACTCTTCCTCACAAAAAAATTTAAAAATGAGACCTACCCTCTTAACTAATTCTTATGTGTACAATACAGAATTGTTAACTACAGGCACAACAGTGTATGGCTGATCTCTAGAATGTATTCATCTTGCAGAACTGAAACTTTATAGCCATTGAATAGCAACTCCCCCTTTCCCCCTCCTCCCAGACCCTGGCAACCAAGATTCTACTCTCTGTTTCTGTGAGTTTGACTATTTCATATACCTCATATAAGTGGAATCATGAATTATTTGTCCTTCTATGACCGGCTTGTTTCACTTAGCACAATGCTCTCAAGTTTCATCCATGTTGTTGCGTATGGAAGGATTTTCTTCTTTCTCATGTAATATTCCATTATATGTATGTATCACATTTTCTTTATCCATTCACCCATCAGTGGACTTTTAGGTTGTTTCCACTTCTTGGCTGTTGTGAATAATGCTGCAGTGAACATGGGAGGGCAGATAACTCTCCAAGAACCTGATTTCAATTATTTTGGATAAATACCCAGTAATGGATTGCTGGATCATATGGTATTTCTATTTTTTATTTTTTGAGGAGTCACAAAAATTAACTCAAAATGAATTAAATACATAAATATAAGACTTGAAACTGAAAACTTCTAGAAGAAAATATAGGGGAAAACTTCATGACATGGGTCTTGGCAATGATTTCCTGGATATGACAATATAACACAGACAACAAAAGCAAAAATAGACAAGTGGATCTACATCAAACTAAAAAATGTCTGCACAGCAAAAGAAAACAATTAACAGAGTGAAAAGGCAAGTAAGGAAATGGGAGAAAATATTGCAAACCATGTAACTGATAAAGGGTTAATCTCCAAAATTTATAAGGAACTCCTTTGATTCAGTAGCAAAAAAACAAACAACCCAATTGAAAAATGGACAAAGTAGACATTTCTCCAAAGAAGACAGGCCAACAGGTACATGAAGAGATGAACAAAGTCACAACTGAGGAGAGAGAATGTCCTGACAGAACAGGAAACAGAGAAGAGGAGGAAATGGAACGAAGAGAATAAGTTAGTCACTCTCTTCTCTTTGGAGGAAAATCTCGGAGGTTTGGAAAAGATTTCGGGACATTTTTGTCTCTATCCTTTGAGTTAGAACTTGGAAATAGGAAAAAAGAAGATAGAGGCTGTTGTGGAAGCAATAATTAAGGTGTTTCTCCCCGAGTCCTGCTCAGACTTGCAGAAAGCAGTCTCAGATAAAGAGAGCAAGCAGGTTGTCAGAGACCTGATGCCCACAGTGATGGGCTGAGAGGAGCAGAGGCACCACTCATAGCCGCCCAGCAAGGAAAACTGATGAATTCAGATGACAGTTGCAGGCTCCAGAGTAGTTCTCCAGCCGTCACAAAGAAAGCCAGTCACTTACCTTTACATAGTGGTACTGTAATAACATGTAATTAGTAATAAGACATCTAATCCCCATCCCCGTACCCTCCATACAGGCACAGGATCAGAAGGGACATCAGCTGGGCAGACACTGTCACAGAGAAGGTAGTTTTCCAAAGCAGTCAGAACAGAGAGGGCTGGTATAAAACACATGCGAGAAAGAACAACTGCCAAGATCAAAATGAGAAAAGCCAACCGAACGTCAGACTCGATGGGGCAATCACAGGGTAGCACGTAGGAGAGAAGCTAAATGTCCAGGAGCCCGTGAAATACAGGAATGGAATCAGGAGTAAGGGGTCAGTGGGCACAAGGCAACGCTCATTAACAAATACAGAGCAAATGCCTGTTCTGTGCCCAGCAAAACTGCAGGTGCTGAGGATGCGGTAATGAGCAGCACGTGGCACTTGTCTTCAAGGAACTTATGGGCTAGTGGGGAAGGTAACGGATGCAGAAGCAGCTCACAGACTGGTGTCTCTTATGGGAGCGCATGAGCATGGCCTCTAACTCAGTTTTGGGAGTCAGAGAAGGTTTCTAGAGTATATAATATCAAGATTCATATCTAAATGATGAGTTCAATTGGGCAGGCCGGACGGTTTGTCAGGGAGGAGGGAGGGAGGCCACGGAGGAGGCAGAGGGAGAGCTAAGGAGAGCAGCGTTCCAGGCCAAGGCAGCAAATGCAAAGACTTAAGATCGAGAAACGATACAAAGAAGCCAAAAACATGAAAGTGAGAGCTGAAGGTAGAGAGGGGTAAAAATTACACCATGTCAAGGAGTTTGGACTTTATCTTGGTGACAAAAAGTATTGGCGTTTTAGCAACCCTGAAATATAGACAATAGACTTCTGCGAGGTCAGACTGAGGCCAAGGTAACAGTAGGGGGCACTGGCTGTGATACAGGCAGGAGACAATGGTGACCAGAACTACAGCGATGGCGGTGGGGATGGAGAAAAGTGGATGGATTCTGAGATACGGAGGTAGAATTGAGAAGATTTACTCAATGACTAGATGCAAGTCAGGGAGCTCTGAGGATTTGGAATTGAGCAAGGACTGAGGTTCCAGCACTTTTTCTGTGAACAGGGACAGACTCATCTTGGCTCCATATTCTAGGGTCCTGTGTGGGTCAGCCTACTGTGTAAAGACAGAGTCTGTGAGGACTCCTCGTTCTTTGAAATAAGCTGTCCTGTGCAGGGAGCAATATTAGAGGAAGGTTGGGGCTTCTCTGTTCTTATTTGTGACAATAACTTCTGAGATGAATGACGAAGGAATAATCACAAATATAGTCCTCTCAAAGGCAGACAAGAACCTGGCTCAGCTGGAGGTGAAGCCACCTAAAAAGCTTGCCATTTAAAAGGAACTCTATGTCACATTACTTTGTAATATAAAGACTATTTTTATATTTCAAGGACTATACATCAGATTAAACTACTGAAATTTAATAATGACAGGCAGTACAAAACTGGATGTAGCAGAGTTTAAATGGAAAAGACTGCCTGCCAACCCCAGTACCAGTGTCCTTGTGGCCCCAGTGTATTTTATCACAGCAAATGTGAAGGAACCATCTTGGAAACTGCCAACTTACTAGAAGCAAACTTACCTTAGGCAGGATCCAGTCAAGATATCCAATCTGAGATTATGATTTTCCATTATTTTTATAAGATAAAAATCTAAAGTGTCTTTCCCAATCATGCCTATAAGTTGAATATTTTATACTGTAAAATATCCATGGATTTTCCCCCATAATAAAGTATTACATTCAATCTGATATTCAATATCACATTCAAAGGTGTTGACTTTATACTTCACATAAAAATATATCTAAGAATATTGGAGTGGAACAACCTCAGGGATTTTGGAAAGCACCATTTAAATGGAAAAGAGTAAGTTGGTTTTAGGAGCCATTTGGCACTGCTCACTAATATTAAGAAGCCACATAAAAATTGAGAAGCTAATGTTAATAGTATTTTTTTAATTTGAAAATTACATTTTGCTGTTTGATACATTTGAAACAACTGAATTTGTTTTAAGTTCTTTTGGCCTGTAATTCAAGCTATCTTTCTGTGAAATATTGTTTTTCTCCCCTCCAGAAACTTACCCTTCCAAAATAGATTTTTACTTTCTACTCCTTAAGATAAATACACAAAATTCATATTCAAATGGTTTAATATATGTATTAAAACCCAAAGTATTTTCCACAATAAGTGCACATTAAACTGTTTATAGGATAAAATCTATAGGACATATGTATACAAATTAACTATAAATTTCGATGAAACTCCCCAAACCAAAACCATTTGGATGAAGTCTAATAAGTTAACTATGTTTACTTATTTTCATATGTGAAGTCATCATTTTACAGATTACAATTTTTCATGTCATCTTTAGGGTCTCTCGTGGGAGTATAACCAATCAAAACTCTAAAAGAAGGCTCCCCAAACTTTCTGTGGAGAAAATTCTTACTTCTCCAAAGCCTTGAAACGATACTCAGAACAAAAGTGCCTTCAGAAAGACCCTGAGGGATAGAGGGGCTGATCACGAGCAGTGTGGCAGGAGAGAAGCCTCCCTGTGTTCTTGAGACGGGAAATGCTTTCTCGGTTGTGGGAGGATGGCCGCCCTGTGCCAAGTGAGGTTCAGCTGTGCAATTACTGGCCCATCAGGATCAGCCACGTAGAGAACCTTACAGCCACACACTGCATTTCAGCTTTTCATATTTAGAAGAAGCTATTATCTATCAATAAGGCAACATGAATTTGAAGGTTATAAAATTTATACTGCTTTTGAAAGAACAAATATTTACTATGATGCAGAAGCATCAAAAAGAAAATGCTGAGGCAACAAACTCTACAGGGCAAGAGGGGAAGGATTGGTTGTCTGAAGTGATTTTTTCGTCTACCCGGCTGCCTGAGTTAGAAAGCTCCACCGCTAAGAAAAGACAGGCCAGGATGTCAGACATCAAGGCCAGCTGGGAGAAAGATGAGAATGGGCAGGGAGCATGTTGGAGGAGACGAACTTGGCAGGAAGCTGGCTCTTTGGAAGCAGCCAGAGATGAATGTCCAAATGGCTTAGCCAGGCCAGAGGTGATGCAAGCAAACGCTAGGACCAGGAAACACGAATGTAGTGTGTGCAGAGTGGGTCCATTCAGCAGCAGTTGTAATGAACATTAGGCAAGGGGTCAAATCACAACAGGTTCTGAACTGGGATTGGCCTTTGAGGAGCAGAACTAACTTTCCAGGAGAGGAGACTAAGAAGGCCTGTTAGGGTATCAGGAAGCAACAAACCGGGCCAGCATTTTGGAAAGAACCTTCATAATAGAGAAAACTAGAGTCAGGAAATAAAAAATGAGAGTCAGGCAAACTGGGGTACGGTCTCAGTTTTATAAAATGGAACACCTTGACTAACCATCCATGAGCAGCGCAGGCAAATGAAGACAAGATTAATCCTAAGTCTCCCCGATGCTCTCGTCGTCCTGACCTCCCTCTCCAGCTCACCCTCCATGATGTTGCTGAGCCCCAGAGATTCCACCTCCAAAATGTCTCCCAAATCAGTCTCTCTCCCGTGCCTCAACACTGCTCTTCTGGCCTCTCACAAGTTTTCATTAGCCTTAGATCTTTTCCCATTCAATCCACTGATCCTAAAGTTCCTTTTCTAAACCATATACCTGACCATGCCCCATTCCTTTGATCAAACACCTTCAATAATTCCCCATTCATTGGTAATTTTCAACATTATTTTCCAGACAACCAACATGAAAGATAAAGTTGAAATGCATGACACAATTCCACAGACAAAGCCCAATTTTGAAAAATCCAAGAATATTTTTTAGAGAAGTGAAACAAATTTTATAGTATACTTTTGTTTGGGTAGGTTTGAAGACTCTTGAGCATTCACAAAAGCATTTTACCAGTGCTTGAGTATAAATGGGGCCATTAATAATCCATTCAAGTATCCAGTCAACAAACACTGATGAAGGCCTACTGTGCGTCAAGCACTACTCTGGTGACGCAATGGTGAACCAGGCGGACAAACCTCACACTCAGGGGGCTTATGTTCAGTGGAGGGGACACATGCTGATACACTGAACAAATAATTACTTATTTCTAACATGATTATTTATACGATGGTTGTTAAAAGTGCTGTGAAGGAGAAGCATGCCGTGTTAGGACACTGCATAAAAAGGAAACCCTGCCTCTCTAGCTCTGTAGGATAGGTCGGGGGAGACGCCCCGAGGAAGCGATATCTTAACTGAGAGTTGAAGCACGTTTAGGGCTCAGTCACAGCAGACGAAAGAACTTGGGCAAGAGTTCCCAAAAAGTTTGAAATTTGGACAAGCGTGGTTGCAGCCTAGTGAGTAAGAGAGAAAATGTCCTGAAATGTAAGCTGGAGAGGCAGGAAGATGTCTGAAGTGAGCAGTGGTGAAGTGCGGGGTCTCATGACTGAAATAAGTAAGACAGAGAAGGACCAGGTTCGGAGGCTGCTGGGGGAGAGGAGACACTGGGACCTGAGTTCAGTTTAGGACACGTTCCGTTCAGGGAACGCTGGGATATGCAAGTGGAGACGTCAAAGAGGCGTGGAATCAGAAGAGACACAAAGTTCAGTTTAGAGATACATATTTAGGTTTCATTAGAATCAAGATGGTGTTTAAAGTCATCTTGGATTAATTTACCTAGGAAATGAACACAAAAGGAGAAGAGGATCAATAACTGAGCCATAAGGAATTCTGACATTAAAAGGTGAAGAGAGAAGGTTTAGTTCCCACATAGTTCTGAAAAGCTAAAGAGCCAAAAGATGTGACGACATGGAAGCCAAGGGGAGTCAGGGACTCAGGAACCGGGGGCAGTTTACTAGGGCAGAAAATGGGGCGAGGACTGTAATGTGTCCACTGAACTGGTTCTCTTTCCTCCATAAAGCTGTTACTCAAAACCGTACTGTCAAGTTAAAGGTAAAGCGGAGGAAGACTCAACTGACCTCTGCTCCCAGGGGACTGCAAGGAAAAACCTGGGGCAGAGGAGAGGGCCAGGGAAAAATGGTTATTCATGGGAGATCAAGAAAATAAGCTGTCCCCCAGAAACGGCACAATTTCTTTATAGACTTGATTATAAAAGTTACTCCTGGGGATTCTTGGAGACCTAATATAAAGATGAATTCCTCCAGAAAGAGTTTGCACTTGCCTCAGCCTAGGGCCTTGGGCACTACAATTTTAGTGTAAAACCATGACATAAAGTTTTTGGTGTTTTTTGTTTTATTGGATCACTCGAGACTAAAATAGCTTCAAGGGACAGAAAAGTAAATAAGATGAAATTGTAGATCTGAAAAGAACAAAAGAGAATTTATGGGAATGGAAAACATAATACTTGAGATAAATCTGTTTTAATTATGGAAGGATTAATGGTAGATCAGATAGAGCTGAAGAGAGATTTGGTGACCTGGAAGATAGTTCAGAATGCAACAGAGAAAGGCAAAGAAATTATGAAAAAGAGGTTAAAAAATGAAAAATATTGAGAGTTTAATACAAGTACAATGATAATTCTAGAAGGAGAGGAGAAAGATGATTAAAAAACATGCAATATTTGAAGAGATAATGCTTATTTTCCAAAACTGATGAAAGACAATAGTTCCCAGATTTAAGAAGCTCAAGCAGAGTAAATATAAGAAAATCCACATCTAGAAACAATATAACAAACCTTTAGAAAATTAAATACATAAAGAAAATCTTAAAAGCCACTAGATTATCTTCAAAAGATAGACATGGACTGAAGCTAAATTTTCCACAGAAATAATGGAAGCCAGAAAATTGTGAAATCCTGAAAGAACACAACTGTCAAAAGAAATTTTTGTGCTTAAAGACCAAGACGAAATCAAGACACTTCCAGACAAACTAAAAGAGATGGCTCACCACTACAGGACCATTACTAAAGGAAACTCTGAAGCATTTTGGGAAGAGAGAGACCACAGACAGAAAGTTTGAGATGCAAGAAGGAATGAAAAACACATCAGACTGTAAATTTATGAGTCAATCTGTTTACAACAACACTAATGCTGTCTTGTAAAGTTAAGCACAAGAATTAAATTACACAAAAACAGT
The DNA here is from genome assembly GCF_020826845.1 of Diceros bicornis minor. Lineage (NCBI taxonomy): Eukaryota > Metazoa > Chordata > Mammalia > Perissodactyla > Rhinocerotidae > Diceros > Diceros bicornis. The sequence continues at coordinate 655,449 of NC_080756.1, read as the reverse complement.
AACATATAAGAATGTGGGGTGAAAGGAATGGAGTGAAACTGAAACCTTGTAAAATTATTATTACGATAGAGAAAGGTAAAGTTATTGATTAATTTTAGACTTTAGTTTTCTTTAGTTTCAAAGGTAATTACTCAGTAACAGAAACAGTTTATAACTTTTAAACTAATTGAGAGGAAAATGTAATGAGAAGAAACTTTAATTGTGAAGGGAAGCAAAGAGAGGAAAAAATATAGAAAAATTGGGCAAATAGAATATATCATAAGGTAGTGGATGTAAACCCGGATATATCATTAAACAACCGGACATAGAGTCAGTGCAATTGACTAAATGATATAGTTAAAACAGATCGTCAGATAAAAGAGAACATCTAAAACATATGGACGTAGAAAGATGAAAGCAAAGGAATGGTGAAATGTACCAGGCAAATTTTTTCTTAAAGTTGATATTTATCAAAGAAAAGATAAAAGCAACAAGCATCACAAAATACAGAGGATCCCTTCTTAATAACGTGATACAATTCACCAGGAGATAAAATAATTTTAAATTTGCATGCAATTAATGCCATAGCATCAAAATATATGATTAAAAAAATTGACAAAACACAAAAAGAAATTTCAAAATCCATGAGTATAGGGCATGTGGCAATAGGTATTTTCCAAAGATGGATGCAACAATTGAATTATCCCACATCAAGGGGTACAGCCTATTTCTCCAGCCTCGAGTGTGGGTGGGTCCTGTCACTGCTTTGATCCACAGAATATTCGGAAGCCACGCTGGGCCGGTTTTGGGAATGGCACTGAACTGGCTGAGCAGTTTCTACCTTCTGAGTCTGTGTCTCTCTCTCTATATATATATACATATTTGTCTTACGCCAAGAAAAAGAGAGGGAGAAGAAAAAGGGGGGAAGAAGTAAGAATGTGGAGAATGTATGTGCAAGCAGCCTGTCTAAAAGCGTGGCCATGATGGTGACGGAAAGATAGAACCATAACCAGACGGAGATGTGGAAGTGAAGAAGTTTGCGGGATTTTTGTTTGTTTGGCTTGGCTTGGTTTAAGATGAATGCCATTCGATGTGTTTGAAATGCTTGAATACTGTCAGGAAGGATCCAGAAGTGACACAGAAGCTGAAGAGACGGGAAAAGGTTTTACCTAAGGGTTGACACCACTGGAGAAGGCCAGAGGAGCTGGGAGTCAGAGCGCTCCAGGAGGCAGAATTCTTTCCCTGTGACCAAGAGGGCCGTCAAGTCCCCTCCACTTGAGTAAACTTAAGACAGGTTTCCTCCTAATTGTAGGCTCCTGAGTTCCCTTTTCTTAGAGCATTTACTTTGGAAAACTTGCAATTATAAGTTCTTTCTGGCACTCTTTGAGATGTAAATTTTCTACAGCAAGGATCATCTTTCTCAAGGACCTGGGAGCCATTCCTTTGAATGTGATCATCAAGGAACACGGCCCCTGTCTCCCCATCTCTGTGGGAAGGTGGGAGCCTAACTTCAATAAGTGCCAATTAGGAAACACAGAGGCCTAATCACATCAACCAGTCTCCTCCCAGTGTCCTCCGTACTTTTCCACTCTGTCACCCAGTGCTTGAAAACTCTCCCCTTCTGCTGCAGCGGAGTTGAGTTCAATCTCTCTCCGCAGTTCCAGTAGTCCTGAGCGAAGCCCTCCTGGCTGTTTTCAACAGGCGTCTGGGGGCCATTTCTCTTAGGAGGAAGGACAAGTACAAAGGCACAGGGGTTTGCAGGCACAGCGTCAAGAATTTGAAGGAGTTCCCTCAATGGCCTCGATTTGTGATGGAAATACAAGGCAGGGCTCCTACTGAGAAGCAATTAGGGATGGTCTGAAGGAGTCCTTGTGGAGCGCAGGGAGCAAACCGACCAGAGAAACACAGTGGGAACACTGGGGAAGGGTGAGGGCCCACCTGAGGCCAGCAGTAACAAACACACGATGATAGGACGGTGACGGCTGTCATTTTGTAAGGAAGAAAGCAACTAAAGTGGCTAATTTAACTTTGAATTTTTGGGCTTCATCATGAAGTCTTACTCATGATTTTTCCTCACATTTTGGCTCCTCACATGATATCAGCATATTTAGGGGAGTAAAAATAAACCACATTCACTGCAAAACCAAACCTCCATGCTCTGGATTCCCTCTCGCCCTTCTGACAGGAGGTCCCGCACGTCCTCAGGATCGTTTGTTGAATATTCCAGACATTTCTAAGGATACACCATGTAACCCACCTGTGAGCCGCTTTCTCTGGGAACTCTGGGGCCTGGGGCTTGGGAATCATCTCCCATGCGATCGCCACCCCCACCAACAGCCCTGGGTTCTTTTGCTCCAGTGTTACTGTCCCCGCCAGCTTCCCCTCAATTGGCTGCACTGGTCTTCTTTCCACAGGTCACGGTGCCAGCTGCTGACAACCCCCTCTGTTCAGAGACACTCATGTTCTTCTTCCTCCTCTCCTGACAGTGGGAACGTCGCCACTCTCATGATTAGCTTTTCAGAGTGGCTTCCCCCAGCAGAGCAGCTGAGCCCTAAGGGACTGGTTAATTCTTTTCACCACAGCCTCTCCTTCCTAGAACACGGAAAACTCTGGTGTGAGGGGAGGAGCATGAGGGACAATGAGGCACGTGCCCCCCAGAATACCTGGAGACCCCAAGACTTAGTTAGGACTACTCTGACAGACTACTTCCTCCCCTGTGATTACTGTCTCTCAAGGACCCCAGAGTCTCTCTTCCTCTCATCCAGCTGCTTTAAGTGACCCTCAGCCCTCAACTGTGAGACAAGTGTGTGTGTATATTGATATATATATATATATATATATATATATATATATATCAACTCCAAAGTGGGCTCAAACATTTCACCGATGGGCTCATGAATTCCACTCATAGGAAGGAATATAACTGAGCATCTCTCTCCGTATCATCAAACAATCTAAGATAGCAAGAAGCTTCTAGAATATCACTCTACCAAAGGCTGGTTGGCTCAGAGCACACAGATGATCTCTGAGGAGAAAGTTTGCTTAATTTCACAGCCTCAACTCTGTCCCACGGGCTGTGGTTTGCTGACCCCTGGTCTGTAGATGTTATGAATGTTTGTGTCCCCCCACATTTGTATGTTGAAGGCCTAATCTCCAATGTGACTGTATTTGGAGATAAGGCCTATGAGGAGGTGGTAAAGGTCACGTGAGGTCCTAAGGGTAGGGCCCTAATCTGATAGGGAAGGTGCCCTTATAAGAAGAGGAAGATACACTGGAGAGCTCTCTCTCTCCACCGCGTGAGGGCACAGAAAGAAGGTGGCCATATGCAATCCATGGAGAGAGCTCTCACCAGACTCCACCCTGTTGGCACCTTGATCTGGGACTTCCAGTCTCCAGAACTGTGAGACAATAAATTTCTGTTGTTTAAGCCGCCCAGTCTATGGTATTTTGTTATGGCAGCCTGAGCTGACTAAGACAATAGAATAAAATCAAGACTCCTTCCTACAGAATTCAAGCCTGCCCCAACCAACTACTACCCAACTTTGGTGTCTTCCTAACGTGACGTGTACTGCTCTACTTACTCCTCTGACCATACACCCGCCCAACGCTCCCCCACTCCACCTTCATCCACCGTTTAAGACCCCACTCTGATTTCCCACTGCCTGATAGATGACTGTCATGGGTTGAATTGTGGTCCCCAAAATGTATGTTCAAGTCCTAACTCCCTGGTACCTGTGAACATGTTTGGAAATAGTCTTTGTAGATGTAATCAAGTCAAGATGAGGTCATACTGGATTAGGGTTGGCCATAATACAATGACTTATGCCCTTAAAAGAAGAGGAGAATTTGGACACAGACAGACACGCATGGAGAAAGCCATGTGATGAAGGAGGCATAGACTGGACTTTCGCTGCCACAAGCCAAGGAACACCAACAATTGAATGCTGACACCAGAAGCCAGGAGAGAGGCGTGGGACAGATTCTCCTTCTGAGTCCCCAAGGAAGAACCAACCCTGCAGACACCTTGATTTCAGACTTCCAGCCTCCAGAACAATGAGAGAGCTAATCTCTGTTGTTTTAAGCCCTCCAGTTTATGGTGCATATTTTTACAGCAGCCTCAGGAAACCAATACAACGACCGACCGTCTTTCCGCGTTCTCTGATCTCGACAGAACTAATTGCTCCCCGTGTTTGTCCCATAGGGCCTGTCATTCCTTCATGTTCAGAATATTTATTGAGGGACTACTGTGTGCACCAAGCACTCTGCTAGATGGTGAGAGCACAACAGAGACCACGACAAAGACACTGATTTCATGAAATCTGATGGAGGAACAGGCAAAAAGCCCAGGAAACAGACAAAAATAAGTGCACATTACAATAAAGGTTAAAAGTGTTAAAAGGTTTAAGGTGGAGAACTTAAGGTGACCAAGACCTTTCTAAGGAGGTGACATTTAAGCAGGGGGAGAGTTTCTCACGGAGGAAACAGCAAGCGGCAGTGTTCTGAGCGAGGAAAGCGCCGAGCTCCTGGTGAGAACTTATCGAGTCCAGCCTGGGACAGGCTGGTGCCAGAGATGAGGCTGCAGAGACAGGTGACGGCAGGACCTGAGGGCTTCATCATTGATGTCTAGCTGCTCTGGCTGCCATGAACTGGATGGGGTGGTGGTGGCAAGAGGGGAAGTGTGAGGGCAGATAGGAGGTTGTGGCCACAGTCCAGGGGAGATAACAGTGTCCTAGAAGAGGATACAGCAATGGAGCGAGGCAGAGAGACCCTAGATCAACACTGGAAGCAGCAGGAGGTGCTGATGGAACAGCCACGCCGTCATCATAACTAATGCTGTATATTTAGTTTGTCACTTGTGTTTCTCTCTTCCCTCTCAGACTTCATGGTTTTGATGGCAGGCACTGTCAGAATTACCTTTTAATTTCTAACACTTAACACAAAACTCAGTAATCATTTGTTGAAATAAAAAAGTAAATAAATCCCTTGCATCACGCAGACAGTCCGTGTCTATAAGGTCCAGGTAAGCCGGATGCACAGCCGTAAAATTCAGGTGATCCAGTTCACTGTGGGTTGACAGCAGCTGCATTCTGAAATGACCGTGTCCAGATCCTAAATGGAGGACTCCCTTACAATCACAAGCCATAGGAAATCGCTTGAAATGAGACTGCTCTATTCATGGGAGGAGACGGAGCACAAGCGGGCTGAGATCGTTGTGAATTTTAGTCATCTCTTCAGTGCTGCTCATTTCCCACGAGTGATGGTTTGTGTCATGGGGACTTTCATTCAGCCTCTCTTTGGGTGGTCTCCTCGGAGGAGCTCCTCACGGTTAGTTCATCCTGTTGGTACCCGCCTCCTCGGCAAAGCAGATTGCGTGTTGCAGGCTCAAGACAATCTGCAGAAGCTCGTGGCTGGAGAGCACGGCCACACTAACTGACCGCATCCCTTTCCTCTCACGCTCTGTGCTGGTCTCTAACGGTCGAGTGGTGGAGACGCGGAGCTGCAGCTCCTGCACACGTTCTGCCTGTGGTGTCGGAATAGTCTCCAGGTCTCTGCTGCGATTCCTACTAAACTAGAAAGATGCCCCCAGCCTCACACTGTGGGATATATGCATCGCTGAGTGCAGAAGTGAACTGCCCAGATGTCCCTTCCTGGCTTTGCTTCCTTTAGAGCAGAAGTCACAGCAGGCAGCTCACAGGCCAGACCCAGCCTGCTGCAATGCTGTTTTTGTTTTCTAAAAAACTTGAATAATGACAATAGAATATTTTAAAATTATGAAATTTCTTCTAAAAATATTCTGGATTTTGTGTTTCTTTTGAAAATAAAAAATGGAATCTTTAACATGGGACCTGTACACGTTCTGGCTGAGAGCTGAGTAGAAACCTCTCCTCCCGCACAAGCTGTGCTGCCCCCGCAGCCCACGTCCTCATTTACGTCTCCACTCGGAGACGTGTGCTTCTGTGCTTGTGACACCTGGTCTAGTGTCACGTCTGAAGCCATGGTCAGTAGTGGAGGGCCCCAGGGTCCCGGCGGACAGCAGGAGCTCGAGGCACCATGGTTCCCATTACTCTGCTGATGTCACGGAGAGAAGCTGGGCTCACCTCCCTCCAGAGATGACGCTTGAGGAGCCGAGTCCTGTGCAGCCGCCGTGTTGCAATTGTTTGTAAATCACCTTCAGCTGACAGTACGCTCAGACAGGTACCAAGACTTCCTTAACGCATTTCACAATAGAATTCAGAGGACAAATATTCTGAAAAACTTAAAAAAAAAGCTAAATCCACTTTCTATAGACCCTGGAGTTTTATGTATTTGTTTAACTGTTTTCTGAATAGGTAAAATAGGCACATGAGTCAGTATATCAAAACAAGAATTTTAGTGAGAAAATTTCACATGAGACCACTCTAAAACGAAACTTTGAGAACCGTTCCTGACAAGATATCTAAGTAAATTCAACTCTGGGTAACTTGGGAAACTGTAATCCTGGTCAATAGACAAGTAGATTTCATTTTATTGTAAAGGATGAGCACGCTTTGATTCAGTTGAAATCTCCCGAGGAATTCAGAGTGCTGTATGAACTGCACCTCATTTCCACAACATCCAGACCACACCATCTCTCGTTTAAGTGGTGCTCAAAGTGAAATTTGGGAATTGCCATCATGGCTATAGGAAGGCTCTACTTTTATAAGGCTAAAAATGGTGTAAATAATGATTTCAGTAATATCTTTAAGTATCACTAGAGGATGGCAATTGTCTATTTCTCTCCTTTCCCATCTTTTCTCATACTTTCCCAGGATGGAAAAAAAGCTGACAGACACACAGTCAGGCAGAGAGAGTGATGGTTAGACAGAGAGACAGAGACAGAGAGGAGGAAGGAGAGGGGAAGGAGGGACAGAGGTGGCATCAGAGGAGCCAGACAGGACCAGTGTCTTCTCTGGACCTTCCAGAATCCAGAGTGAAGAAGAGACAAGAAAGGCAGCAGACAAACCCCCTGCTCCTCTGCCCAGGTCATCACTGCAGGTTTTCAATTCTGGTTCTCTGGTTTCTGAGTCTCAACGCAGAGTGATTATATGGATAAATTTAGAGCATTAAACACTCCTAATCAGCCCCCAAATCCCACAGCCAGAACTATCAGTGAGGAGCAGAATTAACTAATTTTGTTTCTCTCCTACTCTGTCCTGATGCTGTCTCAACCTGGGCCTATTGGATCTGTCACCTAAAGCCAGATGTGAAGGTGTTCTGCCTGAGATTGTCCCTCGTGGGTGGATAGACCAGACCCGGCTTTCATGGAAAAATGCAGTTGTCCAGATAATCTTTCTTCAGTGATAGAGGAGGAGCATCCTTTGGTCGAGGATAAATACGCAGCAGGACCTCTCCTTGGATCTCCAGATGGGTGATGTCTGAAACTAACACAGCCCAGAGAGTAGGTTCTGTCCTTACACAACGTAGTGGAGAAAGCTGCGCACAGTCCACAGACTGACCACTCAGCCTGTGTGATCACACAGACGGGGTGATGTCTCTGATGGTCCCAGACATGTCCCTGGGAGCCCAGTTACATGCTTAGTGCTCCTCGGGCCACGTGTGGCACCAGGGCTTTCCCGTGTTCACCAGGCACAGACATACCTCTCCCAGAGAAGCAGGTCACGTGACGGCTGATGGTGGATGACGGGCAGTGCCTCGTGCTGCGAGTCAAGGAACAGAGAGGGCAGCATGCACCCTTCAGAGGAGAGGCTGCTCTGCAGGGAGGCTGTTGCTGGTTGAGCATCAGAAAGGAGAGGACGATTCAGAAACTGGAAAGTAAGCAGAAAACATCCCAACAACTCACAAAATATGTGCAGGGTCACAAGCCCTTGTCCCAAACCTCTGGGCCAAGATGTTCAAGAACTCACAATTGTATGAAAGGTGTTAAAGTGCATGTGGTGTGTATTATGTAACCTCCCACCAGGGTCTCCCTAACCTAACATGCCAGCGTTTCTGCAGCAGAATATGTGACTATTCACACTAAGTGGGATAAATAAACAACACAAATAGCCTCTGTCAGGTTAGGTCTGGTTGTACCTTCAAATTAATTAAGGAAAAGACTTTCAGTTTTGAGCTTTTTGGATTTTGCAAGTGGACATAAAAGGTTGTGGTCCTGTACTCTTTCCTTCAACATAAATTACTAGCTTAGGGATGAAAATGCTGCAGACTCTACCTCGGCACTTTCATTGCTGCTTCATTTCCACGATTTGCTTCTAAACCTGCTCTGCCCCCTGGAGAGCCCCTGCTGTGCTGTATATTGATGCCCCTGGCCCACGAACTCCTTCATTCGGTGACATGACCGACTTGTTGAGCACTCACCACGGGCCACGTCACACAGGACAGCATAGTGACTCAGCTGTTCTAGTAAGTGGCCCTGGGCCTAAAGCCACGGATTACTAAATCCTAGACTTCCTAGTTCACCAAGCCTGTTGAAACTGAAAAGGGAAATACTTGTCTTTACACCTTCTGCTCAAAGGATTTTGATGGTAAAATCTATTCTTAAATTAGCATTTTTGAGTCATCTAAGAAAATGCCGCTGCTGAATGAGTTCACGTGAAGTCCATTGCAAGCAGCAAAAGATACTTGAGAAAATATCTGTTCTTGAATTAGCTGGATTTTTAAAATTCATTTAATTATTTTTATTGAGAGATAGGTTCTCTCCCCACCACTCATTTCCTCTCTAGGAAAAAATATTATTATAAAACACCAAAGCCTTAATCCAAATAATCCAAAGGTTATTCACTGCCCCAACAAATGAAGATTTATTATGCCACAAGTTAGAACTTGGTTTAATTAATTTGAAAATGGAAAAATCACTGTCCTATGAAGCACAGATTTAATTTGACACACTGGACCAATGATTGCTATTTAAGAATCTGTTTCAACTGCTGTGTTTTTATTCCAATGCAATGCTTCCAAAATGCCATCTTTGCAGAACGGCTGTATTTTACTCTTAAGTATTAAAGTGGTCATCCAAAGGATTTTAAGCAGTCTTCCTGATTTAGAATTCTTCTGGTTCGATAAAGACAGGCCAGAGAATAATTTGAATAGGAAATGTGAAAGACGGGACCAAAGCACAAGATCATGTCAAAACAGAAAAAAATAACACTAGTGATATAATTTGCCATTAAAGTAAAGGACATGAAAACCATGGCTCTGAACTTATGGAAAATCAATCCAATATTTTCAGTTTTATGCCAATACCACGTCTGGATCAAAGCTTTGCCATGTTGGAGTATGATTGACACCATCACCATTTTGTGTATCTTACACCAGGAACCTCTAGGAAAATCCTACTCATGAGTTACAAGCAGACAATCTGGGTCTTCCATTTGACATGAGAAAATCTGACAAATAAAAGTGTTGTTAAATTTTACATTTCTTACAGTCCTTATTGACCCAGGGAATGAATAATAGTGCAAGGATTTGAGCCAGTAGCCAAAGCATGTATATGATTACAACAATCTGACATGTTATACATGTGGAGAAATAGCCCAAAAATTATGCATGCTAGGACAGAATCTTGTCACCATATGAAATATTGAAACTGAATACAGTTAAACTCTACTACCATACGTGGCTAAAAACAAGAATCACAGGGTGTCAGCGGCAACCATTTCTAGGGCAACCCACTTACAACAACTCAAATATTAGGCTCCTTGGGTATTTAGCTGCTCAGGGGAGCTGAGCTCCCACAGGAAACAGGAAAACTCACGGTCCCTGCAAAGAGTTAATCACCTTAGGTTTGCTCTATCACCAACACCCGAATATACAATATTTATGAAAAGAGCACCTCCCTTTTAAGAAACAACTCTGCTTGAATCAGATTATCCCACACTTTAAGCTGCATTTTGGGTATCTTTTCCCAAATGTTAGAACATTTTTTAATTGTTCACTCAAAAATTTCACGTGCTTTAGATGTGGTTGTCCATTCAATATTTTTATTATTCTAGACATGCCAGCACAATGCTAGTCACACAGTAATGACGATAAGCTCATTTTTACATTCTGTCAACTGACAGCCTTGTTAAATATATTCATATAACACATTTAAGATATTTCACAAAATATGCACTGAAATAATTCCTTGCTAAAAGAACGTGATATCCCATATTCTCATGTCCCACCTGCAGTACATATAGTCAAAATATTGTATGTTCTACTCTTTCCAATTTTCATAATTGGTCATCTTATGGAAAGACATGATTTTATTTAAAAAAACAGTGATAGAATACATAATTATCTACTTCAGAATGAGGAAACTAAAAACAATATCTAGAATTCAATTCTTAAAGCTTTTAAGCCTTTTTGTGGCAGTTTATTAGGAAGACAAAAGCAATATGCATCCAACTTTTCTTATCTTATTTCAGTCCTTGAACAGACGAGTTCCTTTCTGGAGGCAAAACCTGCTCAGAAGTATGATCAAAGACCTCTTGACTCTTCGGGTCGTGTTTCGTCCTGAGCTTAGTGACATCCTTGGATACGGACCAAGATGGCCCAGGTAATTTTCTTACCAAAGTCATTCCTTTCCACCTGATCACTGCTGAAATTTGTACATATTTGGGAAGTGAGCAAAAGAAATGAAATAAAGATTGGACCTCTGATTCTAGTTCAATAACATACATTGTGAGAATAATTCAAGCAAAAAATGTGGTTTCATTTTTGCATAAGTCAGCAACCAAAGAGCCAGAATAGAAAATAAAATTTAGTCTTTCAAGTTTGAGGTTCAGATTCCAGCACTGTACCCACCCTCTCCAGACCTCTATTACAGGGCTGAAGAAGAGATATTCCTCTTCATGTATTTCATCTCTTCTAGCCTCCTTTCTAACCATTCCACCCTAACACTTCTCAAAAGACTGGGTTGTTTTTGTGCGCCCAATATGCTGTCTGAACTGCTTTTACTTGAGCAGTGTTGACATCCAGTGGAGACTTAGAATAATTACAGGTGTGTTAAAAATCCCCAAGGATTATAGCCCAGAATGGATGTCTGGTTCGAGATAGATATCACACAATTTAGCAACAAAAATAAGTTTTCCCCATGTACACAATTGAAATAGAATGAAAGGAACAACAGCTTTAAAAAGTAGCAAATGCATAGGAGAAAACTTCTGTGATCTTGGTTTAGGAAAAGAGTTCTTGGATATGACACCAAATTGAACATCAAAATTAAAACTTTTCTCTACAAACAACTCTGTTAAGAGAATAAAAAGACAAACTAATGAATAGGAGAAAATATTTGCAAATCACATATTTGACAAAGGACTTGTGTCCAGAATATATAAAGAACTCTCAAAACTCAATAGTAGACATCTGTTTCCACCCAAGATGAGGTAACAGGATCTGGATTTGCCTTCCCGGCTAAAACAAACAAAAGACAATGGACAAAATATATGACACTGTGGTTTTTGAGATACTGGACATCAGACAGCTAAGGACAGTGATCCCCAGAGAAGAGAGACAAACAAGAGAGCCTGTGACTTCCCAGCTTTCTGCCTTGAGAGCTTCTGGTCCGCAGTGCAGGGAGGGGGACCAGGGAGAGCTCAGTGGACTCCTGAATCAAGGAGGAGCTGAGAGTTTGGGGAGGCAAAGGCAGCTAGAATTCACAAAGCAGGGTCAAGAACAGAGTCTGTCTTATTCTTACTCTTCATTGTGTTCCCAGCCACTCACATGAGGACTGGTCCATACTCAGTACGCAAGAGATACTGGATGGATAGGAGGATGGATGGGAGGATGGATGCATGGATGGACAGAAGGATCAATAAATGACTGCTAGGAAGCATAGTCCCCATGTGAAAGCACGTTTTGAAGGCCAGATTTATGAATGAAAAACGAAGGAAGCATTTCTCCATGCTTGGAAAGATCAGTTGATGTATATTGACTATAAAGGTCCTAATCTAATCTCTCCTTGGCTTTTGACCTGTTTTTGTGTGTGTTCAGCAGCTACCCATCACATGCTGGGCACCAACTCTGCTCATGTGTTTGTAAAATTCAGTGTAAAATAGAACTTAAGTGGGGCATGTGCTGACTTTGGAAAGCTCATTTCGGAAGCCCCAGAGGTGCTGTGGCTCAGTGTTCTGTTTGTTTTTCTTCAAGTCCTGAGGTTGTCTCCACAGATTCAGGGAGGGGCTAGACAGTCATTTTTTGGCCCAGTAAAGCACATTCTGTTGAAAGCTTCCTTGACTCTTACCTGAATACTTCTACCCTAACACATTAGCTTTTCTAAAGTTCCCTGAAAAGATATACTTCATTTAAATGGCCAGTTTTCGGGGGCTGGCCCGGTGGCATAGTGGCTAAATTCGCATGCTCTGCTTTGGCCGCCGGGGTTCACAGGTTCAGATCCCGGGTGCGGACCTACCAAAAAATAAATAAATAAAAAATAAATCGCCAGTTTTCGAATGGCACCAATGCTAGACACTTAATACCAAAACTTCCAGTCATCTCTCAAAGAGATTATCAACCTAAGAGTTTGGAAAGTCCAAAGTGACCTAATAATTTCATTCCATTTCCTCCTGGGCACGTTTCCATACCACATAAGCTTGGGCAATGACACTTCTGTCACCATTTTATGCAAACAGTCCACATCCATGAATGCTGGATGGCTACAATTTATTCTTGTCTGTTCTGGAAGTGGGTGTGGGGAGGTCTATTTACAGAATGTTATATGCAGCAGTTGGAACTTACATTTTCTATTCATATTTCTTCTGTGTCTTACACATATATACATCTTTAAATAAAATTTGGGAATTGACAGAAAATAGTGGGGTGAATCAAAGCTCCTGAGAACTCTCCCTCTTTTCATGAAAATTCCTGTAGAATCATCCAAGAGAGAAGCGACTTCAGCAATCGCCAAAACAAAGGGAATTGAGCACATTCCTCTTTGTGATCAGTAGGATCACGGCAGCACTGGCTGCCCACCTGAGCTACAAATGCTGCCTCAGGAAGGACTTCCACCAGAAGCCACATGGCCACATCCCAAGCCTCTCAGCATAAGCTTCACCAGCAGGAATGAGACAGGACTGCTCATCTCCAACTTCCCCTTTTGTCAGAATTGCCCAGCATGTTTAGCAGCTCCCAATAGTACCCCAGAGAGTCCAGACTCAACCCTCTTCCCTCTGTTCCAAAGACACTTTCTTGGCTTTCTATCCCCGGGTTTCACACAGGTCTCTGACTCCGTCTTCACACTGCCGCTGTGTTTGGATTTTGTCCTGGGGTCTTAACTCTGGCCTCATCACTCAATGCTGCCTTTCAGACCTTGCCTTTCTCCCCAATCTTTTTTTTTTTTTTGTGAGGAAGATCAGCCCTGAGCTAACATCCATGCTAATCCTCCTCTTTTTGCTGAGGAAGACCAGCTCTGAGCTAACATCTATTGCCAATCCTCCTCCTTTTTTTTTTTTTTTTTATCCCCAAAGCCCCAGTAGATAGTTGTACGTCGTAGTTGCACATCCTTCTAGTTGCTGTATGTGGGACGCGGCTTCAGCATGGCTGGAGAAGCGGTGCCTCGGTGCGCGCCCGGGATCCGAACCCGGGCCGCCAGTAGCGGAGCGTGTGCACTTAACCGCTAAGCCATGGGGCTGGCCCTGACTGAGTCTTTCTAAATTTCGGTTTCATCATCTGGAAAATGTGGACAAGGGAATCATCCTCACTGCACGAGGACGCCCACTGCAGAGGGGTCTTCACAGGTTGTTGTTTCCACTGACTTGGCACTGAGCCGGAGACGAGCATCACAAAGCAGGCGGCGTACGGTGCCCTTGCCCAGGCCTGCTGCCTTTGGCCAGCCATCTCCCGATGCCCACGCTGCCCAGCCCTACCCGCCTGCTCCCCTCTGTGCTTCATTCAGTGGATGAAGCTCTACCTGAGGCTTTGTCCCACACTCTGCTGTCTTTTAGAGACAGACTTGCAAGGTGGGTGCTACAGCCATGACCACTGTCCACAGAATCTCCTTGGCACTGGCAGTGGCCTTCAAGGCCTTGAAATCATTTTGGTGCATGGAGCCTTATTTAAGCTCTGTGCCCATCAGCAGGTGAGTCCTGGATAGTAAACGCTGCTTCTGTCAGGTTTGCAAGTGCTGTCTCAACCTTCAGCAGAGTGTAGAACAAACCGTGGTGCAAAATAAACTAGCTTCTTGCTGGTTTATTTGATCTTGATCTTAGGCAAGTCACCTAACTTTCCTGAGTCCAGTTTGCTTATCTATAAACAAGGATAATATTTTCTTGAGCAATTCTGCAAGGATTTGTTGGGTAGTAAGTATAGCAGCTGGAATTACTGAGCAGTTACTGTGTGCTAGTTGTCTGAGTGCTTGGCCTGCAGTCACTGAAGTCATCTTCACAACAACCCTATGAGCTACATAAGATCATTATCCCTGTTTACAGAACAACCCAAAGGGAGTTAGTAATTCACCCAAAATTACACAATCAGTAATTGCTGGAACTGAGACTTACGCCCAGACCACCTGGCTCGAGGGCCCAGGTGCTCATCACACACAGGGTGCTCGGTTCACTGGAACTGTGATTGCTCACAGCAGAGATGGTCACAGACCTCCTGAAGGACCCCGAGAGTCAGGAGACACTAATGCAGCAGAAGGAGCTTAAATCTCGGAACAGCAGGATCTAGATTTAAGTCCTAGTCGCATCTTATCACCATGTGGTCTTTGGGAAGCCTGTTAACCACCCCTAGGTCATTTCCTCGTATGGACAACAAGAATTCTGATCCCTGAATCACAATGTTTGCAGAGAAACAAAGGAGATACTCTCTTTAAAAATGCTTGACAGGTCATAGCTGAATAAATATGAGAGGTTTTTGGAGAACATCATTTCTGTTTCCCAATCCCCTTTTGCCCTTCTTTGTAGAAATTGTACCCTCCTTCCACATCAGGGCCCCAAAACTCTCATGGAGGAAAAAACTCTTGATATAAAGGCACTAGGCTTTAACAGACGTATTCTTTCATTCTTTTCTGAAGTGTATGGAGAGACAGATTGCTTAATCTAAAGGAATGCCTCTGTAATGGTGGAATTTCAAGCATTGTTCCATTCACATAAGCAGCTATTTAAGACAAAAAGAACTTAGTGTGCTGGAAATCATAAATCAGACCATGGAGGTCACCCCCAAGGCACTGGGTGCAAACCAGTCCGACCAGGGTTGTTTACCACACAGTGCTTTAAAAAAAATGTGAATACAAATGACAAGAGGTGAAATATGGGCTTGAATGATCTCCCATTAACTAAATCCCTTCAGCTCGGTCCCTCCCGTGGGTGGGTGAGTTTGCCACCCCTGCAGATCAGCACCTTTCTGGAGCTTTGGGGGAAGTTTCAATCGCTCAGATGAGCCACAAAGGACCGAACACTGTCTGCTGTTGTCATTCACTCAGTCGTGTACTTAAAAGGCCTCAGAATTGACTGTCAAGGGGAAAAGCACAGCCGGTGTGGATGTCACCCTCCAGCCTGCTTTAGCGCACCCAAAAACTCCCCAAAAGACTTAGACGTGTGCAGAGCACTGATTACAGGGCGACGAAAGCTCACTGGGCTGTAACTGAAGCATCTACACAGGAGACCCACTCTCAGTGAAAGCTGTAGTGACAGGTCTACACTCGTGTGAGAGTCCACGCTCACCTCTCACCTCCATTGAAACCGACCTCGGCATTCTAGCAGCTGCATAAAAAGGATCCCTTGACTGGACCCCACAGGAGAATTTGCCTGAACAGCTGCCTCAGAGTTGATTAGTGTAAGACCGAGTTGAGAGGCAGGAATGCGAGGATTCAGACTAGATGTAAGCATTTCCCAGCTGAGGGAACCTCTGGACGCTGGATGGAACCACCATTTTGAGACAATGTGTCTAAGTGACCGCAGGGAAATGGACTCAGCAGGGGTTGACTATCACACAAGTGACCACTGCTGTTTATTAAACACCGTTAGCATGGAACCGATAAGGTCTTCTTGTCAGTGTAAGCAGGTCGCACACACACCTTGTGCGATCAGGGAGGTGAAGGGGCCTCGGTGTAGGCAAGGGGATCAGGTAAGTGCTTTGGGGCAAACGCACCATCCGACTTCCTTCTGTGCTCTCGTGCGAAGCTGGTCACTCAGCGCACTCAGAACATTTGGGGAGCCTGGGGCAGGAATGCAGACAGAGATCCAGATATCACGTGTCAAATACTTAACAGAAACTAAGCTAACAATCGATTAGATAAAACAGGTTCTGAGTTGTTACCTTGGCAAACAAACCTTCAAAATGATCTGGAAGGTAAGGTTTGAAGTTTGAGTTCTCCCATTCCTCAAGGTCTCATGCTGGAACCTGGCCTCCAGTCGGGGGTGGCTCATCCCACCCTGTCTTACCCCACGAGGGGTCACGCCCCCATGTGTGGAGCCACCTGGGCCGGCATGTGCAGGCTCTGCCACAGTCCTGAAAACAGCCACGCTTTGGCCAAATCTCGGCCCACGGGCACACACCGGCAGACGGGCCAGACTCAGGAGGGCAGACCAGGCGAGAGGCCTCCCAGGCCTGGGTGCGGGCTCAGAGCCTATGTGCAGGGACTCTGGGGTCTGCCCTCTCCAGAGCACAGTGGGAAGGCTAAGGGACAATGGCTCTGGGGCACGTCCCCTTCACTGCTTTGAGGGGAGGGACACAGTCAGGAGATGGCTGCCCGCGCAGTCCTCCGTGTGGGGGTCCTCTATGGGGGGGTCCAGGAGGGGCCCTTTTGCCCTGTCACCCCATCCACCTGGGTCTAAGGACAGCTCTGGGTCCTTCCTTCTTGCTTTCATCACAGCCCTGGATAATGCCACGATTCTCCGCTGATCCGGAGAATTCACAGAAGCGGTGAGGCTTTAAGCCACTCCAAGACTCTTATCTGGTCTGAAGTCTGAACTACTTTGCAAGGAATCTAAGGCCCACAGGGGAGCCTGGGCTAAGTGACATCCCAGGATGTGCCAGGAGAGTGATGTTGCAACAGTTGGTTGTCCCAGCCCATCCCCCCGCCTTCCCTTCACCCGGAGCAAACGCTTGACACGTGTTCAAGTTCTGGGTCAGAACCCAGACCCAGACTGACTTCTAGGATGTCAGTTGAACTTTTTCCAGGACTTTTTCCCTCTTTTATTAACCGAGAGGCTGGATAGTCATTAATCGATACATTGTTTCAGTTTTCCATTCTTCACACATGCTTTCCCAGAGCCAAGTAATGTTTATTATTTTCTTCCTCACAATCTCGAATGCAGTGCCTTTCTTAAAATAAGCTATTAGAAACAGTTAGCTAAGTTACCCTTAAAGAAGGAAAAGAATATAGTGTTACATTTGTCTGGTCTTCTTTTAAAAGCATTGGAATTATCTTCATTTTAAATTTTATTTGTAGAACAACTTGGAGGTTTTCAATCTAAACTTCTCACCTCACATGGTGGAAACTGAGGCCCAGAGAGGTTAGGACACTGTGTAAGTTCACACAGCACAATTTGTGTTAGAACCGAGTCAATTCCAGTGTCCTGTGTGTTTTGCTAGCCCCAGTCAATTACTACTTTCATTATTTCCCCTGACTTTAGAGGGAGGAAAAGAGAGGGATTAGGGCAAATGTCAGGGCTCCCCTGGACAATCTGGGGGAGCAGGCTGTGGGTCTGGGGCTTTTGCCATCTTACCGTTTTTCCTTTTTGTCTGTGCCTCCTGAGATGGAGATGGGGTGGGGGCGAGAGGGAGGGCATCTCTAGTTCTCTTCAGACATTGGAAAAGTTGAAGGAAAAAAGTCACCAGCAAATGGCTCCAAGACCAGCGCAGGCAACAGCTCTTTATGACTGAACGAGACTGCTGATTGCTCAAAGAAACAAATATCCCCGCTTCAGTGGTGCTTATTCCCTGCTCACAGACAGCCCAGCCAGTGCTCCTCGTGTGGGGGATGTGCAGGAAACCAGGCCCCTCCATCTTGTGGGTGAGTCACCCCCAGGGTCTCTGAGATCTCTTCCGGACTCGGAACTCACCTGTTTTCTCAGGTCTCCATCCCACGGGCTCCGTCAGCTCTGCTCACTTCCATTGGTGAGGGCTGTCACCAGGCCACCTCTGGATGTGTGGAGGGTGTGAGACGGGAGGAGGCTGGGGATGCCGCCAATGACAGGGCGGCCCCTCCTGTGATAACTCCATTCTATGGAAGGGGAGCATGCGTTTCTGGTAGACAACCAGCCACCTCTGCCACAACTGATAAATGTAGTCTTGAGTAGAAAGTAGAAGGTAAAGGGACTTCAAAGAGAAAATCTTCTGATTAATGACTATGCTTTAGAGTCTAAACTTCTCACTTACGGACTCATGCAAAGAACCATCAGTTATTTTAGGACCTGGCATATAGGAGGCAGTATCCTTCTCCCACCCCCAACTTAGGGAGGGTCTTTGGCAAATGGTATCTCATCACAGAAACCTTCCTTGATCACTCATATAAAATAGGACCTACCTGCCTATCAGTGTCTCTTAATTTGCTCTTTGTTTATAGACATCACTGCCTGACATATTATACATTTATTTGTTTATTCTCTGTTCCTCACCATCCCAACTAAAATGTAAGCTTCAAGGAAGCAGAACTTGATCTATTTTGTTATTTGCAAAATCCTCAGTGCACAGAAGAGTACCCAGCACATAGTAGGTTCTAAAAATACTTAAGTAAATAATAAAAATTTGCAGCGACTGCCAGATCCCAGCACAGATACCTTCACATAAGAGACACTCAGGGGATTTGATCAACGTATTAATGAATGAATTAATGTGTGCTGTGGTAACCAGCTTTCAAGATGCTCTTAGGCAGCCCCCCCCACAATAAATAGGGCTGACTTGAGCAACCAACAGGGCGTTGTGGAAATGATGGTCTGGGACTCTCAAGGCTAGGTCATAAAAGACATTGTGGCTTCCATCTCAATTTCTGGGATCATTTGCCTTGATCTCTGGGCGAGGCCAGCTGCTGTATATTAAGGACGCTCGGACAGCCTTAGGGAGGAGGTCTACGTCTTGAAGACCAGAAACCTCCTGCCGACAGCCAGCACCAACAGGCCGGCCGCGTGAGTGACCAACCTGGGAGTGGATCCTCCAGCCCCAGTCAAACCTCCAGATGACCGTAGCCCTGCCAACTTCTTGACCGAAACATCAAGAGACGCCCTGACCCAGAGCCACCAGCTGAGCTGCTCCAGAAGTTCTGAATCAGAAACCATGTGAAGTCATGTCTATTATTGAGTTAGCCGCTAAGTTTCGGGATAATTTGTTATACAGCCATAGACAACAGTGCCTTAGAAACGATTTTTGTCTTTTTTTAAGACAGCATGCGCATAGGAAGTAGCACACCTTGACATCAAAGTCTAACTCTCTGTAGCACAAATCCAACAAAGGAGGGGCTCCCAGGGTTTCAGAGACACAACTCGTTCAACAAAGTGTCCAGGAACAACACACGGATTTTAGGCTTTAATTTGATGAGTGGAAAGCACACAGCTTTCTGTTAGAAACACTGTAACACAAAGAACACATTAATGACCAACGAGATCTTGGGCAGTTTATTACTGGGATTTTCTAGAATTCCACATTGGCCCTCTGGTTCCAGGTCGTGCTTCTCGCCTCGTGTCCCCGGATACCGCTAGCCCTTCCCGCATGCAGACTAGCTGAATAAAGGCACTGAGGAGTCGCGCACGCTGGGAGCCAAATGCACAGCTAGGTGGGTGCAGTGCAGCGACTGGACTTGCTCAGGAGTGGCAGCTGAGAGCAGACCATGCTTGGGCCCCTGCACAACAGGTCAGCTGTCTCTTCGGGGCCCCCAGGAGAGCGCAGGCTGCATCCTTGGCATCTCGCTCTCTGTCCTTTTCCGCCCATGCCTCCTTGTCCCTCAGGCTCCTGTGATTCTGGGAGCCCACTGGGTCATCTCTGTGTCCCGAGGCCCGTGATCCCTGCGACACAGACAATCGTGGTGGTAGGATGAGAAGATGGAAGGGGGGGTACTGTAAACTGACTGAAACAATTTTCAAAATATTGTCTCTCTTTCCTTTTATGTTTAATGTCAGGGACAGTTCTATCATTTAGGAGGTGCACATTTCTCCCCAAAACCAAATACCTGGTGAACCAGCTGGTTGATTTTCAGAACCATTATTTTAACAGATCTTGAAATACATTTCATGCCCTTTCCCTGACAAGACTGTTGGCCACACGGAAACCGGGCATGTGTGTGTTTCACGTGAATTCTTAGCATGTCGACCATTTAAAGATTCCCAGTATCCCGATTCTATCCCTACACTTCCAGCCCACAGCCCTAGGGGTCTTAATCAAAGCATCACTGCAGCCTCAGCCACATCAGCACTTGCTGCATGCAGCTTTTTTGTTGGTTTGTTCTCTTTGCCAAAGGATAAGAGAAAAACAGCAACAAAAGACTGTTGATTGTATAATGTATATGTGCTTTCTATGGACGAATGTGCTCGTTTTCCCCACAGATAGGGATGTGGGAGTGTGTTCCCTTGTGTGTAAAAAGAAGCTGGCTTGGCAAGTGCACTCGAATTCTGACAGTGAGTGTGTGCTACCAAGCAACATGGGAAGACCTTCACGTGGAGGCTACGATTGTGGCTCTCGAAAGCCGAGGAGATGCGACTACAGTTAAAATGCCCTAGTCGGAACCCTGAGAGCATGCGCTGTCGTCCGGGAGTGGTGGAATTACTGGTCCGAGTGTCAGTGGGGAGAGTCTGGTGGGCCCACGGAGGCAGGAGGGAAGCAGGAATTCTCAGAGGCACCTGAGGATGATGTCACCACGGCTGGGGACAGCGCAAGGAGGCTGAAAATCAGAGAATCACAAATTCGTAAATAACGAGATTAAGGGAGCTTCTTGGATTATAATTCAATTTTCTGTCTGTTCAAAGGAAAGTCACATGAGAACTGAATGCTTCGTGCATTGAGAAAAGAAATGTTCTGCCCTTCGTTTCCTGGATCAACTCCCTCCTGGTCACAAGCAACTGGAAGCAAGTGAAAAATAGAATGTTTACCACTGGTTTGGAAGACAGAATTGGGACGGTGGGATGTGTGACTCAAGGAGAGGAGAGGGGCTGCTGTGCACCTGAGAGAGGCAGGGGCCCGGAGGGAACAGGGCTTCGGGACACAGCCAGAGAGGCGGAGAAAGCCCGGAGTCAGGATGATCCGGTGAACAGCCCAGGAGTCGAATTTTCATTCTACGTGCAATTGAGAGTCACCAGAGCTTTTAAAGCATTTTTTAAATTATATTTGCTAAATTTACCTCAATTGACAAAGACATCATCCATTTGATAACTCCAGATGATGAAGTGTTAAAATAGAGTCTGTACTAAGGGTTGCACTACAGCTGCCTTACACTTCGGAGTTTGTTCTGCAGATAAGCTAAGACCTCGTATGCCCAGGCCAGAGCGAGCCAAAGCTTCACAGCAGATGAAAGAGAATTGGGAATAGAGCCACACATCTCCAAAGCAAGTTCTCCAGTTGTAAACACAGTAAAATCTCAATGACTAGTGACAGAGAGTAGTGTCGAGTCTCCTTGAACTGTGGGTCAGCTGGAAAGCATGTGAGAAGACCCCATCCTGGTGAATAAGCCGCCTCAGCCTTGCCCCTCACAGCTTCAGAGTCTGCTGACCACGCCCCCGTGAAGAGCCTTACGGAGCCAGGGTCAACCGTGAGCTTGATAAAGAACATCAAAACACGAGTTAGAGGGGCTGGCCTGGTGGTGTAGTGGTTGAGTTCGTGCGCTTCCTTTCAGTGACCCGGGGTTCGAAGGTTCGGATCCCAGGAGTGTACCTACACACTGCTTACCAAGCCATGCTGTGGCGGCGTCCCATGTACAAAATAGAGGAAAATGGGCACAAATGTTAGCCCAGGGCCAATCTTCCTCAGCAAAAACAAAGAAACAAACAAATAAATAAAAAAACACTAATTGGAAAAGATATCTGCACCCCTATGTTCACTGTGGCATTATTCACAACAGCCAAGATGTGGAAGCAACCCAAGTGCCCATCAGCTGATGACTGGATAAAGAAGATGTGGTATATATATATATATACAATGGAGTACTATTCAGCTATACAAAATAGACAAAATCATGTGACAACATGGATGGACTTTAAAGGTACTATGTTAAACGAAATAGACAGTGAGAGACAAATACTGTATGATTTCACTCATATATGGAAGATAAACAAACACATGGATAAAGAGAACAGATTGATGTTCACCAGAGGAGAAGGGGTCGGGGGAGGGCGAAAGGGGTAAAGGGGACATGTGTATGGTGACAGATAAAAACTAGACTGTTGGTGGTGAACACGATGCAGTCTATACAGAATACTGATAAATAATAATGTACAACTGAAATTACACAATGTTACAAACTAACATGACGTCAATAAAATAATAAAAAGTGAAAAAAAAGGAGGTATTCTAGAGAAGCAAGATGCACTTCTGTGAAAGAAGGGGGAGAGAGGAAGGAGATGGAGAAAGAAAGAGGGAGAAAGCGGGAGGAAAATTAGGAAAGCAAAGGGTTTCTCCACGTTTGGGTGACAGTCCGTCATTTTCTAGCTGCCTGATCTTAGACTGGTTACCATATTTCACAAAATAAAGGACTCCATTAATTGTGAAACACACTTTTACCTCCTGTGACACTAAGAAAGAACAAAAAATGCTGCCAATTAAACTATGACACTATATTGACTGTATAGCACATCTCCATTTCAGAGACGTTAAAATGAGAAAAAAAAAAATATGTCTTAGAATCAGTAAAAGCCTTAGTTTCCTCTCCTGTAAAACGGAGATGACAATAGTCCTGTACGAAATTTTCTTTGCCTCTCCAGATCCATTTTCCAGCCTTCTCCACCTGGTCCCGGGCCCTGGGAGGCTGACTTCTAATCCAGTGTTCCAGCCGGGTTCCTGGTTCGGTTTTGTTAATGGGGCAATGACAGGAAGTCGAAGGACCAGGGGTGTCTGCTTCCCCCATCACTGTGGGGACGAGGTGGGACGGTCGCTGTGGTCCTCTCCCCAAGGCTACATTTCAATCTGGTGGCTTCTCGCCATGGCTTGGGCTGGCCCAGTGTCTCATCAATAGCTCCATTCCTGCCCCTTCCAATCCGGGGAGGGGGGGTAGGCTAGCTCCCACGCTACTAGCCCCGGGTGCATCACCCTTCCGCTTTGGTTACCTAACTCTCCCCAAACCTCTGTAAATGGATTGTCATCCACTGTGTTACCTGCTTCCTGCTGGAGCCCCGACTGATACAAGTCCCAGCCTCGAATGGTTGCTGCAAGCATTCAGAGAAATAAGGAATTCAGCGACCTCAGTGGAGGGCCTGGCACACAGGAAGCACACTGGCTACTCTGGTTTTCTCTGTTTCTCAAACGGGTCAAGCCCATGCCCTTCTCCGGCCCTTTGACCCGCTGTTCACTCCTTCAAGGTCTCGTTCCAGCTCTACTGGAGTCCAGACTACTGGGCTCAGAAAAGCATTGAGTAAATGGAGAGACAGTGTTGTACAATGGAAAGAACCTAGGTTTTGGTGTCAGGAAAACCTGGGTTCAAATCATGGCTCAGCCACCAACTAGCTTTGTGGCTTTCAGAAATGTTCTGCTCTGAGGCTCATTTTCCTCTAGGAGAAAGATGGAGATTGTAAATAAATCTTTTGGTGTTTTTATGTGGATTCAACATGGTATTTATAAGTACCTAGGAACAGTAGTAACATACTGAGGCTCAATACATTTTAACTATTCAAAGACTTTTTTATGTGTTAATAAAGTGAAATGAAACAAGCCATCAAAATCTTCAGGACCGATGAGAGCTTGCCGAAAGCCCCTGGACTGAAAACTGTATTCATTAGAGAGACAGCAGTGAGATTTGCACCTTCTGCGGGGAGAAAAGGGAACGAAACATGGAAAAGCCAGGGAACTTCTGCCCGCTGTGAGCCTCCTTAGCTCCACAGAACAAGGGCACAGCAGAGTCGCACTGCATCAGTAATTACCCAGGCTCTGGCAATTGGTAAGGAAAACCGCTCTCGTGGACACTCACTGTTCATGAGTGTTTCTCCACATTTCCAAAGCTCACTAGAACAATTCACTTGTTCTCTAGTCTGTGATCCCAACAATTCATGTAAAAATTACAACAAATATTGCTCCATCAAGAAAATGCTCTAGTTTGACACTGATGTGAGTTAACTCTCCCCATCCTTAAACTAAGAAACAGCCTTTGGTTTTGTCCTTGCTTTTTGTAAAGTAATTCATCAGTAAAATGAAGATGTAATAGACACATGGCATTTTGTAGATGCAGTCCACTGGCCTTAAATCACCCTAAAGTTCTGCGGTGATGTTTAATTTTGCTGAGAAACTAATGTGAACCCCATGAGTGGTGAGGCAGGTGTGCTGTGGCTGGTCAGCCTGGCACAGCCAGGCCTCTGAACGTGGATTGCTCACCCCTGTTAATAAGACGTTTTGAGCTCAGGCTCCCTCTCTCCATCTCTCCCCCTCCTCCCCTTGCCTCCCGTCCGCCCTCTCTGGAGAACGCTCAATGGAACTTGATTATATGTCCTTACCAGTTCACTCATTGGAGCCTCAGGGGTTAATCCGCCTGCTGACATATTTTGTTTGGTCTATATGGCATTTAAAAATTCAGCCAAGGTTTAAAAACTGAGAGAATCACATATTTTTAAAAAAGAAAGAAGAAAGAAAAAATATTTATAGCTTCTCTTTAAAAAGTTCCTGTGTGGCAAGAATTAGTGGACATGTACTCCAGTTTGCTGCACTATTTACCACTCCCTGTTGTTTCCCCATGAAACCAGAATTAGCTGCCTTTTGTTATCACAGTTGAATCATGGTGTTTCTTATAGTAAAAGAATAATCATCTGAATCTGCAACTTTTACAAAAAATGGTTCTCTTTTTTCCTTTATGTCAACTGCCTGATTATATAAGCATTTCACTCTGTCTCTTCTTGTCTGCTCATTGTCATTTACTTAGCATTTCCTAAGAAGTGATAAAGTTTGTTTCTTGATGGAATATGGTCCTGAAAAGAAAGCCAACTTCTGGTGTGGGTCATGGTCATGAAAAAATGAGTGGTTCTTGGCCAAATATTATATAGAAGTTTAGAATGAAAAGTTGAATTAAACTCTGAAGATGTCGCATTATAGTTTTAAGTTATACTTTATTGCATTATGTGAAAAATTAAATAATATAGTAATTTTTGCAAATTTGATGGTTAAGTTCTTAGGACATGCCCCTAAATTTGTCTAAGTGTCTTGGGTTACAGGTCCTGTCCTGTTCTTTATACCTGGATTTTTAAATTCAATGTTGGTCACGTTAAAAATACAGTTTATCAGTAGTCACTGGGGTTGTGTGATCTGTTATGTTATGTCATGTCTGGGACAACATTCGTCAAGGTGAAATCATGATATCAAAATTACTCATCTTATCATTCCGGCCCATTGTTAGGCTGGGCTCTTGCTCTGCTGCCAGCTCAAAGTACTTCATCAATTCATCAAAGGGAGTGAAACAAGCCATAAAGCATCTGTGTAGCCGTGGAGCTTTCTTAGAACAAAGACACAGGCCAATTTTTCCTATGGGAAATGACCTGTGAAAATTCCTCACAAAGTAGGGAAGCTATAATTTTCAACACACCTCCCAATTCACAAAAATGACATCATCAATCAATAGTTCTCTTCAGTAAACTATTGTTCAAATGTGCCGTGGGAAACTATTCATCCTATGCCATAGCATCTGCAGAAAGATTATTGAAAAAACAGTGCATTTAGCTTCCAGAATTGTAGGACCATCCAGTTCCCTACAATAAAGCCCAAAATCCACAGCGTGGCCTCTTAGGTCCTTCACACTGTGGTGCCCTGTCATCTCTCCAGACAAGTTGTCCCTTCCAACATTGGTGCCATCTCCACCAACCCTGCCACGCCGTGACCATGTGCACGACACTACACACAGCTTTCATAGGACACACCAAAAGTCCCACCTCACCCAGTCTCGGGCTTTAGGTAAAAGTTATCCTCTTAACATTTGGGAAGCACCCAGTTCTAAAGATGCCTCTTCCTATTTGGGGGATTCTTTTGAAGTATTGGAGAGATCCCCTATCAGGAGCTGACTGTGACTTTTCTAATTAAAGGAAACCTGCCCCAGATAAATCTATTGACAACGTGGATGTGTCACTTCCCCTTGTGTCTTCTCTGTTCTCTGCCCCTGGCCTGCTTTGCCTCTAGGTTCTAGCCTGCTACGAAGATGGGAAGGACTTTAAAGCCTGTTTGGTGGAAAGTGTATCTTTTGCAACAGAATCCAGACCCAAAACCAACAGTGCATTTGCCCACCACCCTGACACTTCCTGTGACACACCCCAAACACCCCTTGGGTACGGGAGCGTGGACAACTGTTTCACCGTTTCATGTCTGGTACCCAGGCTTGGCTTCACAGCTTGCCCGGCCCAGCGCAAAACGAAAACATGAAACCCCTTACTCAAAGAGCAGGAAAAAAGTACAGTTAAAAGCACAAAATCATAAGGTTTTCCCTTAAGAAACATGTTAATACTTATAAAACATAATAAGGATAATAGTGATATGAGTACCAGTATAAACTTACAAATTGCAAAAAAGTACCATTTTGGTGTCATAATTTTATACAATAAAATGAAAAATAATATTTTATATTATATCTTGATTGTAAAAGTTCTGGCTTGGGTTGCTGAAAGTTCATTAGGTCGTTAAAAGTATACTTTTAGCAACCTCCTTTTTGATTGATGTAACTGGAAGTGCTGTCAGTCACTCTTGGCAAATGATGATCACAAATAATTTGATAATTTTTAATTCTGAGAAAGATCTTGCTGCTGCTGCTGCTAGTAGAGCTGTTAAGACTTTACAGACTGTGACAACACCGGGATAAATTATTTCAAAATATAAATTTTAGTGCATCTAGAGTAATGAGTCCCGTGGAGCAGTTCTCCAGAAGGGTTTAACTCTTCCCGCAATCCAGTTTCCCGTCGGTCTGAACTCAGCCGTAAGCGTCACAGGCGGCGGCGTTCTCACGTCTCCTCCGACGCCCGTGGCGCCCGCGGCGCGTGCGCAGGACCCGAGCGCGGCTCCTCGGGCCGCGCGCGGAACGCGCCCCGCCCGGAGGAACGGCCGCAGTGTCTCGCCCTGACGCTCGCCCCGACGCTCGGCTCACCCGCAGTTTTACGCGACGACTGCGCGGTGCTCCAGTGCCCGTGCGATCCGTTCACCTCGCTTCCCCTCCTAACCTGCGGACACAGTGTCGCCGCGCCATGCTGCGGGAGTTTCCAAAGCCGCGATTCCACGGTCTTGGAAGGATTCTGCCAACTCCCTGACGCGCTTTACGGGGCCACCCGCGGGCGCGGTGTCTGCGCGCCCTGCTCACAGCTGGGCGCCCGGGCCGCGGGGCCTGTCCCGCGCGCAGGCCTGAACGCTGACGTCGTGCGGGGCCGCAGGACCACCCGGTGCCGCCGCGCCCCCAGCAGCCCTCCTCTCTCCCGCCACCCCGGTCCTGCGGCCGCTGCGGCGGCTCTGCGGCGGCATCCGAGGCGGCGGTCAGGGTGGACCGCAGCCCAGCCTCCGCGGCCCAGGGCGCGTGCGCGCCGCGGGCCTGCACTGCGGGGCACGTGCGGCCTCGGCCCTGTGCGCTCCCTGCTCGCGCTGCGCCTTCGCGCTTCGTCTGCAAAACCCTGGCTCAGAGACGCGAAACACGTACGAAAAAATTCAGGATGGTGCGCGCAGAGCACTAAACGGGACGCAGGGCTCCTCCCGAGCCCCGGGCCCGGGCGGCGCAGGTCGCACCCGCGAAGCCGCCTGCTTGTCCCCTGTGCCTATACAAGGTCCTCGTGCCTGAGTCCCTCGGGGTTCCGCAGCCGCGTTCTGCAGAGAGGTGATCTGCGGAAAGGGGCCTGGGGATGTCCCCACCCTGGGGACTCAGAGTCACATTAGCAAGTTACAGGCGCTGGAAATCCTGCATTGAAGACACAGCTTCACTCCCTCCCTCCCTTCTGAAACTTGTCTGGCACCAGAATCCCGTTTACATAAAACTGGATGTCTTGGGAAACGTTAGTCCATAGAATAACGTTTGAAAAATGCAGTGCTGGGCTGTAGGCAGGCTCCATTCAAAAAACCTTGAAATTTTTTTTTTAATTTTTTTATCCTCTAACTCAGGGTAGGCATTCTGTTTCAATTACTGTCTTTACAAGGATAAAAGGAAATGAAGTCTATCAAGGCTTAACATAATATATGAAAGTAAAGGGAAATACATTTTGTTTGGCAATAATAAAATTTTATTTTAAAATAATGTTTTATTCTAAAAGTCGTATAGCAGTAATGCCCCTCTAGACTAAAAATGTGTAATATCAGGTTACTCTTCACTATAGGAGTTATTTTTAATCTCACACAGGTGATTTTTGTTAACATGGTTACACGGAGGAACTAAAAATGCATCCATCAGTGGCAGGTCCATTGACCCTGTTCCTGGGTTCAAGAACACATTCAGGGTCACAGTTTCATTGAAAATTTTTTAAAATGTAAATCAGGTTGTATCACTTTCCCTTCTTAAAATCCTCAACGGCTTCTCACTTCTCCTGGGAAAAAGCTCAAACTTCTTAAGACAGCCGATGACGCTCTGTGCACTCTACAAGCACCCCTTCCCTGCCCCACTCCGTACACCCCTCTCCCTGGGCACCGGTATCAGCCACACTGGCGTTCAGCATCCGTTCCACGGATATTTGTTGAGGTGCTAGAGAAATACTCAGAAGGGCTAGGCCCACGCCCTCAATAAACCGAATGGATGTGGAATCCACAACACAAGGTCAGGTGGAGATAAGAGCTATGAAGAAAAATGGAGCAGGCGAGGGTTCCACTGGCCCAGGTGCTGTTTTGGGTGGGGTGTCAGGACAGCCTCTCCGAGGACACCTTTGAACAGAAGGGAGGAGCAGTGCGCACAGCCCCAGGGGAAGGGTGAGAAGGAAGGGCTTGGGGCGTGAGCTGCACCTTGTGAGGAACAAGGGGGCTGCTGGGGACAGACGAAGGAAGGGGAGAGGGCACAAGGTGGGAACAGAGAGGCAGGACAGACAGAGGAGTGGGAGTTCAAATGTCATAGGAAGCCCTTGCAGAGTTTTGGGTAGGGGAGCCCCAGGGTCTGATGGATGATTGAAAGCTGCCCTTCAGCTCTGGCTTGCAGATTAGACTGAGCAGGTGCGACAGTGAGCCAGAGAGGGGGGCCAGCAAGCTTGTGCGCTGGCCCAGGGAGGGGGGCGAGGTGCAGGCTGAGGCAGCGGGGCAGAAGGACAGCGGTGTTCGGGGGTGCGTTCATGCACAACTAGCAGGATCTGCTAAGGTACTGAATGTGGATGTGAGAACAAACGGAGAGCCAGGCACCCAAGGTTTTAGATCTGACCAACTAAGTAAATGGCAGTGCTAAAATGACAGACACAGGGGGACAGCAGTTTTAGGAAAAAAATCAAGAGCTCCGTCCGGTCCTTGGTGAGTCTGAGTGTGTGTTAGACACGCAGATGAAGACATGAGATGGCCAACCAGACAGAGGAGAACGGCTTCATGAAGGTGGGGAACTGGAGTCGCCTCTGGTCCTCTGACCCGTGTCCCTCTGTCTGCGCCTCCTTGCCCTGCCCCTCATTTCACTGGCTTCTGTTAGTCTTTCAGGGCTCTGCTTGAATGTCACTTTCCCTCCGAGAAAGCCTTCTTGGGCCCCAGACCAGGTTAGGCGTCTCTGTTAGAGGATCTCCCAGGACCGTGTAACTTCTCGTCAGAGTAGGATCAGAGCTATTGGCAAACAGTGTTTGTGAGACTAGTAATTGACTTGCCTGAGCCTCACTTCTGTTCCAGCAGGAATACCGATCTTACTTTCAAATCACTAGCCCCTTGTGCAGGGTCTGTATGCAGCAAGCACTCAATAGATGTTTCTGGATTAATAATTTAATTAATTAATTGGCTCCAGACAGACCTATTTCTTCATTAGCACTTCGTCACCCCTCCACCTTCTCGTTTCTCCAACATATGAAGATGTATGTGCCTCCTGCCAACCACACCTGAAGGCTACTCTCAAATATTAAAAAATAAAAAGAAAATCCTCTGAAGATGCAGCTCACTGGGAGAAGACAAGGCAGATGTGCAGAACCATTTTAGGTCCAGAACTGCATGTAGGGCCAAATTTTTTTAAATGACTGATAGGGTTGTTTTTGAGAAAACAAAAGTCTCCATTGACGCCAAGAAATAATCAGTGAGACAGATTGTCATGGTGTCTCTTGTACCATAAAAGTAAATTATGAAATTGGATCAGTAACCATACAAAAGCCTTCTGACCAGTGAAGTATAGGTCTGTGTTTTTCTGCTTCATCACAGTAAATTACAGCTAGAAAGTTCAAAGACCTATCAAGTAATGTGTAATTTACCGCTTTTCCTTAGCTCATGCTGGAGCAGAAGCGTTCAACTGGAAAACTAAGGCATTTTAAAGGGAAATTGGCTTTTAAAAATCTGTGCTCAAATCTGTCTTTTCCTAGTATCAAATTAGAAATGGATCCAGAAAAAGCTAACCGTCTCTCCCCAGCTCAAATACAGCCAACAACTCAGATATTTCAGATGAGAGTGTTTGAGTAAGCACCTCTGTCCTTCCACCTCTCTGTCCCTCCAACTCTCTGTCCCCATCATTTCCCTGAATCAGCCTCTTATTTCCTCAGAATTTCAAATAAAGCTATGGGAAAATCTTCAGTATCTTACAAAGTCGAGGGTCATGGTACAGTTTGATTTATATGTCTCCTGTAGTGTTTGTTTCCTTATAATAGACAGTTGAAATGCCCCGTGGAAGACGACGCAGACCTTGTCTGTGCAGGGGAGGCCACCTGCACAGGACTTGAGAATCCCACACTTCTTGTCCTTCTTCCTAATTTAGGGCTTACACTGCTCTCAGCATCAGCCACCTAGAGTGACTGAAAGATGGATAATTTAAGGTAAAGTTGCTGCTAAATGAGACAGTTGTACCGTCTCAAGTAGAAATGATTTTTTCTATCACGTTTCATCCAGGGAATGAATCAAAGCAGCAAAGTTACTCAAGTTACTACCCGGATGCTGGACAGCCAAGGAACTGTGATTGCATGGTTTCAAATCTAACTTTTCCTAGTTTACCTGGACACACAGAGTATACTTATTGTTTCCGTTGCCTTCGAGGGTTGACAGACGTTAATGAATGAATTAAAGCTGGACTGAACCCTAAGCCCAGAACCCACAGATGCCACATTTGTTGCTGGACTTCCAGGCCTGACCCAGTGCCAGGCGCTCAGCACAGGCTCGAGAAATAGCCATTACTCTCCCAAAGAAAAGGTGGAAAAAATATGAATGATGATTGGGGACAGTTATAAAACATTATATATTTTTTTTTTATTTTGTGAGGAAGACCAGCCCTGAGCTAACATCTATTACCAATCCTCCTCCTTTTTTTCCCTTTTTCTCCTCAAAGTCCCAGTAGATAGTTGTATATCATAGTTGCACATCCTTCCAGTTGCTCTATGTGGGACGCCGCCTCAGCATGGCCAGACAAGCAGTGTGTCGGTGTGCGCCCTGGATCCGAACCCCGGGCCGCCAGTAGTGGAGTGCACACACTTAATCGCTAAGCCGCAGGGCCAGCCCCCATACGTTTTTTTAACCAACTTGGATTCTAATCCCAGTGTATGTGTGTGTAATTGTTCGGGATGATATTTAAGAAAGTTACTTTACCTCCCTCAGCTTCTAGGAATGATCTTTTAGATCTAAAAATCTATCGTATTAGATGCTATTTTCTACAACTCTCTAACTTTATTTCGTGGGACTAAAATATTACAAAAGTAATGCAAGTTCACTGTGTCAGGTTAAATGATGTTGTTACATGAAGAAAGAGTTCACACTCTCCGTCCTCTCCCCTTCCTGTCCCAGCCCAAGGTGACAGTGCGCAGGCTCTGGGGTAAATCCTTCCACACCCGCCTGTGTTTACACACGTACGTCTCTTGGGGTCACTGCCGCCCCAGCCCAAAGTTGAAACTCACAGACACCTCACCTCCCTCTTCTCCTGGTTTAGTCCCTGGTCTTCTTTCAGATGTTGCCTCGATCGTCTGCTCCTCCGAGCATCCGTTGGAGACCTCCCTGACTTAGTAAAGTCCTCCTTGTATTGGGAACTGAGAGCTGTTGGTCAAAATCTCTTCTCTCCTCCAGTAGGTGTGCGAGGGCACGGCGGGGAAACAGTTTGCCCAGCTCCCTGTGGCAGTAGCCATGCCCCTGGGACGAGGCTTTTTCATATTCAAGCAGCAGCATTGTGGAGCGTAGGTCCCCCAGTCCTCAGCTCCACCCCCACACCCACCTGTCCTCTGGGGTCACAGTTATTCCTTATAGATTGCCGCCAGCTGTTGGGATATCTTCAAAGCACTGTGCCCAGCATTCATGCCTCTTCTTCTGATAACTCTGATTTTCATTTGGAGAAACATTCCTCCCTCCCTCTGAGTCCTCTGATTGGGGTGGACCTGACTCTACCTTTTGGGCTCCAGGGAAGCCCTGCATGACCAGCACCTCACCCATAAGCCTGCTCCACCTGTCTGGCAACAGTAATTAACTCATGGATGGGCGCTCTACCAAAGTTGCTCCAACAGAGGATGCCCCAGGAGTTTTGCTGGAATTCTTGGGAAGACGTATTCTTTTGCTGCCACCATCACTCAGGTGGAACGGCATAAATGTGGAGCTGCCATAGCTGTCTGCCACAACAGGGGTAGAGACTGTCCTAAGATTGTCCCAACTCAGAGGAAGGTGGAGCCCCAACGGTGGAGAAAGACAGATTCCTGGTGAGTCATTGGAGCACCTGGTCACCCTAAACCCAATGACGCTCTCCACTTTGTGGTTGACTGAGCCAACACCTCCCATTTGTGTTTTAAGCCAGTTTGAGTGGAGTCTGTCTCTCGGCATTGGGGACCCCGAGTGACTGCTCCCCACCAATGAGCCCCGTGTTTCTCTGATTCTCCCTTACTGAGGGCAGACACTACATTCTATCTTGTTTTACACTCTTCCTAAACGTTTTAGGTTCCATGAGGGTAAGGATGCCTTATTTTTCTTTAGTGTCTCCCAATGCCTTTGCACAATACGTAGTACTTAATAAATTCTGAAAGACTAGATGAACAAATCAGATTCTATGGCACCCGGGGGACTGACTGAGGAAGGTGAAGACATAGCTTTTTTCCTTGAGGAGTTTATAAATTACTATTAATTATTCCCAGATGGAGGTGTATTCATCCTAATTCATCAGCTCCAGCTTGAATTTGAGGAGCTATTAATTATGTGTTTCTATTGGACAGTTCTACAAATATGTCTTCTATAAATGACATCAACTCCATTTACTCCTAGATTTTTCCATCACTTTATCTTTTGGGTGCTGCCTTGCCTGCTTTGCTGAGTTCTCTCCAAGTATCCTTCCAGTCACATGATATTAATCCTTCGGTATCAGGGAAGGGCTTCAGGGGCAGGAAGAGAAAAGGGAGGAAGGAGAGAAGACAGGAAAGTGAGACCACATGAAATGGGCATAGTACCAAACACATTTGTGAAGGCTCTGGTGGAACTTTTTCTGGCATCACTACACACCAATAGCACGTCATTTTCATTACTTGAACAAACAAAACCAAACGGAGATGAAAAACCAGTACAGACGTGATAGAACTTTCCACTCCTAGCCTGGTCTAGGTGGCCGCATGGAGCCGCTTCCCTTAACACAGTAGGACATGTTCTTTCCATCCATCCAGGACAGACAGCCCACAGCACAGGACTGGACCGGGTCACCTGCTCTCATTCCAGCCTCCGCACCCCGCCCCTTTCTGATGATGGGTGAGATCCTGGAGTTCTCTCCTCCACCTCCCACCTCTCTATTCCTCTTGTTGCTAACTTGCACGATGCTTCCTATACCTGGAAACACGTCTCGCTCCTTTAGTGCAGAGCAACTTTCCCCTTCCTCTCCCATCAAACACTTCCTTTGGCCGAGCCTTCCAAGGCTGATCTCATTGCAAGCCATGTTTGCACACCCTGAGTAGCTTTACTGTTATCTCTTGAATCATGACCATCTGAATTCCATTTCCATTTCCTTGGGGGAAAGCCCTGTCTGGTGTGTGTTCCACACAGCCCCACATAAAGGGATGGCACTCAATAAATTATAAATTGTGATGATAACAGTACCATGAACATATACTCCAGAAATAATTCACAGAGGATGGATGACTGTGGGACCTCGCCCTTGGTCGGGGGACTGAACTTGTCTGGCCACGGTGGGCTTTGGTCTGAGGGTATTGCTCGTGCTGTACATCAGTAGTTTCTCGACTGTCAGAAGCACCGCTTGGCTCTTCAGGCTCCAGGTACTGAAGTTGAACACAATAGCAAAACAGCTGTGGGGAACTTCAGAGAGATTATTTTCTTGCTGAGGACGCTGAGATCCAGAGAGATGCCAGAAGACCTCAGGGTCCTCTACCAGAGATGTGGGTTCTGGTCCTGGTTCTGATGTTCACCTGTGAACTTGGGGAGGGCTCTTGACTTTTTAAAACGTGTTTCTTTCATAGGAAATGAGAACAACCTGTTCTTCCTTGTGTGTCGGGTGGGATGGGAATCAGATAAGGTGGGAAATGTGGAAGGGCAACAGCAGCCCCCTTTGTGGTGCATGGTCATCGTGCGCCCTGCACCACTGGCAAAAAGGTCATGTGAATTATCTACTTTCATCCTTACAACAACCCTAGAAATTGTTGATTTATCCCCGCTTTAGAGATGAAAAACTGAAGCACAGAGAAGTCGAGTAGTTTTTCCAAAGTTTCACAGCTAGGAGCTGGTAGACTAGGTGTAGAAGCTGGGCATTCTGAGTCTAGAGGCTGTTCTGTGATATGTCATCTAGGATATTGACCAGGAGCGTGGTAAAGCGAAGCAATGTAGAGATGTGAAGCCCTTATTTTGAATGACTCTGGAAATATGAAGTATTATTATTATTAGAAATAACAGATGGTGTTATAAATAAAAATAATTCATAACAGTATAAATACAAATCAATTCTTCCTTCGGGTCGTAAGAGAACATCTCACCAGGATGCATTGAAAGTGGGATAACATGATCCTTGAAACGCCATCCTCTGCTCAAGACACACTGCACGTCCACTGCCTGCATAAAGAGAGAGAAAGAAAAGATCTAAATACTGCATGCGATTCACCTGCCCTGCACTCAGTGAGCACGTGCCCCCGACACGGGAGACGCGACCAGCAGCTTGTCTGTCAGCCTCCATCCTGCCTTCCACCTGCCCCCAGTGAGAGCATCTTACCACCTGTGTGTGACTTTAAGATTTAGAGATACGTATTTTTCATATGCATGGCTCCAGAACATATGCCAATTCTTTCATCTGCTGGCCATCAAAAGAAACCGTGACCGCTCTTACCCAAGGGAAAATTTGGCTATTGCTTGAATTAGAGAGATGTTGTTCTTCAGTATGGCCGGGGACCCTCAAGGTATCTCAGCTGTGCACAAGGGTCACATTGCTCTGTGAAGCTAGATTTAACTCCTGATTAAACGGAGGTATGAGCCAAGTACTGGAAGAGAGGGTGTGTGGTGGGGGGGGTGGTGATACGGAGGTACCGTGTACTGCTAAGTGGGGGGTCCCTAAAAATATTTGTGAGTGGGAGGATTAATTTAGGAAGAAAACCCTTCTTGAGTGCGCCACTGACTGGTACCAAGTGAATCCCAGCTTCTCTTCTTTCATCCCCCCTTGTACAAGAATGGCCAGTCATAGAACAGTATTATCAGGAACAGTATAGTGTCTTGCACAGAGACACAGCTGCGAATAGGCAGGCAAAGAACCTGCCTTTAAGGAGCTTAAATCCTAAAGGAAAGAGACAGAAAAAGATGCAGTCAACAGATAAGATCATTTCAACTTCTGATAAATGCTACTAAGAAAATAGAATACTGCATTTGGTCAGTTTTAAAATGCAATGTTTTTGTCATTTCAACATTTCTGAGATCTGGAAGCATCTTACAATCTGACAGCGTGCCTGAGTTTAACTGGCGCTCTGTGGTGTGTGAAATGACGTATCTTACAACAAGGACAACTTAGGTTCAATGCAAATGGCACGAATGTGGGGGAGACAAGCAGCTACGGAGACCCATTTCTGACATCCGCCATCACGTGACAAATTACAAACTGGATATTTCCAGCACTAAATAGCTAAGTTGTATCAAATGACCCTGACGGTGAAAAAGCATATCATCGGTAGGATGGAAGGGAAATTCATTTCAAATTTTTAAAAAAATTTTTACTTCCTTTTAGCCTAATTTCTTTTAGTTGTTGACGTGCTTCTTTCTAGCCTGTGCTTAATTTCCATTAATGTAATTTTCCTTCAAGTGCCTGCATTCCCTCCGCCACACGTATGTAAAAACAACGGCTCTAGCCAGAAGATGCTCTTCCTTACATTTTTGCTTTTTATCTTTAAAAAGTTGCCTTTCCTCCTTTAGTTCACTTTCTTAAAAGAAATCCTCGCCCTCTTTCTTCTCCTCCCTCTGTCGGAGGACGTGCCTCCTGCAGACTTTCCTGAGCACAAGTCTCCCCTCCCGCAGACCTTGTGGAGTCTTCTCCTCATCTGTCCTCCCCGTCCGCTCCTGATTCCCCCTCTTGCTCCCCAGGGGCCTGCGGGGCCTCTGTGCACTACCTATACTTTGGGTCCCTTCATGACCCACATTAGGGCACGTCAGCACCTGTGGGGCCTTCGCACTTTTCTTCGAAATTTAAGTCACATTTTATTTTTGGCAACTGAAGTTATAGTCGGGGAACACTTTCTCCCTTCTTCTGAGGTTTCCGTGGGGAACCTCTCCTCCCAGCGTGAGCGATACTGAGGTCACACGTCAGTCCTCCTTCCTGCCCTCCTCACCAAGGAGAAGAAATGATTTATCTGACGGTAAGTCTGGGAGAGAATGGAGCATGCTCAGCTCTGCCTCTGTCCTTCCCTGGGGCCCCCTGCGGAGGGGACTCCTCTGGTCTGCTCCTGGGCAGCCTCTGCCCATGTAGGGAAAGGTTCCCATTGTGATCACTTGTGACCAGTGGTTAGCAGGACCAGCGAGTGCTGGGATCACGTCGGTGCTGTTCAGGCTGCGTCTGCCGACCCAGCTTCCCCAGGGCCGCTGCTGTGCAGATGCCCACCTGCACCTGTGCGTCCCCTGTCAGCTGGTGTGGAGATGGGGCAGACGAGGGAGGGCTTGTGTTTTGATCCCCAAACAATCCCTTCCTCCCGTGGGGCCAAGAGAGATGAGAACACAAATGACAGAGTCAGAAGAAGGGATTAAAAAATCAGGTGTCCCCAATGAAATTAGCTGGCTGAGAGTCTAGGTGGTGGGCCCTTATTTCTGGAGAGGCCCAACCAGAGGGAAGGGAAGGGAAGGGCAATTTGTGCCTCTGTTGTGTGGGAGCAACTTTTATATGCGTCTTTTCCACTGAATCCTCACAGCTGCTCTTGGTGTGGGAGGTCATCGGACTGTTTCACAGTGGACAAAACTGGCTCAGAGAGCTTGAGCAACTGTCTTTAGACCCCACAGATGACAAGAGAAACAAGATTGTCTTAGGCAGCCTGGCTGCCACAACAAAATATCAGACTGGTGGCTTAAATAACAAATTTATTTTCTCACAGTTTGGAGGCTAGAAGTCCAAGGTTGGGTCCCAATAGATTCAGTTTCTGGTGAGAGCTCTCTTCATGGTCTGCAGCCCGCCTCTCACTGTGTCCTCATGTGGCCTTTCCTCACCCAGGGGGTGGGGGACAAGAGAGAGCACACTAGCTCTCTGGTGCCTCCTCTTGTCAGGACACTAATCCTGCTGGATCAGGGCCCCAGCCTTATAACCTCATTTAACCTTAATTACTTCCTTGGAGGCCCCATCTCCAAATATAGCCACACTGGGAGTTAGAGCTTTAACATATGAATTTGGGGGGACATAAACATTCAATCTATCTCAAAGATTAACCCAAATCTATCAGATTCCAAAACTCGTATGTGTCTTCTCTACCACACTGTCACTTACCTGGGAGGCTGGTGACACTCCATAAGATGAGGTCCAGCGACTTCCAGCCAAGATGCAGAAGACCCCCAAACCCACTGACTAAAATTATTTAAAAGTTTACTTACAGGACCGGCTCCGTGGCTTAGCGGTTAAGTGCGCTCGCTCTGCTACTGGCGGCCTGGGTTCGGATCCCGGGTGCACACCGACATACCGCTTCTCTGGCCATGCTGAGACCACGTCCCACATACAGCAACTAGAAGGATGTGCAGCTATGACATACAACTATCTACTAGGGCTTTGGGGGGAAAAAAAGGAGGACCATTGGCAATAGATGTTAGCTCAGAGCTGGTCTTCCTCAGCAAAAAGAGGAGGATTAGCATGGATGTTAGCTCAGGGCTGATCTTCCTCACCAAAAAAAAAAAAAAAATTTACTTACATGCATAGCAAAGCTCAAATCAATAAAAATAAATCGCCAGGTAGGGGAATGAAGAAGGAACCCACAGCCTAAGCTGAGCTGCCCAGTCTGAGGAGGCCCTGGAACTGGATTATACCTTAGGGTCCAGGGTTCTGCACCTGTCCTCATGCACAGCAGGGAGCCCGGGAAACCTCTACCTGTTATCCCATGGTCCCTGCATGAAGAGAGATTTCCATCAAGAGCCATGAGGGGAAATGAAAAATCTACCAAAACAGATACACACACACAAAACAACCCAACAGCAACGACAAATTGGAACCCCAAGCATGTACCTTGCAAGGGTAGAGAACCAGATATTCATTATCCATGCAATATTAGAAAATCTAAATCAAGGCACTAGCACAAAAGTGTGGTCTGCAAGTGTAGGACACTGTAGGGCTTTCAGCCGTCTGGTGACTGTCCCATAGAGCCACCTCCACATGCCAGACCTCCACTGAAGAAGAACTGCAGACAAAGTGCAGAGCACACAGTGAACACAGCATCACAAGAGATCGTATTACAGAAGAAGAGCCCACAGCCAAGGAGCTGGAGATAACAGAGCACTCAGAAAGGGACACATCGCCCAGTGATGGGGACACGTTTGGAGAAATGCATTGTTAGGCGATGTTGTCATTGTGCAAACATCATAGAGTGCACGTACACAAACCTAGATGGTACAGCCCACTACACACCTAGGCTACATGGTACTAATCTGATGGGACCACCGTTATATGTGTGGTCTGTTGTTGACCAACCGTCCTTATGCAGCACGTGACCGTAATGAATTAACAAAGGAACAGAATCCATGAAACAGGGAAGACAGAAGAAG
Source organism: Diceros bicornis minor (assembly GCF_020826845.1). NCBI lineage: Eukaryota > Metazoa > Chordata > Mammalia > Perissodactyla > Rhinocerotidae > Diceros > Diceros bicornis. Next base: position 616,185 of record NC_080756.1, on the reverse strand, counting down.
GAGGAGGAGGAGGAGGAAGAGGAAGGAGAAGGAGAGGAGGAGATAATTTGAAAAAAAATCTAAGGGCCAGCCCTGGTGGCCTAGTGGTTACGTTCAGCGTGCTCTGCTTCAGCTGCCCTTGTTCGGTTCCTGGGCCTGGACCTACAAGCAGCCATGCTATGCTGGTGGCCCATATACCAAAAAAGAGAGGAGAACTGGCACAGATGTTAGCTTAGGGTGACTCTTCCTCAGAAAAAAAAAAATCTAAGTAGAAATTCTAAAAATTAAGAACTACAATGCAGTTGATGAGAAATTTTAAGATGGAGAAAGAGGGGGAGGTGGAATGCCTCAGATGAGCTCAAAGCTTCTTCTGACTCCGAGTGTCTCTCTTCCTATTTTATAACACAGAAATCCAAGGCCCAGACAGACCTCTATCTCATTAAATGAGTTCACATTCCTGGTTCCAGGAGCCCAGCGTGTTTGTGAGGGATGGACCGACTGTGGGCAACATGTTCATCTGTGGGCACGAACCACCCCCCGCCTGCCACGTTTAATTCAATCTCACCTCATGCCCTTGACTACCCCTTACTCTCCTCCCACCAACTTCTAGAATTTGGAAACGGGTAATGCCTCTGAGCGTGCAGGGGCCTGGAGTCCTTCGAACTTTTGTCAGAAAAGCTCTGTTCCCGCAAGAGTGAGTGCGAAGCTTTCCCTGCCAAGAACACTGCCCGAGACCTTGGGTTCCCCTCCAGGGTGTCTCAGACTCCAGGGGTGGAGCTCAGGTGCTGTCTGCGTGGGGTTATATCATCAGCCTTTTCCTGTTTTTAAAACTGAATTTGCTACTAAATACTTGATTCCTCTCTTTCTTGGTATTTGTCTCATATTTGCATTTTCAAACTGAAACAACAATAAAATGAGGCTATGACCAAAGTGCACAGAAGGGACTAGTTGAAAGAAATGCTACAGCCCTTCAGAAACGTCTTTCTGTCTGAGAAGGGAGTAAGCCGGGAGACGATGCAGAGATAACAGGGCAGAACCACACGTCCAGTAAGAAAAGCTGTTGCGGGAGCAAATGATATGGTTTATAAATTTGGGGTTAGGGAGTTCCCCACAGCCCAAACAACCAACTGTAAGCTAGTCTACCCCTCCTTAGCACCCCAGACAGACACGTGGGTCCTTGTTGGTTGCTTTCTGGTGAGGGGCCTGGATTTATTGCAGACTCCTCTAGAGCGAGCTTTGTTTCAAACATTTCCCCTACTTCCTTCTGCTTTCCACTGTCTAGCCAGATCTGGAGATGCATGAGGCGAGTCTGAATTCCACCCTCCCTCCCTCCCCTGCCCACATGCTTGCCAGGTCTATATAGATTTAAGATCTACACAAACTCACAAAGATCTAAACATACTCAAGGGGCCTAGAGTTATCCGAGAGCTTAAAAATGCAATCAGAGGGATGTACTCCTGAAAATTTTGGAAGTCCAATATCTTCTGTGGTATTTTTCAATACACTAACGTTTTGGGAAAATTCTATTTTAAAACTTCCCATTTGATTCCTATCTTGCAAAAATGAGGAGTTCACTGATTGTGTTCAAGTCCAAACGTCTGGACTGCTCTGGCTGAGTGAAATGGATGGAAAGGGCATCGTTAACTCAATCATTTAACATGTTTATGTTTCAAGGGGGGACAGGGTGCAGGAGCACAGGTTTCTCTGAAATCATACGAGCCTGAGGCCTTATCCCACAGCACACTGGCAGTACCATCTCTGAGCCCCAGCCCAGGTTTCAGTTGTGGTAACAGCATTATCTCACAATAATCCTTTTATTTTTATTTTATTATTATCCTCTTTTATGGATGGGAATAAAAAAAGGGCTCGAAAGAAACCACCCAGGGATGGTTTCATGGAGGAGCTTAGAGTTGAGTCTTGACTGATGAATAAAATAGAAAGAAAAGACTTGCCTAGAGGGTTATGAGCCAGAGCCCAAATATAAAACCCCAGGGGGCACGTCAGGGACAGCAGACCACCCTTGTGGTGTGGAGGGCTCAGGCAGAGCAGGCAGCTCAGCATTTAATGTGACTCGGAGTATCTGGAGCGCTTGACTTTCTTATAATAAGCACTCGGTTTTATTTTGGTGCAGGTGATTCAAGGATCACACTTTAAGAATGAATAATAACAACAGGAAATACGAACGGAAATATAGATTATGGAGGCTCTTGAATGTGAGGCTGAGGAGTGTGGGCTTTGTCCTGAAGATAAAGAGAAATCACCTAAATACGTTTGAGCGGGACGGTGGCCTGAGTGAGGCGCTCCCTTCTGAGCAGGACAACCCTGCGTGCTGCCTCCGCGCTGCAGAGACAATGTGGCCGGAAACCCCCAGAGCACGAGGGAAGGTCTGAAGTCAGCATTTTCTCAGGTTTGTGGTCAAATCCAGCTTCTCTAATTCTGTGATTATTTTAAAGCTTACATTTATAAAGTGCCTAAAACCTAATTAAAAACTGTCTGATGAGGTCTCCACGCTGTGAGCACTGACAGGAGACACGATTAAAATGGTCTGTTTCAAGTCAACTATTCCCTCATAATTTTGCCTTCTCTCTTTTTACTTTTTTTTCTGATACGAAGAGTTCTTTTCCAAGTATAGTCGGTAAAGTTCTCCTCGATCCCTCTTGTTCGTGTAGCCATTATACGCAGAGATTGAAATTCACGGCTGAGAAAAGCTTGAGGCCAGATTAGCAGTGATGCTGTTTCCATAACTCATGAATACCAGGCTTGTGACCTAAAGTACTCTCTTATAAAATGTGAAAAAATATTTAGGTTTATTGTGTACTTAAAGAAAAACAACTTAAAACTGTAATATTTTGCCACTTCGTTCATAAAAGTGACAGTATTTCAGTTCCAGAGCCTCAAGGGCCTGAGGATGACAGCTCGTATCACTTGTAGTCACCGAAAGACCCCGGTCTCGTCCATGTGATGCTTTTCGTTAAATCAGGCCTTGCTCCTCATGTCTTGATTTATTTTCTTTCCGTAATAAGTCCCAGAACAATGATGCTGGGCCATGTGCCTTGATCTTAAATTGATGATCATCGCAGGTCAAAAGTCCGTAGAAGAAAGAAAGACAGCGTTTGCTGATGAAATCACGTGAGCTGATGAAACCCATAAAGAGCAGCTGTTCTTCCAGTCCAGTCAACCACAGTTTCCTTAAGAGTCACCCCAAGTTTTTATCCCATGGGATTGATGGTGGCCCAAGTTCTGTGCTTTCGTGAGTTTAAAAAGTTTCCTGTGTGAACTTAGGGAAGATGTCAGAGAAATGGACTTAACAAGGCGTTGATTATCTGGGTGAAACTATGTGATTTCACCAGGAAATTCTTGACAGAAAGAAAAATCTTTGATCCCTCATTACTTGTTTGTACTCTTATTTGTCTTTTATTATCAAGTTAAAATATCTTTCTTTTGTTGACCTTTCCACAAACCAGTAAGAACCGCTCTGCCACACAAGAAAGAAAAAGAGCTGGAGAGTAAAGGCCAGACGCAGGAAGACGGATCCCCGCTCGCGGGCGTTCCGGCCTGCTCTCTGCAGACTCCACTCTCTCAGTGTCTCAGGAACGCATAAGACAACCTCACACGTACATTACGCTTAATTTTTGAGGAAAATCTTCCTTTCACAGCTAAGAAAATAATGGACAGAACCTTCAACGGTAGTTTGTACAATCCAGAATTGATGAAAGTTGTACAGTTTGTAAAGATATTTTGGAAGAATACCCAAGTGGGCTAGTGGGATCTCACTGCTTACCCCCTAACTTCAGCTCTTTCACCGCAGAACTTAAGGTAGTGTCAGTAAAATCTGGTGTAGAATTCTTATTTTCCTTGAGAAAGAGGAATAGTGTGCCCCTTAAACCCACCTATTTTAGCAATACTGTTAAATCATTCAGCCTAGAATCTAGAAGAGCCCAGAGATAGATCATACGATGTTTCCTGTTCATTTTTCTCTTTAAAATGATTTAAACTTGAGGATATTTGCACCTGGGAATGCTTTTCTCACTAATCAGCCTGAAAACACTATGAAGTTGGTTTTGCCCATTTGCTGGCCGGCTCTGAGCCGAGGCGGCGTTTCACCCACCACATGACAGTCTTCCTTGACTCAGAACCTCGCTCGGGCCTGGACCCCGGCCAGCACATCTGCTCTGTATCCCTGGACATATCGTCACCATCTTGATAGAGATGCATTTGGAAATGTGAACATTTGTAGAATAATTTTTTTCTTCATTTCTTTTTTAGAGAATTTAAAATTGTTTCCTTGACTTGTATTTGCCAGACTGGAACATTCACACAATTAGATTTTTCTAAATACTTCTAAGTAAAATGTCAGGATAAACATCTATATTTTACACTTTGTTGCATGCACTATGAGACATTAGGAATTTTATAGAAAACACTGTTTTTAAAATGCCATAAAAGAATGAAAATACTTTAGCTTTAAAGTCTAAAGTAAATCCTTTTGGTTCTCTCCACACACAGATTTTCTTCGTGTGGCTGTGGGTTCAGGGACGGGGTCTTCTCCGCGGCTCTCAACAGATTAAATAGTTGTGCAGGCCACCAAGGTTCTGAGAAGGGCCTCTAAACAAAATGTTCAGATCCCTCCTACAAACCAACAGGAAAAAGACAAACAACTGGCTAGAAAAATGGGGCAAAGACCTGAACAGATATTTCACAAAGGAGGATTTCCAAATGGCCAGTAACTGTAAATATATGAAAAAGTGCTTACAAAAGTGTCCAGAAAAAAAATGTGAATTAAAACTACAACGAAATATCAGTGTTCACTCCCCTCATGGCGAAGACAGACAAAGTATCGCCATGATGTGTGGCAACCGGAATTCCCACATCGCTGGTGGGAAGGTAAATAGGTAAAACTGCTTTATGAAACAGTTTGGCAGTTTTCTAAAATTGAATATGTGCATTTCCTGCAACCCAACAACTCCCTACCTTGGCATATGCCTAACAGAAGTTCCTGCGTGTGTTCACCGAAAGACGAGCACTGGAATGTTCTTCGCAGCACTATTTATAGCAGTCCAAGACTGCAAACTCTCCAGCGGCTTTCAGCAGAAGAAAGGACAGATAAGGTGTGGTCTAGTCCTGCAATGGATTCTCTCAGTGACGGACAAGCAGTCCTCAACTATGGGCCGCGATATGGATGAACCTCACAAGCAACGGAGACGATTCTGTTCCATTTGTATAAAGTACAAAGTTGGAAAAGAGTCCACGGTCCTAGAAGTCCGTGCAGCGTCCCCCTGAGGGTCACGACAAAGAGGAGCGGGGTGGGGGGGCGGGGGGGCTCCAGCTGCTTGCTCTAGGTGCTGCTTCAGGAAGCTGTGCACTTACGATCTGGGCACTGTTTGTGAGTATTTATACTCCAATGAAACTTTTTTAAGTGTTTAGACTGTTTTTCCCAACAAGTCTTGTTCTAGAAATTTAACCTGAGAAAAAAACAAATTACAATAAAGTTCAAATATATATCCTACATGGATGTTCATTATGACATTAATTTAAATTTAAAAATTGAAAAAAAATGTCAAATTGTAGGAAATATTGTTTAAAATTGTGATACATTAAAAAATGAAATACTATTAGCTATTTATAAATATATTTGAGGTAAATATTTATTATACGTAAAAACATTTTGAAATATTAATGAAGGAAAGAGGTTGTATCAGAGTTTGACGTGTCCCAGGTGGGGTGTCGGGCCCCGAGTTGGTTGCTCCAGGAACACTGGGGACATCTGTATGACATTGGTGTTCTGTGTGAAAGGCAGGCCCTGAAGTTATGGAACATGACCACCCTCCGGGGCATCTACCAACGGTTGTTTATCTCTCTGGTGAGATTGTAGACATTTCTATTTTCCTTTTTGTAAATTTTCTGTACCTCTCAAAGTTTCTATAATGAAAATATGTTGTTTCTTTTTTAAATAAAAAAATGTTAAAATAGTACAAAGCCCAGAAAACTTACTTCAATTGTTACAAGAAAGCTAGAAACTACAATTTCATTATCTATTATTTTCATCAGTTTCATTATTTTCATCAATTATAGTCATTGATGCTTATCGTGAAAGAAAATTTGTTACCCCTGGAACCTATGATGGAAGTCAACCGACAGTAACACAGTGGGTATATGGATACAAAGTAGAAAGGTAGAGGAGAAGGGACATTGGACATAGAAACCACGCCTAACAAATACGCTTCACAAACCTCTCTCCTCTTGTTGGAATGTTCATGTTTTTCAATGCTTGGTTTAAGTTCCAAGCTCCTTTATGAAGAACTTCTGGACCATGGCAGCCCAAACGAGCTGCCCTCCCTTCTCCAAACTCCAGTCTCATCTTTAATCTGCACAACTTGCTCAGTTCTCAGTGATTTCTTCCCTAAGCTGTCTTCCCAATCAGATGATAAGCTTTTTGAGAGCAGGAAGGGTTAAGGTACATTTTTACATCTGAATAACTTCTTCCCTCCCCCACTGCGCCTGTTACAAATAAAATATTTATTAGTACTCAATAAATGTATAGTTCATGGGTGAATTCCAGTGAAGTCTTCCAGGAATGCTAAGTGTTGAGGAGAGCTATAAATTCAATAGGAAGGAAAGGATGTAGTAGAGAGATCATCAGGATCTGCTCTCACTACCTCTGAAAAACTGAATGCCTAAATTTAGCAAGACCAAGAATAGAGGTCGTCCATTTAATTAAGCCATTTCAGAGAGAGTCCAGTTCTTCCCACAGGCAAGGAGGACCATGTATGGTGGGAAGGCCTTGAGAGGCTCTGGGACTGAGTGGGCAGCCCATGCAAACCCACAGCCCTCCGCCCACTCTGCAGGTGGCAGAGATGAAGAAAGTGGCTTCAGACGGACAGTGTCCATCCACGGCAACTGGATTACAGCTCATCTTTCTGAGCCACTCCTGCCATATTAATCGTCAAGAGATAGTCCTAAAAAAGATCAAATAAATTATTAGTAAAGCATATATTTGGGAATTAAAGTCTGCGTGAAGCTACTAATACTAAAAACTCTAGACATTGTGGTTGGCAGACACAGGAGACAAGATCAGAACCGCAGAGTGGAGCCCCTTTGAGGAGTGAATTTCAGGGGAGGAGTTTCAGGAAAACAAACAAGACCAGTGTCCACTGCCAGAACAATTATATACGTCGTGGAAGCATTGCTTCAAGTTCCAGCGTCAAAATTGGGCTCCAGGAGAAGCCGGGGGACAGAGATAGGACAGAAATGGGGAGTCTGGAAAGGCACACCGCCTGAGGCCAGGCCACCAGATCAGAGCGCTCCTGGGCCTGGAACACAATCACCCATCAGCACCTTTTCGCCTGATCCACATCCAGCTCACCTGCTCTGTTTCTTTCAAGCTCCCTGCATTTCTTTACAACCAAGAGCCACCAATTCGCATGTGTGCTGTGGACCCAACCACTGTGGGAAATCTAAGAAAACAAAGAGAAGGATTTTCTAATTTCTATGGCTCATGGTCATAGTCTTTGCACCTTCCTATGTTAAAAAAGAGAATTTCAACATGATTTTGCTTGTATTTCCTTGCTGAAAAAGCTGATAAACAAAAGAAGCTCGTGTGTTTTTTTTTTCTTTTATGGCTGTTGCGTTGATCAAAGTTTAGCTCCTAGTCCACTAAAAATAAAGTCAGCTGTCCTTAAAATCTTTATCATTTGCAGTTCTGCAAGTGAACCAGTTAGTGTGTACCGATGGACAGCTGCAAGAGAAGGGGTACAGGTTTATAAAAGTGTCTCCTGGACTTTAGCCTCGGGCGACAATAAAGTATTAATGAAAATGCATTAGAAGAAACAGTCAGGGACAATGATAAAACACATAAACCACCATTGAATTGTTTAAAACAATACACTCCTCTCCTTCATTACACCTGCACAGGGAGAACAGGTCAGATGGAGAAGGTCTCGCAGCATCGCCTAAAGGTCCAGGTTCTAGGCGAACAGCAGAGGATAAAAAATCCCGGAGGACAGGAACGTACCTCCGCCTGAGGGCAGGTCTGGGAAGGTTACAGGAAATACACTGCGCTGGACCCTGTCTCCAAGTCCGTGCTCAAATGCCTCCTGAAGGAGAAGCGTCTGAGGACGGCAGAGCAGTTGACTCTAACTTATTTTTATCCTTTTCCTGGCATTTATTTTTTATCCTTTTTTTGGTATTGTACACACATTTAATTTTGGAAGAATTTTAGGTGAAAAGTCTGCTGGAGCTGTGGTGTGAATTCACGTGTCAGTCAACTGGACCAAATAAAGGAGCCAGGTCACAATTATTCTGTTTTTCCCACAAATATACATTTCTGTGTTTATGCTCCATCTGCCATCACACTGGATGCAATCTAATTTGGCATAGTCCCACTTGAAGTTAAGGAATGAAATGAAATGTTTTTGTAGTGCAGATGAGAAGAGCGAGAAACTCTTTCACAGGCTCCCAGGCCCTGGTCTGTCACGTCCATGGCCTTCAACGCCACAGAACCCTTCCTACAGCAGAGCGACGTTTGTTCTCCTAACTACAGGAGGAGAAATCCTGAAGACGAACGACCATCCCCAGGGACGAACAGTACTGGTGAAGCAACACGATACAAAACGCAGAAACAGGTTAAATTTTTGATGGATGAACATCCAAAGACTTCGAGCTCTGTTTCAGTTTAGATGCTTATTCAAAGCATGTTGAAATTATACAAACCTCATGAGCTTACATAATTGAGCTTAAAACTTTTCTTGAGCAGTTTTTTCCTCACAATACCCCCCTTTCTTCTCTCCTTCCTTCTCTTTGCTTCTTTGTGTAGAGTCTGGAAGGTAAGTCAAGGACGACACAAATGTGAAAACAAACACTGCAAAGTTTATAAACACAGTTCTGTCTGTTGGACGAATGGTTCCGTTTTTGTTCCCTCACTTTTACTGCACCATCTGATTAAACCTGCTTCTCCTCTCATCACACAGGATGGAGAGCTGATGTGGCTAAAGTCCCCACTGTCTTCAAAGGATGCTCTATGGAAAATGAGGAAAGATGTCGCCATCTTGGATATAATGGTACCTTCCTTTCAGAGTTTTAAAAGTTTAATTATTTTGTTTTCCAATACTGCAGTAACGTTTGTAAGAATACATATTTTTGTTCCTGTTAAGAGAAATGCACAGGACAGAAAATTTGGAATCATCAGCCTCCCTGAGACCCCAGATTTGCCACTTGGTGTCTTTATAGTAAAGTTCCCTTCAGTAAATTTGGAAGAATATTAACCATGTGATCCCCTTGAAGGTAAAATGAGAAAGCAGAAATGGTCACACCTGAAAGTTCTGAAGAAGTTGTCATGCCAAATTTAAATGTAAAGAGAAAAGGAAAGACCATGGGGCTCAAGCATTTGGCCTGGAATCATGGTCACTAGAAGACCTAGACAAAAGCCCCAAACTTCGGGAGTTCTAGTCCTGTGCTGTCCCTCAGTTCCTGATGCCAGAGTTTTGAAATGTGCCATGTGAAATCTCTACTCAATAACACTTCACTTACCAAAAATCCTACCTATCAAGAACGGAATCAGAACCAGAAGGAAGAAATGGAAGGAAAAAAACAAAAAACAAGTCTCCAGACAATTTAAAACAAGGACTCTAATTTCATGTACTTTCCTTAAAAGAGAACCCTATAAGCCTTCCCTAAGACTCTTTGTCCTTACTTCATATGGAAGTCCAACAACAGCAATAATATAGTTTGCCAAAGGAAATGAAAACACTAACTCGAAAAGATATCTGCATCCCCATGTTCATTGCAGCATTATTCACAATAGCTGAAGCATGGAAGCACCCCAAGTGCCCATTAAGGGATGAATGGATAAAGAAAATATGGTGTATATACACAAAGGAAGATTAGTCCACCAAAAAAGGGGAAATCCTACCATTTGCAACAACGTGGATGGATCTTGAAGGTATTATGCTAAGTGAAATAAGTCAGATAGAGAAAGACAAATACGGTATGATCTTACTTATATGTGGAATTAAAAAAAAAACTCATAGAAAAAGAGATCAGATTTGTGGTTAAAAACATCTGAGACAGAGTGGAGGGTGGGATTGGAGGAAGGTGGTCAGAAGGTACAAACTTCCAGCTATAAGATAAATAAGTACTGGGGATGTGATGTACAACATGGTGATTGTAGCTAACGCTGCTGTACAATATACAGGAAAGTTGTTAAGACAGTAAATCCTAAGAGTTCTCGTCATAAGGAAAAAACTTTTTTTCTTTTCTTTCTATTGTATCTATATGAGAAGTTAGCTGAACCTAATGTGGTCATCATTTCACAACATACGCAAATCAAACCATCATGCTACACGCCTTAAACTTATATAGTGATGTATTCCAATTATTTCTCAATAAAACTGGAAAAAAATAACATGGTTTGCCAACCAAGAATAAATTAGAGAAGGAAAAAGGGGCCCCCTAGACACAGGCAACCTAGAGAAGACATTAATTGTTGAACACACTGACGGCTGGGGCAAAGCGGGGGCTCAGATGTGCCTTGTACGAATTTGAGTGATGCCATCCCTGGTATCTAGCATAATCCCAAGATTTCTATTGTGAAAAATATGTCATGTGTGTAATTGGAGACTGGACATAAGCAGCCATGTTAGACAGAATGAGAGAGGAATGGCCTCAGAACTCGTGTCACACGGAGCCCTTGAATGAAAAATCACCATCACTTTAAAAGGAGCTTCAGAGACAGGACATGACATGTTGATAAGAAGCAGTTGCTCTGGGCACTGGACCTAAATCCCCCTATCCTGTCCCTGAGAGGTTACAAATTCAAGAGTCCTAGCAACTCTACTGTAGGAACACAAGAGGTGGCAGCTCGCCAAAGACAGAAGGTGAAGAGCCTGCGATCCAGGGGCCCCTGGGCCTGCAAGGGACCCAGAGCAGTGGTCCTGGGAAGAGCACCCCCAGGCGATTGACTTTATCTTTGTCTGCCTCCCCTTCTCCTATCCATGAGGGCAGAGACTTTCCTTCATTTTGTTTCCTGATGTAGCCCGAGGCTACAGAAGGGTGCCTGGCAAGTAGTAGATGTTTAGTAAATACCGATGATTTTAACGGATGAACCAGTCCTCAGACCTGTGGAGATGTACAGGCGATAAGTGGATCCACAGCAGACAACCAGCACAGGAGAAAGTGCGAGCGGCTGGGGCAGAGGGAGGACAGAGCTAGGAGGGGTGAGTGATGCGTAAGACAGCCCTCCCTTGAGGGGTGGAGCCCAGATCCTGCCACTCGACAAGTGGAGCTATGGATCCTGCAGATTGGGCACAAGTGGTTAGGATGACCTTGTTAAGATCCACTAACTTGTGGGGTCTAGAGGACGATCAGGTTATAAGGGCAAACAGCCCTATGCATTTCAAAAGTTCCTGAGGCTTTTACTTCATAAAAATGGAATTTAAAAAGAATGTTCCTGATGCTACCTTGAGATATGAAAAAAGATGTGTTCATTTTGCTTTGAGAAATCCATGATTTTTTTAGAACTACTTTCATCAAAGTATGTAAAATGGAAAGATAGTGAGATTAGGTTTAAAGAATGTGGGAAACTATGTTCTGTAAAATATCTCAACCGTGAACAACGGAGTGGCGGCAATGCAGAACTGCAGGTGAGTTCTCTGCCTCAGTTGCTCCAGGGCGATGCCTCCCGACTGGAGACGAGTAGGAGCCTGCCCTCAGAGCTGAGCACCAGGGCAGGAAATGGATCCCAGGATTAAGCACTAAGGCCAGAGAGACTGAGAACAATGCTCCCAGAGAAGATGTGCTTAACAATCAGAGCCAGTGGACCCAGGATGGATGAGACAAGGAGAAAAACTCAGCTGCTGTCAGGAAACTGCAAGAGTAAACGCAGAAGAACTGTACGTAATCACTGCATTCCAGTAGCTCCCGAAGACCAAAGCTGGAACAATTTGAGCAACAAAATAAATAATGATAGGATTGGATAATAAGCCAAAGAATAGAATGAATACCCATAAGTCTATACTGATGTAAATAACTGATCAATTAAATAAACAAAAGGAAGTAAATCTTCCTCACAGAACTCCCAATAATAAACATAGATGAACAAAGGAAACAGAAAATCACCCTTAGAACAGCACAGTGATGGGGGCTGCAGGCACGATCCGTGGATGAATGCTAAAGCTAGTGGTGAAACTCTCAAGAGAAACAGGATGTTTGAATAGCCTCAATGTATCTCCTCCAAAATATATATTAATTACTGTGGTGGTTTTAATATAAGCCCACAAATTCTCTGATGCTCCCTCCTCTAGACAGTGGAGCTTCATTTCTTTCCCCCTGAGTGTGGGCGGAATTAAGCGACTTGCTTCCAAAGAACAGAGTATGGAAAAGGAAAACAAATAGGAACTTGACAGTGGAGAAACCTGGCAGATGCTATTTTAACGAAGTGGTAATGGTTAACATTGCCAAGGGTGAGCCATGTTGCCATCACGTGCCCTCTGATGTGAGAAGGGCACTTCACCTCTGCGACAGTTTTCCCAAAATACAATACCCCAGTCTAGTCATGACAAAACATCAGTCAGACCCAAATGGAGGGACATTTTACAGAATATTCTTCAAAAGCATCAAGGTCATGAAAAGCAAGGAAAGACCGAGAGGCTGTCATAGGTCAGAGGACACTGAGAAGACTCGAGCACTCAATGCCACACGGAATCCTGGACTGGGATCCTGGAACAGAGAAGGACATTCGCAGGAAAACTGAGGAAGTCTACATAAAGTCTGTAGTTTACTCAATAGTCTTATATCAAAGTGAATTTTCAGTGTTGATTAATGTCTCTTGGGTATATAAGAGCTTCACGTTAGAGGAAGCTGGGTGAGGGTATGTGGGGACTCTCTCTACTATCTGCAGCTTTTCTGTGAACCTAAAATTGTTCCAAAATTAAATGTGAGTGTGTACAATACCAAAAAAAGGATAAAAAATGAATGCCTGGAAAAGGATAAAAATAAGTTAAACAGAGTCAACCCTAACATAGTAGGATTGAGGCTGAGGAAGCTCACGTGGGTTCCCAGCCTTTGGCTTCTTGTTGCCAGATCATGATCATGGTCCTGGGCACAGGCTGGGACAGGGTTGGGAGTGGGTCATACGCCCACTGAATCCTTATACATGCGTACAAAGTCAAGAGAAGTCAACATCCGACTGATCTGCAACTAGAATGTTCTATTACCCAGCTCATTTGTCCGTCAAAATAATGGTAAAGTGGAAAGATCACACGATTTAGAAATAGAAAAACTGCGTTCAAATCCTAAGTCTCAAACAACTCCTTAGTTAAGTCCATCAGCCTTACTGCAGCACAGCTTCCTTGTCTGCAAATACAGATAACATCATCACATCTGCCTCATCCACTCCCAAAGCTTTGGGGAACCTTAAAGGAGATCACGTAAGTCAAAGGACTTGGCAAAATGCACCCAACGTGGTCCTGCAGGACCTTCTGCATTCTCTAAGAGATGAAATTATAAACCAAATACCTTTAATAATTAACTGACTTTAGTTAATTGGTATTCTATGGGATTACGGGAAACTTTGCCATAATAAGAATATTTAATTCATTGCAAAGTCTTCCTCCTCCGTGATGCCTGAAAACAGAGGGCTTTCTACGTGGATTTCAGATATACTAGAAGAACACACAGAACTGAGTTCACTTGGTTTCTGGGGATTTTATGATTTCAATACAGAACAGGCAAATTGAAAAACACTCTTCACTTCCTCATCTGTAAAACACAGGGATTGGCAGCTGATCGCCAAAAATTCTTAGGACACCTATGTTCTTCCAAAGAAGCGATGATTCAAAGTAGTGCTGTCCAAGATTACAGCTGGGGCATAGGGAACAAAATCTATACCATCTGTAAGCTTACTGTAGTTTTCAACACGTCATGTGAAAAAAAGTCTTTATAGCGGACTTTCTAACTATGAACACACCCTGAGGAGACCCCGAGCCCAGTTGTCTCTCTAATTGTAAACTGCAATTTCCTGCTTAGACTCTCTGGGACCTGTTACCACAATAGTCAACCACCAATTGCCAATAATCTAACCAACCACGAACCATAATCAAAAATGTCACTGTGTTTGTTCCTGTCTCAGAAATCACAACTGAGCTCAGTACATTAGAAAAGTGTGTGTGTGTGTGTGTGTGTGTGTGCGTGTGTTTTCTTCACATTAAGGCCTCTGAATTAAGGTGAAAATAAACCTCATCAATTGTTTTCAGGCAAATACATCTGCCTAATTGACTCCAAATAGGCAAAATCAAAGCAATCAACTCAGTTTTTCCAACTTTGATCACTTCATAGGAAAGGAGCTTATAAATCTGGTCCAGATAAATCTGTTACCTATCAGCCTAGAGTAACTACCCAAGCCCAGCTCAAACTCAGTTCAACTGACCATCTTCAGCCAATTCTTTCTCTCCGAGACGTTTATATAGATCTTATCACGATCCTCACTCAGGGTTTGGCATCAGGGCTGCCAAAAGAGCAACAATAATTTTAAAAAGATAAAAACCTCATGCTAAATCCCACATTTACCAGCCCTGGAGTGCTAAAAGAACCTTCCGTACACGTTCCTGGATGCATCCTTCTGCTTTATGAACTGGAACCACTGACAGGTGAGAGTCTTCCCTCCCTCTCCCTCAGTCTCAGAGTGCGTCCCCTGGGAGCAGCGTAGCTCTGGCCACGTTTGGGCATGAGATGAACAAAAACACCTGGTGTGGCATCGCTGATCCACCAACCCTCATGAGTGTTTTATTTCCTGCAAATTGACAGGTTTGAGTAGGCATATTCCTAACCCATGCCCAATGTGTTTGGGATTCAGATCTTTCAGATATTTGAGGATAACAAAGCTTGTACACTGAGTACCATGTAGCATCCCCAGGGAAGGCTGAGGAGCCACTCCATCAGACATATTATCACTTCAGTGAAACAGATGAATTTTCACACTCGGATAAATAAAGACTATTAATAGCCCCACATCAATTCAGGACAAGTTCTGTCCTCAAATGCATTGTGAAAAAAAAATTTACTTTCAAGAACTTCTTGGATTTGGGAGTTGAGGTCAATGGACCACGGACCTGTAGCAAATGTAGTATTTGAGTGTGAGAAGGGAACAAGGGAAGAAAATTCAAATTATTTTAGTGCCGTTCTATGTATCTATTTCTTCATTTCCAATAGTTATAAGAAGGCTTTGAGGGCTGATTCTCTCTAATAGAGACCTTGGCGTCCTATCTTCAAAAGGACCCCTGTAAGCAGACAGCATGTGTGTGTGCTTCCAGTGTGGACTCTACAGTAATTTACTGCCTCCAAACTCCATCCAATTTCTTTTATAGTGTTCATAGTTTCAGAAGACAGTTGTGCTCAAGCCTGAAATGGCAGCCCACCTGGCTCCATTTATTCCCTTTCATGCTAAGGACAACGTAACCCAAAACTTTTATCCTCCACCTTCAAACATTTCACACGGACCATTTGGGAAATTTACTGTCGTCTGAAAGAGCCTTGTCTTTTTCATTCAGTGTATCCCACAACAAAAGCCAGCGCAGTACCTGCTGGCCATCTGGTCTCTGTGTGTATACCAGGCCAAAATTTCAGATTTCCTCCTTGGAGTTTGCTCTGTAGAAGACGAATCCGATTAGGTGAAAAATAATGCTGGAAGAGTTACAAGCCATTATTCTGAGCACAAACGACATTTTCTTTAACAAGCGTTCCCAGTCTAAATAAGCTTTGAACTTCAGATCTGCCTGGTGCTGGGGTTTGTTTGCAGCAGTCATGTAGCCAACATGACGATGCCTTTGGCTGAGACCCAGATACTTGTAATCAGCAAAGCTGTGGTGTATGAAACAGATTGGAATGGCCCTTCCCCCTCCATGTCAGAAATTTCCAGAAACCTAACCTAGTGATTCCAGCACACAGCAAACAAAATTAAACCAAGCTTTGTTGTGTTATAACAGCCAGCATCTACGAGTAATTTGAAATCTAACAGGGTCTTACAACAATAAATAGGGAAAGATTCACCTTTTGAGAATATATAGGATGATAGATAGTGACAGCATACGATGGGGAGAGCTCATGAGGCTGACAAGCCACTTTAGGAGTTTATTAACGATTATTCTTTCCTCCAGATTACTGTTTCTCAACTCGACCTGCACAATAGGGCCATCGGAGACACTTTATAAAATCCCAATGCCCACCCCATAGCAGAAATTAAAGCAGAAACTCGAGGAGTGAGTTTCGGACATGTTTATTTTTAAAAGCTCTCCAGGTGATTCAGATGTGCAGCCAGGTTTGACCACAGCTCTGAGCCCTTCGTTCATTCAGTCACTCAACAAATATATATTGAGCACCGCCTGTCCTGGGACTGACTGTTCTAGGCACTGGGGATTCCGAAAACAATCTGCAGAGCGGCTGGAGGATAGTCACCAAAGGTCACAGGCGGTGTTGGATGGAGCGCGGGAGCCGGGTCACCAGAACCTTGGAGGACTTTGGATTCACGCTAAGTGCAGCGGAAAGCCCAGGGGGGCACGTGATCTGACATACAGGTTAAAAGAACATTTTGGCTGCCCCTTGGAGGCTATCAGTAAAATTAAATTAAGCCCAAGGACAGAGCAAACCACAAGTTTGAGGAGGAAGACGGCGGAACTCCTGAACACCTGCCTTCGGCCCTGACCCCCAGCGCAGTGCGCCTGCTCTTCACAAAGCCAGGGTCCCGCGGGGCCACGCCGGCGTGGGTTACTCCGGCTCCCGCCCCTTGGTGACTCCCCACTGCTAGCAGGAGCTTCCTCTGCTGCTAGACCGGACCCCCTTCAGAGCACGGCACACGCTTCTCAGCTTGATTGTGCAGGCGGACGGCTCCCAGCTCGGGCATCGCTTGGTGAGAGGAGGATAAGCAAGTGCCAGCACGCCGCTTCCCAGCCAGACACGTGCGCGCCGCGCAGAAACGCTAGCCCTGCTGCCGGCTCCCGCTAAGGCTGCGAGCTCCCTGTCCTGCTGGGTGACGCTCAGGGAGGTCCCGCGTCTCTCTTGTAAATTGCAAGGCACGCGTGTCCCCTGCGGTGTGCGAGTCACCGCACAAACAGGATACGCGGCCACTGGTGAAGTAGGAACCCACTTTGTGTTGTGTTTCTAACCAGACAACGGCTGACAGTCAGGGGCGCCGCCCGGGGAACCGCAAAGAGCAGAGAGGACACAGCCCGCCCCGCCAGCGTGTCTGGTTTCCACTGCCCCAACTTTTTAGCTGAGAGGGTCCTGAAGGGCGCAGGCGGCACCGGGAAGTCCAGGCCGGGAGTCTGGCGGCTCCAGAGGCCCCTGCGCAGAGGGCGCCAAGGGAAGGAGCGCGCCCTTAAGGTTGCTTTTCACCATTTGGAACCATCACTTCTTACACCTTACCTAGCAATTGTGAGACAGGCAAAGAGGTTTTTGTAAGCTGAAGTCATTGAAATATGTGCACAAAAATAATTTAATTACCGTGAATCAGAAACATGGTGATAGCCAGCCCCCTTTCCGGTTGATACCATTGTATTTATAATTTTGATGACACAATTTTCTTGAGAAGGCAATTTTCTCTTGATGCAGAATATTAAAAAAGTTAAAAAATCATTTGAAATGAGGCAAACTCTGCTGTAAAGTTCTATTAAATTTAAGTATACATATTCTAGAAAATTCGTACATTGCCATCTACAGACAGATAATACCTTTGGTTAGTGATTTACTTATATTTGAAACAATAGCTCCAATTGATAATATAAATTAATCAATTATTCAACAATGGTGCACTGGGCGCCTATTCTGCTCAGGGATGTACAAGGAATATGACGCAGCATTTCTGCTCACCCAGAGCTCATCGAGCATGGCCCTCCTGCTCTCCGGCCCCTCGCTGTTTCATGGCGCTTGTCACCACCCAACATCACGGATTTGTTTATTTATTGTCCTGCTCCTCTGCTAGGCTTGGGGAGGAACTGACTTATTTAATGCTGTCTCATCATCTCCACATCATCGCCTGGCTCATAACTGGCTGTCTGTAAATACCTGCTGAATAATCCAGGGAATGAATAAACTCAAGGTCATGTACCTCGTAAAAGACAGAGCCCATGCTCTAGCCCAGACCGTCTGCCTGCGGAGCTCACGCTCTTCCCAGTGTTCACAGATCCTTTACTCATGATCCCCCGGGTGAGGAGCAGCCTACGTCCTCTACAGTGGTGCCCGGTCAACACCGTGATATAACCAAGAAGATAAGTTTTCAAATTACTATAAATGATGCTGGAAATTGCTGTTACCATCATTTTAGAAGGAAAAAACCCCAGGACACAGCATGAGAAAAATTACTGAAAGACAGTTATAAAAACAAAGACTGGCGGAAAACGCTGAAATACTTCACTCTGGATGAAGGGATTGTAGTAACTTTTGCTTTCTTTTTACTTTTCTCTCTTTTCCAAATGTTCTATTAAGGTCATGTAACCACTTACATAACCATAAAAAGATCATTTTTAACACCAATGTAGAATTTTCGGTGGAATATAATAGCCCTCACTCTGTGTAAGGAAGGGGGGGACACCCTCCAAAGGTGGTTTGGAGCGAGATTATAGAAAATCTCTCCTGCCGACTGAGTCCATCTTCATCTCAAGGTACAAGGGAGCCATCGAGGGTACTTGAGTCGACATGACGGTGCTGTTGCTGCTCAAAACCTGAGTAATTATGAGAAAAGGGCACAGCCAGAGCCCTGATTAACCGCCGTGCTCAGCGTCCCCCTGCTGATGTGCCCGTAATTATCTTACAGATTCACACAAGGACACATTTACTTGCCAAAAAAGTGCTTTGCTAACAAATTTTGCCACTGCAAATGTGGCAGTGTCCCACGTGCCAACACCTTTCAGAGGAAGACTCTGACCCTCTTAAAACTACCACAAACTAAAGATTGTATTTCAATGTAGGAGTTCAATTAGGCATTGGTTTTCTCTATTTCTATTTATTCCTTGTGAAATAAATTTGTGATAGGGAATTGGGATACAATATAGGAATATGCTTATTGTTCCTTGAGCATTTCTTGTTAAAATTTTGTTTTGTTAGATTTTTAGGACTGGGAATTTTCCAGTTTACTTTTTTTGCATATTTTTAGTATGAAATTTTTGGTTTTCTAGCTCTATATCTGGAAGCCAGTTAGCCGGGACATCACAGAAGGTGAAAGTAACAGACATGCTGCCATAAACATAGATTCTTACAAAATCACCAGACTGATTAATCAAACTCTTACTTTTTTTTTTTGAGAAATAAACATCTATGAAAATTTTAAAAATCAAACATATAATAATTCTCCTTTCTAAGCAGGGATTCAGAAGCCTCATGAAAATAGTTCTAAGCTTTTCGTTCTGAAAAGGACGGGAGACTTACATAAAAACTGCCTTTCCAGCTGTTCCACGATGGAAACTGGTACTGTTCTTCCCCATCTAGCTTACAGGTCAACTTTTTGTGAGGCCGACTACATTAGAATTCTTTTGGCTTCAAGTGAAAGAAATCCAATTCAAACTGGCTTAAGAAAAAAAAATGGTTCATATAATTAAGAAGTCAGAGGGAATTTTGACTTAAGTCCTACAAGCTTAGTAAATCCAGCAGAAAAAGTATACCTTTTTCCTAACGGTTCCATCAGGAATCCTAGATTTATCTGTCACAAGACTTGGCTTCTGCCCATCTCTGAACCCATCGCTGAGACTGGAGCATGTAATGCTCTAATTGGTCAGAGAGGATCCTCTCCTAGCTGCCAGGCAGAAGATCAGCTCTGGGCAAAGAAATAACAGGAAAGAAGGGCAAAGGCTTACAATCAAAGGAGTGTGGAGTTCCTGGGGAATTACAAACTCAACATTCAGGAAAAATATTTGGAAAGGAGGAAAATGTCGAGATGAGGTGGCAGAGTTAGGCAGACTGGGTAATGAAGGACCTGGAATGTCATGCTCAGGAGTTTGGAGTTTATCCCTAAATCAGGAGGGCAGCAATTGAAGGATTTAAAGCAAGGGAGTAGTATGATCATATGTGCCTCATTAGTTAGATCATTCTGAAAGCTGGGTGAGAAAAGGATTGGAAGGAGGAAAGTCTATGTATTTTTTGACCTATATTAGAACACTTACACTATTAAATTGTAAGCCAATTGGTACAGCCACTATGGAAAAAACAGTATGGAAGTTCCTCAAAAAACTAAAAATAGAACTACCATACGATCCAGCAATTCCACTTCTGGAAATACATCCAAGGGAAACAAAAACACTAACTCAAAAAGATATGCACTCCCATGTTCATAGCAACATGATTTACAATAGCGAAGACATGGAAATAATCTAAGTGTCCATTGATGGATGGATGGCTAAAGAAATTGTGGTAAAAAAAAAAAATACACAGTGGAATATTATTCAGCCATAAAAAAACAAGGAAATCCTCCCATTTGCAACAACATGGATGGATGTTGAAGGCATTATGCCAAGTGAAATATGTCAGACAGAGAAAGACAAATACTGTATGATCTCACTTATATGTGGGATTTAAACAAACTCATAGAAAAAGAGATCAGACTGTAGTTACCAGAGGCAGGCGGGGGTCGGGGGGATTGGAGGAAGGTGGTCAAAAGATACAAGCTTCCAGTTACAAGATAAATAAGCCCTGGGGATGTGATGTACAACATGGTGACTGTACAATATACAGGAAAGTTGATAAGATAGTAAACCCTAAGAGTTCTCGTCATAAGGAAAACTTTTCTTTTTTCTTTCTATTGTTTCTATATGAGAAGTTAGCTGAACCTATTGTGGTCATCATTTCACAAGATACGTAAATCAACCATCATGCTACACTCCTTAAACTTACACAATGATACATGTCAATTATTTCTCAATAAAACTGTATAAAAAACCTGTAAACCAGTGTTTACGTGTCTGCTTTCTCCACTTGACTGTCAGCTCCTCAAGGGCAAGGCCAACTCTTTATCCGTGTTTGTAGCCCTAATCTGTCACTCTAGACCCTTAATGAAATAATTAAAATAAAAGGAAAATTATTTTTCAATGAAATGACTGTATTTTCTATATAAATCAGATATGAAGGGAGAAGATATTACTGCAAATTCTATGCTTCCAAAAAAAGCTATAAAATTTATCTTGGATTAGTTTCCAGACATTAAAATGTACTGAACCTAAGCCTTACACAAAAATTTCTTTGCTGGACTGAAAAGTTTGTCTTTGCTCTAGAGTGTTGCAAATTTGGTAGCTTATGTTCCAGTTTATATTCTTCATTTCATGCTCTACACCAGGAGTTGGCAAACTTTTTCTTACTCTTTGTGGGTCAAATGGTTTTGTTACAACAATTCAAATCTGCCATTTAACAAAAAACCAGCCATGGGCAATTCATAAACAAATAGGTGTGGTTGTGTTCCAATAAAACTTTATTTATGTACATTGAAATTTATATTTCATATAATTTCACGTATCACAAAATACTATTTTTCTTTGTTCTCTTACCAACCATTTAAAATGTAAAAACCACTCTCAGCTCACAGGCCATATGAAAATGGGAGACCAAGGGCTGGATTTGTCCTGCAGGCTGTAGGTCCCTGTGCCTACTCTGCCCCAGATCTGGAGAAATGGACTTTGCTCCATCAACATCATCCATGAGCGTGTGAGTGTCTGCCATATGGTCACAGCCTAAACAGCTCCCCTTTGCCAAATTCTGGTCAGGTCATATGTTCATTAAATGATATCACAACACTATCATCTTCTATCTTTGCAAAATGGAGTTAAATATTTACCCCACTCTATCTTTTAAAGCACTTAAGCCTTATTTATTTAAAGTAAATTAATAAAAACATTTATTATTGTGATCATAAGGTGAGCAAGCCCCCAGCCTAGCTTGATTCTATTTTTATTCTGATTATACTTTAGAATGACAGTCAAGCGAGGTGTCCATGAAAACTTATCTATGCTGGCTGTCCAGTGAGTATACACTCACTTACACTTATTTACTGTATTTATTAGTTGTCAACTTATCATTTACTTCATGAGTAAGTAGGAAGCCGGCATGTTATTTAAGCAATGTGGGCATGTCCTCCTGCCCCTAATACCTCCCTTTATCCTAGCATCGTCCCCAAAATACTAGACATTCATTTGTTTGGATCTCAATCAAGTATTCTCTCCATTTCGTAGGACTCTCAGCCTTATTTTCTAACACCTTAAAAGATAAAGAATAGCCGTCAATTAGAAACAAAAAATACACATAAGGTTGAAACTCCAGACATGGGATCCAAGTGTGACCACAGGGTAAGAAGAGGATAGGAGCAGCAGTGGGAAGGAGGGCAGTGGGGAGGGAGATCTGAAGGAGAAGGAGGCAGCACAGAAGAAAGACATTTCTGACTTCACAGTTATGTCCAAGATGGTCCCCATCGTCCCGGATTTCCTTTGTGAGTCAGAGCATAATGTTTCAATTCTTAAAAATATTAGCTTTCCTTTTCATCTGACTCCACCCGTTGATAAAATTACTAAGGAAATAAATGGAATTATTCTTATTTCCTGAGCCTTTTATCCCCTTTCAAAGGGTCAAGTTCCTAAAGGATGGTGATAAGTGAACCATGGCAGACCAGTTTGTGGAAATTTTTACTTGACCTGTAACAGCTTTATAAATAATTCTAAACAGTCATAAAATGAGTATGCTTGAAAGATAATTGCTCATTGAGGTGGCAAATAAACTCTGTCCATGCAATTCAGCAAGAATATAATATCCAAACAAGATTTTCATTTAAAATTATGGTTTCTAGGTATCTTTGTTGGTATATTTGACTAATTATATAACTTTGGATTTTAGAAAGTATACATTTTATATACTTTAAAGGGACAGGAAAAAATACTTTAGTGTTCCAGGATTTTTTTATTTTATTTTTTATGAGGGAACATAGGGAGAGGGCCTAGGGAGGAGTCAGGGTTGGAGAAGACACAATTAGTGTAAATCGAGGAAACAAATTATAAGGGAGAAAGACACCAGTGCTTTGACTCCAAAGTGGCTGAACTGTGATTCCATGTGTGGTAGCAAATGGAAGGGATAGAAGACACAATACACACATAGTGACAGAGGGTTTTATCTTTCTTTGTTTCTCAATAGGATAGTCTTCCTGGTGTCTCTCTTCCATTCATGTATTCCAAAATACTCATTGAATTTATTGAAAACCAACAATTTGCTACATATTACACCAGAAGTTTTAAATACTAGGGTAAATCAAATACAATCCCTGACCCTATAGTCCTGAAAATCTCATTAGTCAGGCACATGGACATGTAAACAAATAATTGTTTACATTATACATTAGAATAAGGTAAAAGCTAATATAGGTCTATTTAGTGCACTTTAGACAATATCTACAAAAATGAGCAAGGGATGAGGAAAGAGCCTGTGAAGGATTCATAAAGGAGACCTTTCTGGAGTTTAATTCTGTATAGAAATCCAGAGAGTAAGTGTCTGATCTGATTCTAATAATGCTCTGAAGGTGTTGCTGGTCTTGGACGCTTGGACACAGAATTAGAGATGATGCCATGGACCCAGTCAGTTGGAGGCTGAAGGTGAAAACGCCCGCATCAGCCATGATCCTCAATATACTGCCCTCTCAGTGAAAAGGTAGAAGAATAAAAAGATGGGCTAGTCTAAATTCACCCACCCAGAGATATAGCAGGGAACTTGGTTGCTTCCATTTAGGATCTGGGAGACAAAAGTCTCCCTTGAGAATTTGGGATTGAATTTACAAGGGACTGTTAAAATTTGAAGTTTTATACTACCAAAATTATTTGAAAACACCCAAGCCCAAAAATTAGCATGGCAATTTGTCCCAGAGGCATGCTATCTCTGTAAAGCACAACCAAAAGCACAAAGAGATACTCACAGGAAGAAAAAAAATTAAACCTTTCTAAAAATGAGCTCATGGCAAAAACAAAACAAAACAAAAAACGTATAAAACAATGAGCAAAGAGTTGAGCAAGGGACAACAGACAAATAGAGACCCAAGAAATTGAGAAACACAATCTGAAAGAAAATAAAAAAATAATATATTAAAAATGGTTAAAAATGTAAGAAAAGGCACTGCAATTCTTAAGAAATAAGACTACTATCAAAGAAAAGCAGATTAGATAAAGAAATAAATAATATTTCTAGAAATGAAATATGTTATAATTGATGTTAAAAACAAGATGAATGAGTTAACCAGAATATTACATACAGCCAAAGAGAAAATTATTGAATTGGAAGATCTAAGATTTCATAGTGCAGCTCAGAGAGTTAAAAGCAGAGAAATAAAAGAGATTAAAATAGATGGAGGCTAGATTGAGAAAGCAAAAAAACATACACACATGCATATAAATAAAAATTGTAGAAGTAAGGTGATCACATAATTTAATATTCCAGTGTGTTACAGCATGAAATGAAAGGAGCATTGAGAAAATTAAAATTATCCTTTTAAAACATCTCTTTATTGACCTATAAATTGTTCTATTCAAAAGTATTTTCAAAAATAAAATTCTTCTAAAATAGTAAAATAACATATATTCATGTATAATAAGAATAAATGGGGTTTTTTTTTTTTTTTTTTTGTTATCTAATCTCTGTGTCTTCACATGGTGGAAGGGAGTAGGGAGCTCTGTGGGGTCTTTTTATAACAACACTAATCTCATTCATGAGGGTTCCAACCTCATGACCTAAGTACCAGCCAAAGGCTCCACCTCCTAATAATATCACATTGGGCATTAGGATTTCAACGTATGAATTTGGGGGGGGAGCACAAACATTCAGACTACAGCACAGAGTGATATTTTTCTTCAGCAGTTATGTGTCTTTTGATTTTCATGTGGTCTTATATATCACCATGGTCCCTCTGATAGATGGTGAATATCAAAAATAGTTTATGCATGTTACGTGTTCATCATCTACTTCCTTGTGAAACAGAAATTCAGTACCTAATTTTTCATTAAACATGCTCTTTCATTTTTTAAATTAGTTGCCTCTGTAAGGACTTATTGCAGAATAAAAATTATATATACTCTATTCATCAACTTTGACAAGGTCACAAAAAATTCTAAAATTCCATTTGCTTCCAACACCCAGCATCTATTTCTCAATCATGTCATATGTTGATGACTGCAGGTCAGCTATGCCTGCTTAGACTCTGCCAGACTCTGCTCCAAGCTTCTTCTCATTCTGAGACCAGACTGAAGGAGGATTCCTATTTAGTTCATGCCATTCTTGTACTCGGAAGAAGGATAACTAGAAATATTGGTCAGCACCATTAACATGTACCAGCATCCACCCTTATAGACACTGAATATTCAGCTTCCTCTCTTTCCCACGTGCAGAATACATTAACCCCACCCTAAGGGAGACAACTCAAAAGTCCTTTCCAGTCATGCATCAGGTTCAAAGTGTATAATCTGTAGGTGGGGATGCTGGTTTCCTGTTCTCCCTAGTCCCTGGCTCTTCCCCCTCAGAGGTTTTCCCCTTTATTTTACTTTCCTTCACCACATTTGAAGCAGTCATTGAGGAATATGGTCTAATTTGGGGTTGAATGACTTTCTTGGCCTGCTTTGTCCCCAGAAACAGTTGGAATTCAAGGATTGTTTCAAGTCTTGAGCAGTATCTCTTTCATTCCCCGTATTGCCAGTCTCACATATTAATAGATTGTTTCTCTATTAACAGAGAAAACAACTTTTTGTACCATAACCTACTCCCATTTTTTTTTTTCAAGAGACAGTCTCCAGATTGCAGTATTCCTTTGCTTTCTCACCGCCATCTCTATTTCTCTTCCTTTAATTGTAATTGCAAGTAATCCAGGCCTATCAGGCTTCCGTGGGAAAGCCACCCTCTTCATCTCTCTTACTTTCATATATTTTTTGAGTGTGAGCCATTAAGTAAGTGTTCCACATTTAATTGAATCTTTACTCAAAAATATAAATTGATTCAGGGATTTTAATGAGTGTGAAAGCCATAAAGTACTCTTAGCTTGACCCTTTCCAGCAAGGCTGAGTTTTAGTCAACTTTTTTCCTTCAAAGTTTTCAAAATCTTATTTTTCACTATTAATACTTGGGGCTATGAAACAGTTGCCTTTTTTAACCCTGCTGGTCTCTGAATTTCTGGATTCTTTATTCTGTTTTATTCCTGCTTACAAATATTTGTTTTAATAGCCTGCCAAATGCAGACAACAGCAACCAACACACACCATTAATGCTTCCAACCTTTCCCCTAGAGCTACAAGTTTATTAGGTTCATCATCTGTGTTGCAAATTATTGTGGAAATCAAATATGTTGACAGTGCATAAAATAGACCACCACATAGAAAGCCTCCAATAGATTTCCTAATCACTAACCACTAACCCTCAAACCAACGATCTCATTTTATTTTATTCTTACTAATTTTTCACTCCACTCCTAGGACTTGTAGCTGAATCTTTCAAGGTAGGCTAGTTTATGCTTCTCCGAATATCAGTGGCTCAGACCTGGGCTCAGAAAGCTCTTCCTATAAGTGCCAGGGAGTTAATACTTTCAGCTTTGCAGGCTATATGGTCTTTGCAGGAACTCTGCTGTTGTAGCTTTAAAGTAACTACAGACAATATGTGAGCAAATGGGCATGATTGTGTTCCAATAACACTTTGGTTACAAAAACAGGCAATGGACAAGACTTGGCCCTCAGGCTGAAGTTGTTCACCCCTTGGCTTAAACAATAAAAGCTTTTTATTTAAATTTTTTGAGGTATAACTTTCCTACAGCAAAGTGCACAAATCTTAAGACAGAGCTGGATGCGTTTTACACAGGCGTGCACATGGGTAATCATTTTTCAGATCAAGATACAGAATGTTGATGCTGGATTCATCAGCAGATACTGGAAGCCTTACATCTCAGGGTGCTTGAGCACAACTGCTATCCAATAATTGGCTGATGACCATGATATGCAAACAAAGAGCAAACCCCTAGGAGGCCAGACTTAAAAATAAAAACAGACTGTAAGGGAAAAAAAAAAACTGGCCAGAGACATGAGTGGCCACACACCACAACAGAGAGAGATTTCATAAACTTAGCCTCAGCAGTTACTTTAATAACTTTTGTTCACAAACAAAATACAGTGGCAGCAGCAACACTGACAACTTTCAGGGAAAAAATATCAGACTACAGCATTGATACAATGTATTATCTAAAATGTCAACTTTTCAACAAATAACTTATGAGACAAAGTGTAGCCCACATTTAGGAAAACAAGTAGTCAATAAAATCTGTCTCTAAGTGTCCCCAGATATTAGATTTAGCAGACAAAGACTTCAAAGCAGCCATTTTAAATACGTTCAAAGAACTAAAAGAAACAACGCTTAAAGAATTAAATGAGAGCATGAAAACAATGAATGATGAACAGGGATTCTAAATAAAGACATAAAAATTATTTTTTTATAAAAATTATTTTTAAAAACCAGAATGAAATTCTATAATTGAAGAGTAAAATAACAGAAATAACCACAAGAGAGGCTCAACAGATTTGAGACAGCAGAGAAAAGAAGGAACGAATTTGAAGATAGATCAATAGAAATTATTCAATGTGAAGAACAGAGAGAAATAAAGACTGAAGAAAGTGGAACAGAGTCATAAAGACCTAGCAGACAACAGATGTGCTTGATGGGAGTCCAAGGAAAAGAGAGAGAAAGAGGAAAAAAATGTGAAAAAACAATGGTAAAATATTTCTCAATTTTGATGAAAAACATTAATCTGTACATCCAAGAGACGTTGTTGTAAGGATTAAATAAGTTAATACATATAAAACAAATAGAATACTGGCAAAGTAAGCCCCAAATATTTTATTTTAAGTATTAATTCATTGTTAAATAGATTTGTAAACATAAAGCAAATATAGTTGATTAAAGTATGATTTGTACTAAAAAGAAAAGCTAGAACATCTCCATCACCCCAAAAGCCTCCTTTGTTCCTTCCCCAATTATTACTTACTTCTCATGGGTAAGCATTTATCCTGACATCTATCATCACAGAATAGTCTCAACTATTGTTGAATTACATATAGGTGGAATAATGTGATATGCTGTCTTTGTATTTGATTTCTTTCATTCAACATTATATCTGTAAGTTTAATCCATTTGTTCCATGTATCAGTGATTTGTTCTTTTGTTGATGTGTAGTACTTCACTGTGTGAATATAACAAGATTTATTTATCCATCCTACTCTTCATGGACATTTATGTTGTTTCCAATTTTTTACTACTATAAATAAAGTTACTATAAGCATTCTTGCATATGTCTTTTGGTGCACATAAGAATTTTATCCATTAGGTATACACTCAGGAGTGAAATCTTTCTGCCACAGAGAATTCTTACATTTAGCTTTTTTCAGAACTATCAAACAGTTTCCCAAAATGATTGTTGCAATTTACACTCCCCATCAATGTAAGAGAGTTTCTGTTGCTGCACATCCTCACCAATGCTTATTAATATCAGGGTTTTTTTACATTTTAACAATCCTAGCAGGTAAATTGTGGTATCTTATTGTGATTTTAATTTGAATTTTTTTGTTAATTAATGATGCACATATTTATAGGCCATTTTGATAATCTCTCCTGTGGATTGCCTCTTCAAGTCTTTGCCTATTTTAAATTAGATTATTTATCTTCCTCTTAATGATTTGAGGGTCTTCTTTATATATACTAGATATAAGTCTTTCGAATTAGATTCTGATAAAAGTCTGTCCTCACTCCCAGGACTAAAAGACTTGACCATACCTGCCTAGTGAAATTTCTGAATCTCTATCGACCAGTGACAGTTTTGTATCTCTCCTGCTGCCTTTTTTATAATTATATGATGTTTTCCATCATTTATATATATTTTAAATATTTTTCCCAGTCTGTGGCTTATCTTTTCACCCTTTTAATGATGGTTTTTTATAAACAGAAGTTTGTAATTTATCGAAGTACATTTTATCAATCACTTCTTTTAAGGTTAATGGCTTTTGTGACTGTTTAAGTAGTCTTTTCCTATCTTGAGGTTATAAAGATATCCTGTTGTCTTCTAGAAGATTGATTCCTTTCACATTTAGGTCTATGGTCCATCTTGAATTAATCTCATGCATGGTTTGAAATAGTGATTAAAGTTCATACTTTATGACATGGAAATATCGTTGCTCCAATACCATTTATTGCAAACATTACACGTGCCAGTTATTGGGTTATTGTCTTTCAGCTCCAAATCCACCTGCTCTGTGATGCTGAGGCTGGGACTTGGCAAACTCCATTTCACTTTGCTAGCTGGCTGGCTTGCTATTAGACCCCACCAATACGGGTCGCTAGAGAGAGGCTTCAAAACTGGAGCAGAAGGAAGGGACCTGTTTCTTATTATTTATTTGTTGGTTGACTGGGTTTTGTCCTGAGGGCTTCTGTGGCTGGTGGTTTCTGTGAGTGGCACCCAACAATATTTCATCCCTGTGGTGGCAGAAGAACGTTCTGTCTTCTGCAGCAGCCACACTGCCTCTTCAGAGGCCTGGAACCCATCCCACAGGCATCTTCCTCCAGAGCTCATAGACACAAGCACCAGCTGAACACCACCACTCATGCCTCTCAGAGCTGAGAACCAGCCCTGCAAGCCCTTCCTCCAACTGTGAAGATTCCCTTTGATCCTTCAGCCAGATGGGTGGTGGCAGCTTTCTGCAGTTGTAACACTTAAAGTCTCTGTTTGCCCTTCTAGTGGTTCACAACATTTTACTCTGTGAACAATGCTTTATATTAGCTTCTCTGTTCAAATTACTGGTGTGGTTTCTCCCTTCTGACGGAGCCTCGACTACTGAATTGTGGTGGACTGTCACTGTGGATCAGGTGGCCTCACGAAATGGGCACGTCCTTGGCCTCTATTCTGTGTCATGGGTCCCGTGTGTCTCTGTCTGCTCTTGTGCTGGCACACGCTGTCTTAATTACTGTATTATTATAGGAAGTCTTAGTATCTAGTAGAGCGAGTCCTACAACTTTGTCTTCAGGCATTGTCTTGGCTCTTCTAGCTCCTGTGTTTCACCAAAATTTTAGAATTAGCTCATCAATTTCCATTAAAAAGTGCTGAGATTCTGACTGAGATTGCTTTGAATCTGTACTTCAATTTGGAAAGAATGGAGATTTTATACAGTTGATTTTTTTCTTGATAAACAGAGGGATGTATTCATGAATGTAATATATTCCTCAATTTATTTGAGGCTTCCTTTGTTCCTCATAATAATGTTTGGTAGATTTCATGATAGTGTTTTTACACATCTTTCATTAGATTTAATCCCAGGTAGCTGATGTTTTTTGATACAACTATAAAAGGTGTAGTTTTTCATTTTGTTTTCTACTTATTTGTTTCTAGTATATAGAAAAACAATTTTTTATTGATATTGTATCCAGCAACCTTGCTAGATTTACTTATCAGTTCTAATAGTTTATAAGTTCTATTTCTTTTTAATAGCTTTGGTTCGTTGTGATTCCCAAGGAATTTGTCCTTTTAAACCGAGTTGTCAAATTTATCGGCATAAAGTTGCCCGTAATATCTCTTATTGTCCTTTTAATGTCTGAAGGGTAAGTAATAGTGTCTTCTTTTCATTCTTTGTATTGGAAATTTTTTTCTTCTCTTTTATCATGATCAGTATTGCTAGTTTATCAATTTTAAAGAATCTTTTCAAAGAATCAACTTCTCACTTTGTTGATTTTATTTATTAAACATTTGTTTTTTATTTTGTTGACTTTTTCTTTTAATATTTTTTCCTTTCTAATTTTTGAGTTTGATTTTTCTCTCCTTTTATAGCTTCTTGAAAATGGATGATCCTCAAAGCATTGCTTTGGCTGCCCCCCACCAATTTTGATATATCATATTTTCATTTAGTTCAAAACATTTTCTAATTTTTTTTTTGAGGAAGATTAGCCCTGAGCTAACTTCTGTTGCCAATCCTCCTCTTTTTTGCTGAGGAAGATTGGCCCTGGGCTAACATCCATGCCCGTCTTCCTCTACTTTATATGGGATGCTGCCACAGCATGGCCTGATGAGCGGTGAGTAGGTCAACACCCAGGATCCAAACCCAAGAACCCCAAGCCACTGAAGGAGAGCTCTCGAACTTAATCACTACACCACTGGGCTGGCCCAACATTTTCTAATTTTATCTTGATTTTTTTTAAATTATGAGTCATTTAGAATATGTTGCTTAATTTCCAAACATTTGGATATTTTCCAGGACTTTTGCTGTTGTTATTGATTTCTAGTTGAATTGCATTGTGGTGAGAAAATCTATAGTATGATCTCAATCTTTAAAAATGTATTAATATTTACTATGTATCGCAACATGTGGTCCGCTTTGGCAAATGTCTCACGTGCTTGAAAAGAATGTGTAATTTGCAGTTGTTGGGTGTGATGATGAGGAATAATGTTATTTTCATCTTCTATAAACTTTTTTTTTGTCGCTTCTGTTAATTACTGAGAAAGATTCATTAAAATATGCAATTCTGATTGCGGGTTTGTCTATTTCTTTTTTAAGTTCTGCTGTGTTTTTCACTGTTGTTTAGGTGCAAACACATTTTGAATCATTATGTCTTGTTGGTGAATTTTATCGAAAGGCATAAAACAGATTAATAAAGAGAGAAATGGAAAGATTTAACATCATAAAGATAGCAAGTCTTTCCAAAATAATCTGTAAACTAAATGCAAGACCAGTCCAAGTCCCACCAATTTTCTTTTAATTGTGAGTTCATCCTTCTTGAAATTATACAGAAGAATTAAAATCCAAAAATAAGAAAACAATTTCAATAAAAGAATTCTAAAAGGGAGGATTCACAGTTTAATATTTTTATAATTGCAAACATACAGAAATTAAATCAGAATGATACTCTAACATGATAGATGAAAAAACTACATGAATGGTTAAGAAAGTTTCGGAACATATCTACATATTTATTTAAATATAGGAGTGTGGCCTGTGACAGAGGTAGCATTAGAAATCAGTGGGAAAGAATGGCTTAATTATTAAATGGTGCTGGTACAATTGGAAGGGGAAAATGTAAATGTCTACCTTCTATACACTGTAAATAAATTACGGATAGATTAAAGACCTAACCGTGATTTCTGTTTTTGGCAAATTACAGACTAGATACTTTGAATTAAATTAATAAATTTCTAACAAAATATATAAATGTTAAAAAATCTTTTTAAATGCTCTGCCAAACTGGCAAAAGACAAAAGGATGTATACAGAGGCCAAAAATGACGGGATGCTAGAATCCTGTGATGTGGATCACAGCAGCCTCCACCCTGGAGACCACGGGCTTCCACTGTGCTGGCTGCAGGGAGCAAGGACAGAGGCGGGGCCTTGGGTCTAGTTAGTGGGAACAGGGAACCTCCACAGAAGGCTGGCTCCCAAAGGGCCCTAACCTCGGTGTGAAAAGGAAGAGGAAATAAACCTGCTGTGCGGTAAGTTTACACGTTTGTAAACTTTCCATTGAGTGAAAAAAAAACAAAAATCCCCTTGAGAATTTGTAACAAGTCACCACTCACGCTGGCTTATGGTGTAAATTCCTGCTACCTACATCGTCTCGAAAACCTCAAACCACTCGTGCTGGTGGGGTCTCCAGCAACCAGGCAAACACAAATTGTCTTGGAGAGACACAGTGGCATTTGAGGCCTCAAAGAGCTCAAACAAATAAAATAATAAAATTCCAAGGAAAATAATCATCTAAGAGTCAAACACACAATCAATATTGGTGGTGTGACAGCTGATAAGACCATTGTTTTGGGGAGCAAGTTGTCGGTTTGGGGACACGCACTCCCAGGTGTCCCAGCAGTTCCATTTCCAGGTGTGTTCCTCAGAGACTCCTGTACCTGTGCACAAGGAGACGTGAGCGTGTGCATGGTGTTGAGTACAGCCTACCAGTAACTCAAAAGAAGCAGAATCACACGTGCTCTCGCTAAGTGAATAAGTGAATAAACCGGGGTTATTCAATACCTTACAGTAGGATGAATTAGTCCTGCTGGAACAAGTCTCAATTTCACAATGTTGAATTTTTTTAAGTCAATTACAAGAGGATATTGACACCATTCATCTAAAATTTTAAAACTCAAGTTACATGGTTATGTACATATATATTTAAAGCATAAAAAAGTACATGAGAGTTTTAAACATTAACCTCTAGATGATGGTTATTTCTGGGGAGGTAGAGACGGTTTGTAAAGGCAGGGAAAAGAAGACTTTAACTGTGTCTGTAAGAGTTAGATCTTTTCTTTTTTGTCTGAGACAGATATGAATCAAATAATGCATTTTAGTCACAGGAGGCTGTTTTATTCTTCTCTTGTCTGTATGTTTTAGATGTTTTAGATAGTTAAATGTTTAAATGTTTGTTACAAAATTTGAAACAAAACGAAAAGAATAGAGAATCAAAGCCAAACCCACATTGAAAAAAGATATTCACGACTAGTTGCCTTGCTTACTTTTACTCAATAGGATATAATTAATGCCAAATAATCCTTTTTAAAAAATAAGTCTCAATAAGGCATCTTAATCGGGTGTGATTTGAAGCATTTACCACCATATTTCATTCAACTTTGTATTGGTCTATAAACTTGTTATTAAGTTGTTTTTAAAACTATTTTTCCCAGGTTTCTATTACGAAAGTGTTCAAAAATTCACAGAAAAGTTGAAATAGCATGATAAACATGCATACTTTCTCCTCCTACATTAAAATTAATGATAGTTCCAAAATATCACTTGATATTAATATGTCTAATATTATCAAATATTAATATATCCAATATTCAAATCTCCCTAATTGTCCCAAAAATGTTTTTATAGTTACTTTATTTGAACCAGGATTCAATGAGTCCATGCATTATATTCAGTTGTTATCTTTTCAGTCTTTTAAAATCTGAAACCATTTTCCCCAATTTTTTTTCCTTTATGACCTTCATGACTGTGTCCAGGCCAGTTACATAGCAAGATGTCCCTGCAAGGAATGGTTTACCAGCTAGTTCCATGTCTTTACTTCAGCCTCAAGGACAATGAGGATTTGACTCTTGGTGGGATCTTCCTTTCAATACTAACTCGAGGAACTGCGAGGAGTTCACCTATACCACATCTAGATAAACGGGGAGAGGACTGTGCACAGGTCAGGGACCTGTACCTCATTTTCTAAACTGTGCGTCAGGTAATGCGAAACTGGTATTGAAGAGACACGCCCACCCTGGCACATGGAAACCAATCACGTACTCCTGAGGCACCACCAACTGTGGATGAAACCTGGAGTGACGGGTTCCTGGAGCCGGGGCTGGTCTGAGCCAGGTTAGCTCATGGCTGGTGACCACACATGTCCCAAAGGCAGAGCTGTGCCCTGGAAGTACTAGGACCTTCACTCTCTGTGGATGTGCTCGTTGTATGCTCCTCTGTCCTGAATCTTTTCTTAGGGCAGCAGTGCTGACGAGTCATTGTGATACCCACCTCCCACCACGGTTCATTTAGTGACACCTGCTTCACTTGAACACCTTATGAACTGGAAGTTACATGTAAAGACATGATGAGATCCAGGTTAAAGAGTCTTGGCAAGCAAACCTCACAGGTGATCTTGTCCGTTTCATTTCATATCTCATCAAGGGGCCCATAATGTGAATTAGGCCCACTCCTGGTAATGATGGGTTTGATCGCCTTCTTATGGGATGGGCATGTAGAAACCAAGACCTGGAGGCTCCATGTTGCTGGGGTTTCATTGCTTTTATTTTTCCTGTACCTTTCAGTGAACAGAACTAGGAAATATATGTTTTCTTACAGTATAACTTCATCTTGATATTGCCAATTCAAATTTACCTTTACAAATTTTGAAAGTTCTTTCCCTCTGTGTTTGTATCCTTTTTTCTTTTATACTAGCAATCTTGGTTCACAGTGACACTAATATATTCATTTATTTGCTTTATCTTACAGTATACATAAAACAGTTTCAAAATGGCAACACCAATACTACCGCTAGAATAAACTTAGTGAGGTATTTCTTTAGAGATTTTGTTGTTGTCTGTCCTTAGATTGTATTTCACTATGTACAATCAGAGTACTATGTCAAAAGTCACTTGAAATAAATCTTTGATTATATTATTCATTTTATATACACTTAGGTCTTATGTTTCTATTTGTGTTAAATTTCAGAGTTTACTTTTCTTTCCGTTTTCATTTAAATTTTGCTTATATAAAGCACTTACATAGTTCACACCCATGTTAAAAAGTCAAAATAATATATTTTTGAGGGTGCATATTCAGAGAACTCTCACCCTCCTTTCTATCCCTCCACCTCATTTCCGTACTCCCTCTATAGGCAACCATCTTCACTAGTTTCTGTTTTATTCTTCTTTGGTTTCCTTTTGCACAAATAAGCAAATATATATACATGTTCTTATTTCTCCTTATTTCTTACACTCAGAAGTCCCACACCGCAATATAGCCTGGAAATCAGTCCATAGCCTGGAATCAGATCCTGGAGATCCTCCCCATTCTTTTTCATGGCTGCGTAGTATCCCAATGAGTGGACCATAGTTTATTTAACTCTTCTCTTACTTGCATACACTTGGGTCATTTCCAATCTATTGTTCTTTCAAATAACACTGTATGAATAAGTGCTGTGTATGTTGTTTCAAATTTTGGAAGTGTAGCTACCAGGTAGATTCCTAGACCTGGAGATTGTGGGGTCAAAGAGCCATTGGATATGTGGTTTTGTCAGGCGTTTGCACACACTCTTCCATAGAGGCTGGGTTCCCATTACAGGCTACCATTCTGTAAACTCACCAGCGTTATGTGAAGAGGCTGTTTCCTACAACCTTGTCAATAAAACACATCAAGATTTGGATGTTTGCCAATCTAAGAGGTGAGGAATAGTTTCTCAGTGCAGTTTTAATGTATAGTTCTCTCATTTCAAAGCTATTTGCCTTTCTTTTTCTATGAACTGTCTTTATACTTTTTGCCCACTTTTCTATTGGGTGTTTGGTCTTTTTTTTCTTGATTGTAAATAGCTCTTTATATATGAGGGAAATCAGCACTGTGAGTTGCAAATATTCTCTCTCAGCTTGTTCTTCATCTTTCGACTTTGCTTATAGTGGTTTGATTTTTTTATACTACTTCTTATACAGACAACAATATGGGTATATCCCACCAAAAATTCTTCTCTTTTTTTTTTTGTGAGGAAGATCAGCCCTGAGCTAACATCTATTGCCAATCCTCCTCCTTTTTTTCCCCCAAAGCCCCAGTAGATAGTTGTATGTCATAGCTGCACATCCTTCTAGTTGCTGTATGTGGGACGTGGCCTCAGCATGGCCAGACAAGTGGTGCGTCGGTGAGAGCCCGGGATGCGAATCTGGGCTGCCAGTAGTGGAGCGCATGCACTTAACCACTAAACCACAGGGCTGGCCCAAAAATTCTTTATTTTAATGGAATTAAATTTATTAATTTTTTATTACTTCTGTATTTTATGAAATAGTTTAAAAGACTTTCTTCACTTCTAGATTATTAAAGAATTTAAAATTTCCTTTTGCCATTTGTATGCTTTCTTTATTCTGATTCACTTAGAGTTTATTATAGTGTAGTGTGACATGTGGATACAATTTTATCTCTTATCAAATGCTATCCAGTTGCTCCAACATTTACTAAAATTCATTTTCCCCATAGTGATTTGAGATGCCATCTCTACCATAGACTAAGTTGCCAGATGGACTTGGTCTATTTATGGAATTCCTATTCTATATATAACTTAATGCCACACTGTTTTAGTTATAGAGGCTTTATAACATACTTTAATATTTAACAGAGCTGGTCCCTGCCATTACTCTTGATTTTCCTAGTTATTCCTGCACACTTATTTTTTGCATATGAATTTTAGACAATTCATCTAGTTCCAGAAGAAAATGTTTTTTGATATTTTTATTCAGATTACATTAAATGTATAGACTAACAAGATAATTGACATATTTATAATGTTGAATCTTCCTCTCCAAGAACAAGTGTTGTCTCTCTATTTGTTCGAGTTATGTTTTCTGTCTTGCAAGAGTTTTCAAGTTTTCCTCGCTAGGTTTTGAGCATCTCATGTGAAGTTTATGCCTAAGTATTTTCTCTTTATTTCTATTGTAAATATGGTCTTTCTTGTATCTTTTTTTTTTTTTTTGAGGGAGATTAGCCCTGAGCTAACATATGTTGACAATCCTCCTCTTTGTGTCCCCAAAGCCCCAGTACGTAGTGGTATATCCTGGTTGTAGGTCCTTCTAGTTCTTCTATGTGGGACGCTGCCTCAGGATGGCTTGATGAGCAGCGAGCAGGCCCGTGCCCGGGATCTGAACCCACGAACCCTGGGCTGCAGAAGTGGAACGTGCGAACTGAACTGCTTCACCACCAGGCCAGCCCCTCATTGTATCTTTTAATCACGTATTGATTGTTAGTGTGAAGACTACGGTTTCTGTATGCTAACACTTTATATTCTGTTTCCTTGAAAATTCTGTTATTCATTATATCAGTTTTAGCCTTGATTTTCTTGTGCTTCTCCATTAAGTAAGATACTGAATTGGGGGGCTAAAGTATGTGCCATAGATTTCTATTTTGTTAATTATTTTCTGTTTTTTCTGGAGTGGGTATTTAATTTTATTTAAGGCATTTTTGGTGTCTATGGGGATAATTATACAATATTTCTCATTATCCCCTTCATAGGTTAAATATTTATATTTGTGTATATATATTTAAGTGTAGATTAATATACACGTGTGTGTCTTTACTTAATTTGATCACAAGTACACAAAAATAACTGACCAAACCAAACATCAAAGTCAGGTATACCCGACGCTAAGGCTGACATTGAACATCTCCCTCTCTAGACGGAAACGAAGGTGGTGGTTACAGGCAGCTACACTGCCGAGGGTTAAAACTTCATTTTAAAATGTGGCTGTAAAAAATCATTAAACAAAATTAACAAGTAACATGTGTTTTTTTTTTTTTTTTGTGAGGAGATCAGCCCTGAGCTAACATCCGCCAATCCTCCTCTTTTTTTTGCTGAGGAAGATGGCCCTGGGCTAACATCGGTGCCCATCTTCCTCCACTTTATATGGGACGCCGCCACAGCATGGCTTACCAAGCAGTGCGTCGGTGTGCGCCCGGGATCCGAACCAGCAAACCCCGGGCCGCCGCAGCGGAGCGCGCGCTCTTAACTGCTTGCGCCACCGGGCCGGCCCCAACATGTGGTTTTTAATAAATAAATTTTTATACATGTATACAATGGAAAACCACACAACAATGAAAATTAATCATTGACAACTACACTCAAAACTGTGACTAAATCTCATAAACATAATGTTGAGTGAAAGAAGCCAGACAAAAAGTAGTATATATTTATAAATTCAGCTAATATGAAGTCTAAAAAAAGGGGAAAAAGTCTATGTTGCTAGAAGCCGGGATTATAATGACTATTCAGGGAAGAGGGCAGTGACTGGAGGAAAACATAATTGGGGCATCTGAAGTCGTGGAAATAGTGGAGAAATGTTCTGTTTCTTGACCTGAGTAGTAGGGTGTTCAGTTTCTGAAAATTCTTTTATCTGTACACTTATCATATTAGTTAGTGATTTTTTATATCATAAATTTCTCAAAACTTAGAGGCTTGAGAAAATAATAAATTATTGGTATATTATACAATTTCTTTAGGCCAGGAATTGAAGAGGGGCTCAGCTGGGTAGTTCTGGCTCAGGGTCTCTCGTGAGGTCACAGCCAAGCTGTGGGAGGGGGCTGCAGTCATCTGAAAGCTTGACTGGGGCCGGAGGACCTGCTTCTGAGACAATTCACGCACACACTGTCGGCAGGGGCCTCCATTCTTCTCCACGAAGCTCGGGGAGCATCCTCACAAGGCACGCCCTGAGAAAGAGGCTGTGGGGCAAGGAGGCAGCCGCAGCACTCTTCACGACCGTGTCTCAGAAGGCACTGCCGCTTCCAACACTTTCTACTCATTAGAAATGAGCCACAAGTCAGGCCCACACTCAAGGGAGTGGAATTGGGCTTTACTTTTGGAGGAAAGAGTAGCAAAGAATTTGTGGACACATTTTAAAAACCTCACACTTGTAGGTCATCTTTCTGAATATATAACATACCTCAAGTAGAAGTTAAAGCAATACAGTTTTAAAATATTCTTTCGAACGAGCACTGTTAGGGAGAAGTGCTCCTTCCCAGACCTGAGATTTCTTCCACACTCAGGAAGCTCTGTTAGCTTAGGTCTCTCGGCAGCAGCCCCTTCAACACCACCCCGCCCCACGCCCTCCCTCCCAGGGAAAGTGGGGCGACTCATCTGACAGGAGATCGGGGGTGAAGCAGCTGCTCTGTCCTCCTTCCCCTCTGGAAGTCAGCGTGTCTCTTGATTGCTCTGTGGCAGGATCTTGCAGCCTGGGGAGTGTTAGCTCAAACCCAACATTTGGTGTCTGTGCTGTGAGCACTGAGAACAAAACTGGGAGCAGAATTTGTGGACCAAAGCAACGTGTCAGGAGGATTCTTACGCAGCGTGGACTCATGGACATGGAGGGACTGTGTGGATGAGGAATGCCGGGCGGTTCCTCAAGCCTCACTGACAGCGTGGCAGGAGGTTCCATTGTCATGTGACTGTCATTTACCTGCCGCAGCTTAACACTGGCAAGGGACTGCTCCTTATGGCCATTTGTCCACGGCACGTGGCCGTTTCCTAGAGGCAGGACTATGCATGTGGCAGCTCCACACAGGTCTTTGGGCTGTGCTGGCCAGCAAAGGGGGTGGGTGGACCTGGAGTGGGGCGAGGAGTCAGTTCTCATCTCAGGAAAGGCATCTGCCTCTAGACCATTCTAAACCAAGCGGGGAGGCTTTGCACCAGGCTGCTGCGTCCTGCTCCACAGCACGCCTGAGGCAGAGATTCAAGTCTCAAAAGAAGAGCTCATTCCACAACAGACAATGGAAGACAGAACAGCATTTTGCTGCTTTCAGTGTAGGACTGCTGAGTCCTGTACGTGCTACAGAACATGGGGAGGTAACGCTATGAATTGTTAGTGTGGGTCTCTAGAAAGGCAGCACTGGATCAGCTGTCCCGAATTTCACCCTGAATGTAGGGCCACAACGGAACCCAGGGAAGGCCTAACATTGAATTTAGGAGGTCTGTACACAGGCTCAAGAAGGGAAAATATTTAAGAGCTCCGGGGTGTGTTTCAAGGTGATCCTGCTGTTGTGGGTGGCATGCCAGTGCTCTCATGGAATATGCCTGAGAAGATTTACGGGATTCAACAGCACAGGAGAAAAAGGTGCTGGGGCAGGATCTGGTTCTCCCTGGACTTCTCTAAGGGCATGGTTCTCAACTTCAGCTGCACGTTATAATTACCAACTAATTCAAAATGTCTAGATGGGACCCAGGCATTGGTGTTGAGACACTGACTTGGGATAAAGTGTGTGACGTACCTGGTCTTGAGCCCAACACACAGCAGGTATCAACTGTAGAAATGCTGGTGCCTGCAACAGCTTCCTGTCCTGCATG
Organism: Diceros bicornis minor; assembly: GCF_020826845.1. Classification (NCBI taxonomy): domain Eukaryota; kingdom Metazoa; phylum Chordata; class Mammalia; order Perissodactyla; family Rhinocerotidae; genus Diceros; species Diceros bicornis. The sequence continues at coordinate 575,650 of NC_080756.1, read as the reverse complement.
ATGTAGCCTTTCATCCTCCCAGTGTGATTGGATAAGTTACATGAGGAATTTTAATCATTTTACCAACTTTTTTTTCACAACCGGTAAGCCAACCTTGTGATTTAATCCAACAGGCTCGGAAAAGTCTTATTTGAACAGCCACTTTTCTCCTCAGACCTAGAGGTCTTGTATTCCCAACACTGTTCCTTCCTTTATCCCTCCCTTGACTGAAAAGTACAAGTTTCTCAGTTCTTTAACCAGGACACACATTACTACCTTTTCACCAGAAAGATACGGGACAATTACATATAAGAGTAATCTGGGGAGTGGGGAAGACAGAATTCCTGCTTTATGTTTCTTAAATATATGCTCTTTCCAAAATATTTTTAGATTTTTTATTGCTGGATGCTTCCCAGGAAAGAAAGTTGATTCTTACATCAGAAACTTGCTCTTTTCTATCAGAGGATTTTTAGATCTTTGGAAAGTGCTTTCCAAAGTCCGGAATTTTAAAACACTGAGGGGTAATTAATGAAGGTAAAAAGGTATTGGGAGTTTAGCAGCATCACACAGAGCCAGGCTCCCAGGCTGATGACAACCACAACTACAGCTTCCCGTCCTTTGAGACTCTGCTTTTCCCAGTTCAACAAGAACTCACCGCGTCCTGATGCCCGTTACACACACGCGATTCTCATTTTATTTCTGAGTATTTACTGGGCTTACTTTGCTTGACTTGTCTGTCTCTATATTAGGCTTTTTTCTTTGGTTATTAAAAAAATGAAGTCCAATTGCCAGTTATTATGGCTTCCAGTTATGAACTTATTAATGATTTCTTACTTGTTTATAACATTCCTATTTTCATCTCATATTTTACCTGTTTTCCAAAATCACAGTTTCTACAGAGAACAACGTGTCCTACTGGAATCCCTTGACACAGTGTCACAAATTACTCCTGGAGATATTGTGAGCCAGGTGCAACGTCCTGTTCACCCTGGTTGCTCACTGCTCTTGGCTTTGCGACAGTGGGGGCTCAGATTGTACTAAATAGACATGACTTATCGATGTAGCCTTGACAGCAAAACTGACGGAGCTTGTCTCTCCACTCGGCTTGACGTTAGCTGTTTGACGTCACGATAATTCCCGGATTAAATCCCCTTTTGTTTACTCTATGTCTTTCCATGCAGCTTAGTTCCTGGCCCGTTATCCCTGCCCTGTCTTTTTGGTTCTGATGCTTAACACGATGGCTGGACAGCAGCCTTGGAAAGAGATTCTAAGCAGATTCGTCATTCTGCGGAGGAGCTGGTGTCAAAATCCATTTCAAAAATTCAGGTCTTTGAAGATGAAGTCCTTGCTGGCCCTCAACTTTCTTCCAAGTGTAAAGAAGCTTCACCACCAAAAGCAAAACTCGATACTTGAGCATTGAAACACTAGCGTGTCTGCTTATTCCTATAACAATGATGATATTATAGCCACTAACACTGATCAAGTGCTAACCGTACTACATGTCCCAAACATGTTCATGCTCTGTCTCGTTTAATCTCACAACAGCCCTGTAGAGATTTCTTTTTATCCTTGGTTTTTGGGTGAGGCTCAGAGAAAGTAAGTAACATGCCCAAGATCACTCGGCTACTAAATGGTAAAGCTGTGATTTGAATGCAGGAAAATTTGATTCCAGATTCTATAGCTCTTGACCACCACCCATTGTAGCAGAAAGAGGAGGCCAAAGTGGTGAGCGAACAAACTCCTGTCATGAGAAAGGACAGCCTCTTCTAGCTGCCAGGGCTCTGGGAGTCAAGTTAACTGGTGTAAGTCATAGGACTTGTCAACTTTCATTTATGGATGTGGCAATTTTAATGTCTTTAAAAATGTAAGCATTGTTTCTTCTTCTTTCAGTCAATAAACATTGGTTGGCAAGCATCTGTCAGGTGCCATGCTATGTGTGGGGAGGACATATATTAAAAAAAAGACACATTTCTTTCCTCAGCCTAAATCAATCTATAGATTCAATGCAATCCCTATCAAAGTTCCAACAACATTTTTCACAGAAATAGAACAAAGAATCCTAAAATTTATATGGAACAACAAAAGACCCCGAATAGCTAAAAGGAATCCTGAGAAAAAAGAACAAAGCTGGAGGTATCACACTCCCTGATTTCAAAATATACTACAAAGCTATAGTAACCAAAACAGCATGGTACTGGCACAAAAACAGACACACAGATCAATGGAATAGAATTGAAAGCCCAGAAATAAACCCACACATCTATGGACAGCTAATCTTCCACAAAGAAGCCAAGAACATACAATGGAGAAAGGAAAGTCTCTTCAACAAATGGTGTTGGGAAAACTGGACAGCCACACACAAAAAAATGAAAGTAGACCATTACCTTACACTATACACAAAAATTAACTCAAAATGGATTAAAGACTTGAACGTAAGACCCGAAACTATGAAACTTCTAGAAGAAAACATAGGCAGTACGCTCTTCGACACATATTTAGTCTTAGCAACATATTTTCAAGCACCATGTCTGACCGGGCAAGAGAAACAATAGAAAAAATAAACAAATGGGACTACATCAAACTAAAAAGCTTCTGCACAGCAACGGAAACCATCAATAAAATGAAAAGACAACCTAATAATTGGGAGAAGATATTTGCAAACCATACATCTGATAAGAGGTAAATCTCCAAAATATATAAAGAACACATGCATCTCAACAACAAAAAAACTAACAACCCAATTAAAAAATGGGCAAAAGAGCTGAATAGACACTTCTCCAAAGAAGATATACAGATGGCCAACAGGCACATGCAAGGATGTTCAACATCATTAACTATCAGGGAAATGCAAATCAAAACTACAATGAGATATCACCGCACGCCCATCAGAATGGCTATAATTAACAAGACAGGAAACAACATGTGTTGGAGAGGATGTGGAGAGAAGGGAACTCTCATACACTGCTGGTGGGAGCGTAAACTGGTGTAGCCACTATGGAAAACAGTATGGTGATTCCTCAAAAAATTAAGGATAGAACTACCATACGATCCAGCTATTCCACTGCTGGGTATTTATCCAAAGAACTTGAAAACACCAATGCATAAAGATACATGCACCCCTGTGATCATTGCAGCGTTATTCACAATAGCCAAGACTTGGAAGCAACCTAAGTGCCCATCAAGGGACGAATGGATAAAGAAGTTGTGGTATATATACACAATGGAATACTACTCAGCCATAAGAAACGATGAAATCCAGCCATTTGTGACAACATGGATGGACATTGAGGGTATTATGCAAAGTGAAATAAGTCACAGGGAGAAGGTCAAATACCCTATGATCTCACTCATTAAGTAGTAGATAATAACAACAACAAACAAACACATAGAGACAGAGACTGGATTGGTGGTTACCAGAGGGGAGGGCGGAAGGGATAATTAGGCACTTGTGTGTGGTGATGGATTGTAATTAGTATTTGGATGGTGAAAATGAGTACATGATGTAATCCACGCAGAAATAGAAGTATAATGATGTACACCTGAAATTTATACAATGTTATAAACCAATGCTAGCACAATAAACAAAAAATTAAAAATAAATAAATAAATTAGAAAAAAAAAGATGGGATGTACACAGAGATGGGGTGTACGAGAAGCGGAAGAGTGGGGAAAGAAGACAACTCCATCAGGACTTATGGCCACATGTCAACATACTCTGATGATCGAGGAGTCCCTCAGCAACTCAGCTACTCTGGAAATTTATACACTATTTCTTATATAGTGTATATATAATATATACACTAACACTATTTCTTAAACAAACCATCTTTTTTCCAAGAGATGTACGGTAGTGTTGTGGCTTCAGCATGTAATCTGTGGAGCCAGGGTAGCTGGTTTGAATCCTGGCTCCATTAATCTTGGCCATCTCATGTAACCTTCCCATGGCTCAGTTTCCCTCTCTGTAAATGAGGATAATAATTGTAATAAGAGAATGTTGTGGGAATTGAATGAGTTAATATAGATGAATTCCTTAGAGCAGTATCTGAGTTATAATAAGCACCACATATTATTAGCCATTGTTACAATTCTAAATTAATATGGTCGGCCCTCCGTATCTGCAGGGGTTGAATCTGTGGATACAGAACCCACAGTATCGAGAGCCCTGTAGGGACTTGAGCATCGGCAGATTTTGGTATTGGGGGGAGTCCTGGAACCAATCCCCGTGGATGTTGAGGGACAACTGTATATCGATATTCAGTGGAAGGTCTTTGTAAGGAAAGTATGAAAACCTTTCTTCAAATGGACTGTGTGATATTAATGACAACACATACTTAGTAAGCCTCTAATATAGCCTATGCAGCATGCCAGGGTCTGGGGTACTAATTCAGTTCAGGAGCTCAGGATACTCAAGAAGCTTATAATAAAATTGAGGCAACAAAAAACTAGCCAAAATATACTAGAATAAGTGAGATTTAAATATAATGTGCTATGAGAAAATGCAGATCATTGGAAAAATTAATTCAGTCCCGATGGATCCAGAAAAGCTTCATGGAAGTGGTGCGATTTGAGCCAGATCTTGAAGGAATCTAGGTAAGTACTAAGTTCATTCCAGGCATAGGGAGCAGCGCGGCAAACATAGGAAGCGTAATAGAAGAACAGAAAGTCAAAGGCTCATGGGTGCTTATGGAGGAGGGTCTGGAGATGGGCAGGGAAAAATGGAGTTAGTTCTAATGAAGAGCCTTGTGGTCAATTCTAAATTCAAGAGAGAGTACTGTAACATGGTAACATCCGCATTTTAGGAGCATCATTCCTATGGCACCATGGGGAATGGGTTTAAAGAGGGAACACACGGAGGTAGAAAACCCATCCAGAGATGATTACAGCAACCCAGGTGAGAAATGAGCTGGGGCCATCACTAGGAGAGAGGGAGAGAGAAGATACGACAGAAGGTTCAACAAGGAGGAGAAGCCAATTACACAGGCAGAGGAGGAAGAGACGTTGAAGATGACGGAGAGATGACCGGCTTGGATGACTAAGTGTTTGTTAATGCTGGTAACCAAAACAAAAAGGCAAAAGGAAGCAGACATTTCTAAGTCATCTCTACCTAGCAGGTAAAAATTCAACTCAGGGTCTCTGGAGAGCAGTCCTGACCAGGACTACAGACTGTGAATTTCCAAGAGTTCGCTGGTGATTTGGAAATACTTAGCACCAACAAGGAAGAGGAAGGAGTGTGAAAAGAAGACTAAGAAACTTCCAAACTGAAGGGTGTCCTGAAGAAGGGAAATCAGTAAAGGGATATAGCACAGCTACAGGAGAGCCAGTGCAGGGCTCGCCGACCTGCTGGCTGGAGGGATGGTAAGAGAGCTGGAGGCAGATGGAAAGGAGAGGTGGAAACAGGAGGCAGTGGAATTTCGGAAGCTCCAGGATGAGGTTTCAAGAAAGTGTGGTGACAGAGGCAAAGCTGTCAGGAGAAGAAGCCGGGACTCTCCGTTCGTAGAATCAGCAAGAAACAACTGAGTTCTATTGTAGTGCCCTGTGTGGGGAGGTGGGTATAGAGGGTATAGAGGATATACAGGGTGTAGAGGCAGAAACTTAGTCTGAGCACTCTTCTGGAAGCTTCAGTGCCAAGATATCGGGGGTGGGGTGGGGTTGGAGGGGCCAATCTGATTCCTGTTCCTCAGGCCCCAGCTCCGCACAGAGAGCACCATGAGAAGGGCCTCAGTCAGTACTCAGGGACCCCCAGGGACAAACCCACACTTGGGGCCGAGGACCAGGCTCTTCTCTGGTGCAGTCAGGGCAGGAGGCTGTCTGGAACGCCCCCACCCCCAGCCATGCTTGCTCTGAACACGGCCTGCTGCCATCCCTGCTCGGGGGCTTGTCCTTGGGGCACTCTGCCCACAGTTTGGGTCCGGGAGACATCTGCTCTAAAAAGAGGGGCCAGCGATGCACCCACCTCTCCCCCTGGCTTTTCTCAAATATTTGCCTGTACGCCCAATTCCTCAAACGTCCCCAGTTAGGACTCGCAAACCTGAACGCCCACAACAGCTGCAGGGGTCACTCACGCGGGTGGAACGGCCGAGGTGGCCAGCCTGGAGCCCAGAAGCCGGTCTGGGGCAGGCCCTGAGTGCCCGGTGGCTTCCCCCGGGGAACTGCAGACCTCGCCCTGCCAGAGTTTTACATTAGGAATCCTAATTTTTAAGTGCTAGGAAATATTTGAAACATTTTAAACACTGTGAAGCAAACCAAAACACATCTGAAGGCAAACACGGCCCAGAACCGGTAAGTTTAAGGCTCCTGCCTTACAACTGTGGGTTTTCTAATGTGAAAGCTAGAGGCAGCAGACTCTGCTTACACTCCATTGCCTCCTCCTCGGGGTCCTAGTCAGCTTGAACTGTGCTCAAACGGAGGACTAGTGGTGAGAGGGCAAAGAGAGAAAGACCAAGATATAAGAATGCAGTTTAATACGTCAAAAACATTATACAGCTGATAATAAATAATATAAATAATTATAATAAATAATATAAAATATATAATTATAATAAAATATATAAAATGCTATAATTATATAAAATATGATTATAATAAGTAATATAAAAATATTATATAACACGATAAAGAATTCAAACCAAAAAGGGGCAGAAAACGGACATTTATTGTCCATTTGTTGTTGTTGTTGCTGAGGAAGACTGTTGCTGAGCTAACATCTGTGCCCATCTTCCTCCGTTTTGTATGTGGGTCGCTGCCACAGCATGGCCTGATAAGCCATATGTAGGTCCACGCCCAGGATCCGAACCAGCGAACCCCAGGCCGCCAAAGTGGAGCACACAAACTTAATCACTACACCACCAGGCCAGCCCCTATTGTACATTTTTTATATAACCCATAACATACATACATTATCTCACTTTATCTTTGTAATGGTCCTGATAAATACGAATCATGAGCCTCCATTTACAGGTGAGGAACTCAGTTTCAAAAAGATTAAGCAACTTGCCCGTGGTTACGCAATATTGGAGCTGCAATTTAAACCCAGAGTTTTTTACTCCAAAGGTCGTGTGCCTACTCAAGCAGCTTTCCAAGTGGCTGAATGTTCACATAATGAGACATGTGGATGCTGCTGATATAAAATATAAACGTGTTTAGGAGCCATCTGCTTCCCTTCAGTCCAGTGCCCGTTACAGTGTCCTTGGGTAGGGAGATGCTTGGCGAGCGGCCCCCGTCTCTGTTTCACTGACAGCCCCAATGCTATCAATTTCTCTGTCACTCCATCCAAGCCCTTCCTCCAAATCTCTTTGTTCTTCCAGACTTACGAACCACCTAATCAAGAATGTTACTTAAAATGGCTTTTTCTTTACATACTTACTGCGTCCTATATTGAATTTTAAAATAATCTTGGTTACTAATGAAACTAGCAGAAACATACCCTAATTCTAAAATTTGTAAAAAACCTATACAGTCATGCATCACTTAATGACGGGGATATGTTCCAAGAAATGGGTCATCAGGCAATTTCATCATTGTGCCAACGTCATAAATTGTACTTTCACAAACCTAGATGGTAGATCCCACTACACAACTAATCTTATGGGATCACCATCATATATGTGATCTCTTGTTGACTGAACTGTCATTATGCGACACATGACTGTATATCTACATTGCATGCCCATGGAAAACACCACTTCTGTTCAACATTGCTCTGGACTTCTTAGTTAATGCAATACAGCAAGACAAAGGAATAAAAATGTAAAAGTATTGGAAAGGAAGAGATAACGCTATATTATTAGCCAATGACACAGTGGTATACATAGAAAATCCTTATAAAGATAATCTACAGGTAAATTATTAAAATTAATTAGTAAGTTTAGCAAGGTTCCTGGATTCAAGATCAACAAAAATTGTATTTCTATATACATTAATTTCTCTTAATATTTTATGAATTTTCTGTTAGAAGTCTTGCGATTATTCGTTAGGTTTATTGCTAGATATTTGACAGTTCATGATGCTTTTATAAATGATATCTTTAAAAAATATTCCCATTTGTAATTGTTTGTAGTTGGTATATAGGATTACAATTGCGTGTGTTGACCTTGAATCCAGCAACTTTGCTAAACTTGCTTATCAATTTGAATAACTTAAAGACTTCTAACAGAAAATTTCTAAAACATTATTAAAAGAAATTAAGGAGAATCTAAATGAGTGGATAACTATACCATGGATAGAGAGACTCGTTATTGTAAAAATGTTAATTTTCCCCAAAGTAAGCTATGGATTCCAAGCAATTTCAATAAAAATTCTAGTAGGAGTGTGTATGTGTGTGTGAGTGTGTGTGTGCATGTGTTTTTCGTGTGCATGTGGAAATTGGCAAGGTGATTCTAAAATTTCTACAGAAATGCAGGGCGAAGAGCAACGGGGAGAGGGAGTGTTTTCTGTTTTATATCAGGCCTCATAAAGCTCAACAGTGCGGTGTTGGTCCAAGGACAGAGAAAAAACAGTCCAGAAGCTGACCTCGGGGGAATCTGGACAACACCTGTCTTTGTCCGCAGGCTCTGTGTTAGTGCAGAGCAGAGCTCACAGCCGCCTTCCCAGGCTGGGGACAAAAGAGTTTACGTTTCTTCAGCTGCTCATAGTTCAGATTATGTGACTCGGCGAGTTCGGATTACAGGCCTCAGATGGAGAGTGTCTCTTTTATCACATGTGATAAAATTCTACTTTAATGCCCTAAGTGAGGTCCAATAAATTCAGTTGCTTAAAAGATGCTGTTATGTTATTGCAAAATTAATTGAAAATGGGATCAACCTGCTATGGAGGACAAGAAACACTCATTATGTGTGTCCTTCGTTTATGTGTTTGCTGGTGTGTGCAAGAGCGGTTTCACTCGACTGGGTTGTCGGACATAAAATGCTGCGGTTGGGCTCATTGTACCCCAGCAACATCAGGGATCTATCCGTAAGGCAGACACAGAAAGACAGGATACTGAGTAGACCATTAACCGCATCTACTCAAGAGGGATTGCAAGAGACCAGAGAGGACGGAGCAGCAGGGAAGCAGAGAAGCGGACACGTTTGAGAAGCATTTGCCAAGATTTAATATAAATTTCTTACATCTCAATTAGTGCAACTGTACAGTCTTATGCATAATAAAGATGATTCCTACATTTCTCTCAATTGGAAAAAAATTTCCATCCACATTGAATTACAGGTTTGGTGAGAGTTCCTTTAGTTTGTTCTTGTTACGATTCTTAGGTAATTTAATATGTCTTTGAATATTGTGGATTGTTCTGGTAAGTGTGAAGGTAAAGTATAAGCTTATTCTTAAGTCTGATTTTAACACCCTCAAGAGAGTAAATCTTCCCTCATAATTGCCTTCAGCACCAAAGACCAAAATTAGAACCCGCTGAGCTGTCAGGAGCAAGTCAGCATCTTCTTCCAGATAACATCTCTCATTTGCAGGTGAGAAATCTTCAAGTTAAGTGACTTGAAGGGTCACAAAGCCCCTGGCTCTCAGAGCAGGTCTGGATGACTCTGGACTCCCGTCAGTTCACTTTCCGGGGTCAGCCGCACCTGACTGTCACTCTGCTGGTCAGACGTGAGTCCCTAAATGGGGTTTCTCAGACACAGCACTATGGGCATTTGGAGTGGGACAGTCTTTGTAATGGGGCACGTTCCTGTGCATCGTGAAACGTTTAGTAGTGCCCCGGCCTCTGCCCTCCAGATGCCGGTAACACCCCCTTCTCCCTGAGTTGTGACAACCCAAAATGTCTCCAGACATGTCCAAATGTCCCTGAGGGGCAAATGCTCCCAGTTAGGAACAACTGCTATAAAGTCCTCTCTATCCATAAAATGCTGTGAATTTTAGTCAAAAGACAAAGAACCCAGACAACTTTGTACAATTTCCCGTGAAGATGTTAAGTCTTGGTTATACTTCCCACAATTTCCTCACCTGTGTTCCTGCTCCTTGCTCTCCCGTGGCTGTGACATCTTCCCGGGCTCACCACCCAGGTCTCGCCTTCCTCAGCTTGGCTTTGTGTCAAAGGAAACCGTGTTTCCCAAGCTCCCTTGTCTTCCGGCCTCCAGGGGAGTCCAGCCAAGGGGAGGTGCTGGCAGAGGGTTAGAGGGGCAGGAGGGAAGAAACCAGGGCACTTCTCCCTTTCTCTGCTCTGGCAGCTGCTGGGTCACCCACGGCTCCTACTCCTGCCAGACAGTGGTCCGGCCCTGGGTCCACCTCCCACAAGATGGCTCTGGATCCTGGGCTCTGGAGATGTCCTCTCCGTCCCCCCACCAAGGGCAGTAGCACCTTCCTACTGTTGCTAACCCCTGGTTTAGCTTGCCATCCCATTTGGCTTCTTGCTTCTTCCATCACCTGTGTAAACAGTTGCTAGGGACTGAATTGTGTCCCCCTAAAATTCCTATGTTTGGGCCTTAACCCTCAGTGTGGCTGTATTTGGAGTAAGGAAGTAATTTAGGTTAAAAGAGGTCATAAGGATGGAGCCCTGATCTGATAGGATTAATGTCCTTACAAGAGGAGACACCAAAGAGACACCTCTTCCTGCCATTTGAGGACATAGCAAGAAGGTGGCCGTCTGCAAGCCAGGAAGAGAGCCCTCACCAGGAGCTGAATCTGCCAGCACCCTAATCTCAGACTTCCAGCTTCCAGAACTGTGAGAAAGCAAATTTCTGTTGTTTAAGCCACCCAGTCTGGCATTTTGTTATGGCTGCCTGAGCCAACAAAGATGGCAATTCCCTGTGTTATGTTCCCATTGTTTGGAACAGCCAGAGAGTTTTGTTTTCCTGCCTGCCCTGACGGACATAGTCCTTACATCATTGATTTTACCACAAAATATCCTACATAGTGCCTGACACTAGGAAAAAGCACTTCCATATTCACTTCCTTGTCTATTTCTCCCAACAGCACTGTAGGGCAGGGCAAGGATACGACGTAAGGAGCACAGGTGTTGAGTCACTGAGACTGAATCACAACCCCTCCACCGACTGACTGTGTGACCTAAGAAATGGCATTTATGTCATTAGATCCCAGTTTCCTCCTCTGTAAAATGGGTCTAATAACAGTACTAACCTAGAGGGTGGTTCTGGGTTCAATAAGTAGCTCTATGTAAAGTGTTTAGAATATTTTTGGCTCATAATAAGTTCTCAGTAAATCTAAGTATCATTTTTAGCTACAATTTATTGAACACCTATTGTGCATCAAGCACTTTGGTAGGTACTGGGTACGTGCAGACAAGAAAAAATTGATGCCTTTGAGGAGTCTCAGTGTATGAAGAGGCGAACACATGAACAGGCAATTATGATAAAATAGGGTAGATTTCTTAATAGACATCCTATAGGAAAGCCAAAGACAGCAGGATCCACGGCCAGGGCTTGGGAGGAAATCGTCTACCAATAGTGTCTGCCCATAAGAATGTGGTGAGAAGAAATGAGATAATAAAAGCACAGTTTCTGGAAGAGCTCCTAGGACAAGGATAGGTGTCTTTATCTTCAATAGGGGAGAACAGAATGAGGTTGCCCAACTAGCCCAAGGCCCCCCATGTTCCCACTCCTTGCCACTCTGATCGACTAGATAATAACTGCCTTCCTTCCTCGTCCTCCACCTCAGAAGAGCAGGTTGAGTCTATTACACTTTCTAGAATGAGTATAGATTAGTACAACCACTTTAGAGAATGTCTTGACAGACTCTATTAAATCTAAATATATGTATACAAAGCAATCCACTCCTGCATATCTACCCAGAAATCAGTACCTGCATGTCCCAAAAGAGTACAGCAGCTCTGTTCAAACCAACGCCAGACTGGAAGCAAACCCCACGCCCATCGACAGGAGGATGGGTAAGCACACTGTACAGTATAATCATGTACAGTGGATACTATGTAGCAGTGTGAATAAACTACAGTTGCACACAACAATGTAGATGAATCTCATAAACAAAATGTTGAGAAAAAGAAGCCAGAGCATACTTTACTATTCCATTTATAGAAAGTTCAGGAACAGGCAAGATGAATCTATGGTCATAGAAATCAGAAGAGTGGTTACCTTTGGGGAGGCATTTGCTGCTAAGGGCAGTGGGGGTACTGGTAGATGTTTAACAACCAGCTCTCAAAATAAGAAAAAATCCCTGATTGTAGCATTTGCCAATTTCCGTGTTGAAAATACTCCCGCCGTGATGGATTTCAAGCTGCCAGTGTGACGTCACTGAGTGCAGAGCTGAGAGGAGGTGTGCACGTGGACAGCCTGCCCCGGCGAGTCACTGTGAGCCGGCCCTCCACGCACCGGGAGGGGGCAGGTGGGGCGTTCCCGTGTGCGGGAAATGTTCCGTGTCTTGATCTGGATAGTGCTTACACAGGCGTATACTCAAGATTTGTTCACTTTATGGTGTGTATATTATATCTCAATAGTAAGTAAAATGTAACATGTCTGTGAGGACTAGAAAGATAAAAGCAGTCATAACTGTGTTCCAGAAGATGATCCAGACGGTACCAGAGATTCTGCGGCTGGAAAGACAGCGCTCGGATCTTCTTGTGCCACAATCAACAGAGAGAAAAGAGAGACCAGCAGTAGACTTTGGCATAGAGATGAAAGAGATGGTGACTGTTTTATCTGGATCACTCTCAGTCTTTCAACTTGAGACCTAATTTGATCATCCCCAACGGTTGACACACCACATGGAAGACAGTGCTGCTTCTGAAAAGCCCAGATTCACTGCCATAACTAACGACAGCCCTGTCACTTAGAGACGAAGATCATCCCACTGGGTGGCTCCAGAGGGGTATTTTAAGCACAGCACCACCTAAACACGACAATCAGACACAAAAAAGCACCCATGTAAACAACGTTAGTTTTATTTTCAGTGAAAATGCACATTCATATCATTTTCCTTGTGTCACTCAAATCTTAAATATGTTCAATATGTCTGGAAGATATCTGTGGTCCAGCTAAATGAGACGTTTTAGTAGGACAGCTGCTCGTAACACACAGCACTCAAATATTTGAAATCACAAAGCCAAAGCAAGACTTTAAAGGAGTTTGACTGATGGTAGCTCGGCACATCCATGGGTTCATTTGTTCCCGATCTGGCAGTACAAGACCATGGAAAATACCAGACCAAGTATCTGGAAAATAAAATCACAGGATTAACATGGAATTTAAGGGAAAATGCTGGGACATTATAAATAGACAGAGAGAACATTACTTGTGATGAAAAGATTCTGGGTACTGATAGCTCTGATCCTATTTTTCTAAGTCACCTCTCTTCTTGGGAAATGAGACTCCAATGGGACAAAACAGCACTGAGAAAGCTCTCTGAGTATTTTGTGTTTTAATCAGGGTTTTCAGCTGACCAGTCTGCCTCTAACCCACCCTATTGGATCGCGCCGTAGCGGCTGCCACCAGAGCACCCTGCCTCTCCGACAATACACCTTTCTGGAGGGTGCATGGCCCTGCAGCTCTGGGGAACCCAGGCCTCTGGCCTCTGGAGGCTGAATATACCTACTGGTTCCATAAAAGCGTTATGACCATCTGGTTTAGATCATCTGCATAAAAGTCAAGGAATCTAGAATTTCTCTTGCCGTATTTTTAGGCATTGCCAACAGAAATGAAAGAAAGTAAATTTTTTAAAAAAGCTTCTAAATCTATGGGGAATAGCTTAATTCAGGAATTTCCTTTGAAATGAAAAATCACAGCTGAAAATCTGGGCTATAATTTCCATCTTATTAAGTGCCTCTCCCAAGAATGAGGGACCCAAAACTTGCCCTAATTGGCGCTGCAGTTGGTGACGTGTGTGCTGTGGCCCTGATGTAGAAATGACAGCAGGGACTGTGTGTCAGATGGAAAGTTTCCTCCCCACCAGCCTCCTTGAGGGGACAGGAGGAGGGCGAGGTGCTGTCTATGTCGAGTCACGCCAGGGCTCCCCTGTCCTGAGTCCTGCTTACTCATTCTTTCCTGGGAACGCTTCTCAGGGGAGAACTACTGCCCTATATTTCTTCCTCCTTAAAAAAAAGTAGACAGCAATTCTCTGCAAAAATAATGATTTTCATTCACAATGTTCTAAAAGTCAGGACTGAAATTGTCTTTTTCCCTTAAGTCTGGGAGATGAGTATGAAGAAAGAAGTAAGAAAATGGGCCAAATACTTGGACAAGGCAACCATCCTCTTTCACTGTCCCCTCTTTGAAACAGAAGCCCCCCCATCAGCAGACCAGACAGCTAATGTCACACTTCCTTGCATTTCTTTCCCTCTGAAAATTTCTCATTCTTCATAAAAATAGGCAATAATTAAAAGAGATTCACCACGTGCCAATGCCGAGACTCAGGATAAACTTGCTGAGTCATGAGCACGAGGTCCCGTATTTTGAAAAGCGTTGTAAAATCATCACTTCTCTCTTTCATCTGCTCTACTCCTGGGCTGCCATCAGGATGACTTTTATCCTATGAAGTGATGACTATTAGTGCCACTGGCTTTTTTTCTTAACTAAAGTGAGGAGAGAGAGTCCTGACCAATTTTTTGTGCTTGTAATTTGCTGTAGTCAACTAAGGAGAGAGATGAGAGTCTAATTAATTAACTCAGAATAATGAGAATTCCAATGTCTATAGATAAAATTTTCTTACAAAATAAGGCATTTTGCATAGATTTCCAGCATCCTATCGAGAAGAACCCCTCAGGGATGTGGTCTTAACAGAGCCTGGGAAATAACCTCTGGCTCCTCCATCAGAGCCTCACCTACTGGATCAACGCCAAGGGGCTAAATGTGGGAGGGTGGGCTTTTTCATGCAGTATTTTTCTGTGGAGATAGTTTGAATATATTTGCTGCAGAGAGAGATTTGCTTCTGTTTCCTTCTTGAAAATATTAATTGCAGGGGTTTTTCTTTCTAGGTACCTTTGTGTTTTCTTGAATTTGAACTTGGTGAACGGAGAAGGGAGACGCCTGTGGGTTAGGCAGCTAGTACTGTTGCCGGTAAGACAGACAAGTGTACGCTTACTGGATATATTTTTATAGACAGGATACCGGGAGCTCTTTTCAAAGCTCCTTTTTGAATAAAAAGAGAGGGAATATAAAATGATTTTTTTTCTCTTCAAATCCTAGAGGAGGGCAGGTTTTAGATTGAGGAAGTGAACAAAATTTTCAAACAGTTCTTTAAACCAAATCTATCATATCTACCTACAGTCTATTAATTTAACTGACACGACTCAAAAAATGGTTATATTTTATGATATTACCATACAAATTCCATTCCTATAAATTACTCTATGGAAGCTTTCTATTAAGATATTTCCCTATACATATCTTTAGAACAACCAATAAAATATCTAAATATGTAACAAACTCGCGGAGCACACCAGTTTTATAACATACTGAAATGCTGTTCCTCTTGTAAGCTTATTTTCCATCAGAGATATTTAGATCCTTGGCAATTTGGTTCTGATATAAGAGATGCCCAATCTTCCCTGTTGATTACATCCTTATTTTCTCTGGCTTTGCTTTTGAGAAGCTTCTTAAGAGCATCTGTGGGTTGTAGCCAGTCATAGTCAATTGTCTGGATTTGAGTCTAACATGGAATTTGACACTTACATTGACTACCTCATTTAAAGCCTGCTTTTCAATCATTCATTTCAAGTCTGTTCTGCCAACATATACGTGTGTGTGTGTGTTTTATGTTGATAAATGTCTGAGTGTACACATGTGGGATTCCTCACTCACCTCTAGGGCCACTAGCTCGTATTTCTAAATTAGGATGAACCCAGAATACAAAGCAGAGAAATAAAGGACATTTTACAAAAGGCAGAATCAAGAGAAATAGACCCACTGCGCAGCACCATTTGACTCTGATCTTATATCAGACATAAAGGAAAACAGCCACATCCACCAACAGAGAATGCTGCATTTTTAGTCTGTTCATTTGGGCTACAAGGCGGTACCGCTCAGCAGCCCAATTGGCTGCTCACAGTGCTCACCCTTTCTCTAATGGTGGGCTGGGAAATTCCACCAGGAGCCTAAATGACCACTGAGAACACTAAATGGCTTCTATTCCAGCTAAAATTCCTCTGTGGCAGTGATGTGGCCCTAACAGGACGTGGAACGCTGCCAGAAATCCCAGGGAGGCCGTTGTGCAGCATCGTGCGAGGGAGGCAGAAGCCAACCAGCCTCGGAGGCACTGACCAGAGAGGCACCTCGCACATCGGGAGGATTCTTGCCAATGCCCTGAAGTGGGAGCGTGTGTGGATTCGACTCACTTGATATCTAAATTAACAAAGATCTAGGATGACTCCAAAAGTGCTCCTCTGAGTAGTTTTATTTTGCCTTTTTGGCAAAGAATTTGGGGCCACGTAAAAAATATCCTTCAGGTTCCAAAAAAAAAAAATCATGCCAAGATATAAAGCTCTATAGTGGATGTTTTTTCAACGTCAATAATCAAGTTGATGAGAGTGAACGCATAAACCTCAAGCTTCTCTAAAAGCTTCCCTATGTGAGCCTGTATCCTGACAGCGAGGAAACAGAGTCAACTCTCCCGTGTCTTTAGAATCTGTTGGATTTTTCTAGAATGAAATAGCCCCATACTCCTGTGTTCAGCTTTTATTTTCTATTTCAAAATCAGGAAGAGAGACAAAAAATGGTGATGGTTGTGTTTGGGCTTGTCTGGTGCTTTTTCTTTCAACTTCAGGAAACTTTAACTCTTGCGCTGGTTTTAAATGGGAAGGAATATCTGGGACTAAGAACTGTGTGGAAATTAATTCCATTTTTGTTTCCCAGTAGAGAGATCATTCAGAAATAACAGCCTCAGACTGCTCGGTTCATATGACTGTAACCCCCTCCCCAGACCCAAGGTGGATAAGGCATGCTGGGTGCAAATAGGGGGCACTGGGCAGAGATGTGGGGGCTGGGCACAGACAGGGGTGCGCTGAGTGCAGATGGGGGTGCTGGGTGGAGATAGGGGAGTGCTCAGCACAGGTAGGGGATACTGGGTGCAGACAGTGGAGTGCTTGGTGCAGGTAGAGGGTGCTGGGTGCAGACAGTGGAGTGCTCGGCACAGGTAGGGGGTGCTGGGTGCAGATAGTGGAGTGCTTGGCACAAGTAGGGGGTGCTGGGTGCAGATAGTGGAGTGCTGGGTGAGGATAGGGGTTGCTGGGTGCACGTGTAGGAGTGTTGGCTGCCCAGCACTTTCCTGACGTGCTTGGTTTTTATTTGGCTCACTGTAAATATTTGCTAGAAGAATTAATGAACCAACAAGGAAACAAATGAAGAGTCAATAATGCAAGATTATACTGTACCTCAATAACTGCCAGTCCAAACGCGATTCCAATAACCACGAGAATATGTTTTGCAACTAAGTCTTTTATCAAGGAAATGCATGGCTGTTAAAAAAACAAAACATAAAAAGTTATCTTTAATCAAATATTTACCTTATTTTAATGGAGGTTTCTTTTTTTCATTGAGTTAACTTTTTACGTTGAACACACTCAACAAAAAGGAATTTGATTATTCCCACTACTCCATGATCTTCCCCCAAAAAGGTTGTAATTGTTGCAGTTTGTTCATATATTAGAAAGCATTTGAGGAGCAAAATTTTGCTTCAACTACCTAATTGCTGAATGTAAGGATCTTTAGTTACAAGTAATAATTTTATCCTGACTTCCAGTCATTCATTTCAGAGTTATCACCTTGACTGTGTGTTATTTAGGTCTATAATCTGCAGCAGAGAGTTCCCTAGTTTGGGTTTCAGCTAATTAGTGCAAGTTTTCATTTTTAAAACAAGGTTTTTTGAAAATCCCTTAACAATATTTATCAGGGTTATTTTTACCTTGAAAAGAAAAAAAAAACATTACATCCACTATTATGCCCTTACTTTAGATAAAAAAGAGAATTTAGAAAACTGACTCTCTGCCACACTTTTTGAAATTTATCCAAACCAGCATGCAATTCCAAGTTTAAAACTTTTCAGACCAGACCTAAAAATTCCAACAATTGTAAGTTATATGAATAATTTTAAAAATGGAAAAATACTACACAATGAAATAGTGGTATTGACTGTATTGCCAGAAAATATATCATTCCTATGAGAGTCTTACATGCACAAAGGGCCAACAAAATATTGCTATTTGTTAAGTAGAAGTTTTCCACAAGGCTGAGTAAGACAGTCTTTTCCTCTTCATTCCTGAGCATAATGGGTTTCTCCATTCTCTTCTGCTCCAAAGTGGTGAACATTACAGGAAATTATTATGTCATTTGGGGTTAACTGTGAGATTAATGATCATATCTACTGAGTCACGTTCATTATATTTGAGGAGTTTTCTGGCCCGTCCCCTCTAGATAACCAGGTTATCTTGGCAAAAGGGAGGGGAAAATAAAGAAATGTGAATTATGGCCATTCCAGATTTCTTATTTTTCCGGACTTCTTCCAAATGACACAAGGCAGATGGAAGTATTTTATGAATTTATAACCTTCCTTTTGGGAAACCGGTGTGGCTATCCACCTATATTCAGCTGAATTATGTGTGAATTTAGAGGGGATTTCTCTTATTTTTTAGGATAATGCTGGGGCTTTTCAAAATCTATCCTGAGCAAAAACATCTTTCAGTTGAATCTTTCACAGGAGGCAGCAATCTGCATTCAAATTTACTAATGTCCTCATTATCCTGAGTGGAAACTACATTCATTTGCACCACATTATTTCCCCTCTTCCTTGTAGATACTGTGTCTAAAATTAGGCAGGCAGGAGAGGAGCAGGGAGGAATACAAACAGTGAGAATAAAACTTGTTAGCGATGTTACTTTGACGATGAAAAGTCGAGGTAGCTCTGAATCGGGAGACAACTTCTCCCCCGAGAGTTACTTTAAAAACCAGTAACAGCAGCGCCCCTCAGAACAGGCCTTAAACCCTTGATGAGATTAAGGCACAGGATGTGCTAGTCAGCAGGAGAAATGTATCCCCGAGATAATTCTTTTTTCCTGAAATGTCATTAACCTCAATAGCCATTACTAAACCAATGTGAGGGTTAAAATAATCTTCAGGAATTACAAAAATGAATCCATTGCATTATAACTGCTTTTATGGATCTCTCTCCCCAGGAGACTATAATCTCCTCAAAGTCCAGAACATGTCTGATTCCAGCAAGGGTCTGTCTGACACACAGTAGGCCCTGAAGAATAACGGCAAATAATTAAACATTGATATTAATTGTCACTTTTGTATACATTTCTTCCAGGCAGAAGGAACCAGTTATGTGGAACCCTGTGGTAAGGATCAGCTATCGGCTCCCCTAGGAAGCCATATCTGAACCCCTGACATTGGGTTAGATGGGTCCCATGACACCTTGTCCTCCCCTGTCCAAGAAATACTGAGAGTTCACTGGACTGAAGTTGCCCAATTATCTTTCTCTCTTCCCCATTTGCACCTCAGCTCATGCGTGCAGACTCTGTGCCCTGTTCAGAAAGGGATGGCGAGTGGCACTGGGAGGCCTGGCATGTAGTGGGTGGTCAATAAATATTTGATGAATTAAGCAATAATAAGAAATATGACATCCACATACTGACATCAACAAGTGATGCAAATATGACATCTACAACACGTAAAAGATAAACCAAGCTCTTTCAATTGACTTTAAATATCTGAATTCTCAACTCCTCAATTGCAGCAATAATTAGGCAGATTGGTAGGTACACTTAACATCCGGAGCCTAAACCCCAAAAGACCAAGTACTTTCTTTATCCCTATACAATTACTTGAGAAAAGGAAACTTCTAATAGGAAGAGAAAGCTTTGCTGTGAAAATATAGATTTCTAGAACTGAAGTTAAAATAGAAAAAACAGAGGAGAATAACAATTCAAATCACCAAAGAGAAGACAAAATAAGCTTTTATCTGCTAGCCTGTACTTTGCCTCCCCTTGAGGTAGAATGTTTCTTTGATCTATTAACGTTGAGTTTAAATGATGCCAGACTCACAGAAGGAATGAAATACTTTGTTTCTTTTATATCTGCTTTTATCTTTAAATAAGGATTTCTTTTTTATTTGGGAAATTCCTGGGACTTTTTATGTCATGATTCCCATTGTAATGCTGTAATCTAATTTTTTGTAGAGGTTTTCAGTGTGAAAAGAAATGAACAGAACTACTTACTGTGACAAATTTGCCTTAGTTCTCACCTGTTTGTAAATGGATTTATTATCATAAGTTACACAGGGCGAATCTGACTTCTCTGGACATTCACATGACTTGTAATATTGTTGAAAATTATTTCCCCAATCAGCAGCTCCATTGACCAAACCACAGCATTTAAACTGTTTGATGAAAAGTAGATATGAAAAGCAGTCACTAAAGAAGATAAAAACATTGTCAACACATTGACTCATATTCTTCTGAAACCATTATTAAGATGTTTCTTATACTAAAATATCATGTAAATCTCTTCACCCACCTCTCTGAATGTGGAAGCAAAAATGAAAGGATCTTCCATTTTGGTCTTAATATTGATGAAGGAAAAATAGGGTTGCAGATGCAAAAGTCTGAGAAAATTGGAAAGAAGATGAAAAACTCAACTTTAGGTTTTTAATGACAAAAGAGAGGGCAGAATCTGACCTACGCATCCTAGATTTTAGGAAAGAAGCTTCCAAAGAGTCCATGAGAGAGTCAAGGTCTCTTTGAAGAACTTTTGCTCAAAAGAGATGAGAGGTTTTAAAAATGAAATTTCCATCTCATGATCTTTGATCACTTTTGGAGGAGAGGAACAAGAGGGTGTGAGGCATCTCAGAGGGCACAGAAGATGCTTAGTGGGACCCCCGAGAGATTGAATTTGTGGTCATGGTTGGGGAAGAAAAACAAGGAAGTGATAAGAGCAATGACTCAGGGTAGATGGCACATAATATTATTTAGATGAAAGAGAGAAGCAATTATCCCTCATCTTGTCCTATTTCCTCTATTAGGGAGAAAACTCTTCATGCAGCAGGGAAGAAAAAAAATTTCTGACAAAAATAGAACCAAGATGGGGCGGTTTTCTAGCTCAGATGCACCGCCACACCAGGATGGTGAAAGAACTTTCCCTTACTGGCTGTGTGACCATGTTACCCTCATCACTCAAATCTCTCTGTGCCACAGTTTCTTCATCTGTAAAATACAGATAATAATAGTTGCTAATGATAGATTATAACTCGTAGATTTGTTGTAGAGATAAACATGAGAAAACCCACTGTGAAGTGCTGGCCCAGTGCCCAGCTTGCAGAAAGCACTCGATATGAATTAGCTATTACCGCTGTCATCTTTGTTTTGTGGTGGTTGTCGTTTCCATTAAGCTCTCACACGAACGTGGTCTGTTCAACATTGATATTGATGATTTAGATAAAGATACAAAACTCTTGGCAACTCTGCCATTGCTATAGAGGTGGGAGTGATGATTAATACATTGGAGAACAGAATCGAGTTCCAAAGATAGTTCACACAATGGACTTAAACCAACAAGTTCTACTGAGGGAGACATAAGGACATAAAGTCTTGCACTTTGGCTTGAAGACTTAATTGCACAAATTTATGACTCACTAGACATTCATGGGACAAAGAGCTGGAGATTTCAGTTGGTCCCAAGGTCAATCAATATTAGCAAAGAGGGAAATCTTGAAACAACCTACTTCCCTGTTCCATGGTAGACATGATTAATTGCTCACTCTTTCTGATTAAACAATCTTGAATAATATTGATGCAGACACTCCAGACCAAAAAGAATGTAATTCCTACCATATGCACTCATGGATCAGTCTATATGGGAATACAATCTACCCTGGGATTCCTTTTGGAAGCCCAAAGACATACTTACAGAAGACAGAGTAGGGATGCTAAACATGGCCTGATATCTGTCACCAGATGAGATGTGGGAGCAGCTGGGGAAGAGGTTGGCCAGGACTTGTTGAGAGTGTTAGAACAGTAGATGAACAAGGCACAGTGCAGTGAATGATGCAATGACCTCTAGACAAATAGTCACCACCACGAACCCCAGAGGGGCACACTCCAAGAGAAAGCCACTTAGTATCTACGACCTCTGTCCATGTGGGGAGGGCCCCGGTCACCCAGCCAGGGTTTGGGGTAGGAGCCTTTCTCCAAAAAACATTACTAAAAAAAGAATTCCTTGGTGGATAAGGAAAAAAAAACCTCAGAATTGACAATAGAAAAGAACTATAGTCCTATGAACACAAAGAGCTTCAGACACAGGGTTTGTGTACGAGAACGGAAGTAATTCAGAATTGCGCTACAACCAACAGGAACTTTAGACCCCCATGGTTGGTGCTGAGACCTGGGATACCAGGGACAATGTACAGCAAGTGTGACCCAGGTCAGAGACCCAGTGGTCACCTGTGCACATCTCAGTCCTCTACAGGGAGGACCAAGGATGCTCTGTCCACCCAGTGGAGGAGCTGAGCTGTCTAAATTCTTCCTGCTTGAAGCCTGGATTGACCTGGGCTCTAGAGGGGGAAGGTCCATGGAGGGAGGGTCAGGGGCTGCAGCTGTAGGGGAGCTGGGACAGCACAACAAGGGCAGGGAAAACGGGGACTGACATACTGGGTTTTGGCTCTTGGAAATGATGCCTTAAGCAGAAATGTTACAAACTGGAGTCTATCCAAACAGGAACTGTGGAATGCTCTGGAAAAAATGTCATCTGATAGCTCAGAAACCAAGGGTGCTTCCGCTTGAAAAACAAAGCTTTTAGAAGTCACATGATAGCCATTTTCAAAGAAAAAGTTGGAATGTGTAGAAGCATCAGTAGATTTTCTTTTTACTCTGAAACTCCGGAAAGAAGAACTAGGACTAAAGGACGTAAATTCTAGGGAGGCAGATTTTGTTTCACATTAAGAAATAACACACTAATCATCGGACTTAGGTATAAATGGGAAGGGACAGGCAAAAATTGGTAAACTTTCAGCTCTTCAATATTTAATTAGAGAGTGGATGCACATAAATATAAAATACTTCAATCAATGAGAAGTCCGGTTAAATGTCCTATGAAACCCAGCTCTCCTCTAAGATACTGAGAATTTCTATGACATATGTGAAATGAATGCTACATGTAGTTACTCTGATGGGAATTCTGAATTAAGAAGGTGTGGTGAGGAGGAGTTTCACAGAGTAAGTCATATTTGAGTCAAGCTTCAAAGAACATGTAGTACTTGGAAAGAAAGAGAAAAGGAGTAAGTACATTGGTGGGGACTGATGCAAAGGCAGGAAGGCAGACTTGCTAAGGGTCCCTGAGCAGGCAACTCTGGCTGACAGGGGGTTTTCTTTAGGGAGCAGCGTTCAGTGGGGTTCAGATGTTAGGGAGGAGCCAGATAGAGAACACCTCCAGTGCCTCCCCAGTTTTTACTTTACCCTAAAGACAGTGAAGCAGCCAAAATAAACAAATGAATAAATAAATAAGGGAGGGGCTAGTGTACGGATTAAAAAGAATTGACTAGTCAGACAGATCTGGGTTCAAATTCCAACCCCATCACTTGTTAGCTGCCAGATTTCTCTAAGCCCTAATCTCATCTGTCAAGTAGGAATAACGAGGATAATGATATTATTCATCACATGGAGTTGTCGTGAGAATTCAAGGAACCACTGAGTGTAAAGCCTGGTACATGGTAAGTGGCAGTAAATGTCAGCTCTAAATGTCAGCTCTAAAAAATGTCAGTTTTACAAGAGAGGGGTGGGCACAAAGGCAGAGAGAGAGAGAGAGAGACTCCCCAAACACACCATCCTTCCAAATGGCAAATATTAAAACAGTTATCAATTTGGCCCAATCAAGGCTTAATCTGTCATAAACATACTTTCTTAATCTCTGTCCTTCTAAACTACTTCAGAACCTCCAAATAAGCTGGAAAAAAAATTAGAAATCTTCTTGGATTTTTCTCATTGCATGGTGATGGAATAATTAGTCAAAACCTGCAAAATGGAGACATCTTTCAATCTTTAAAGAATACACCTGTTAAGGGGCCAGCCTGGTGGCGTAGCGGTTAAGTTCCAGCGCTCTGCTTCAGGTCCACCAGTTCAGATCCCCGGCGCAGGCCTACTCTCTGCTCATCAAGCCATGCTGAGGTGGCATCCCACATAGACCAAGTAGAAAGATGTACAACTATGAAATACAATTATCTACTGGGGTTTTGGGGAGAAAAAAGGAAAAAGGAGGAAGATTGGCAACAGATGTTATCTCAGGGCCAATCTCCCTCAAAAAATATATTTTTTTTTTAAATAAAAAAACAAAGAATACACCTGTTAAAAATTACGTACACATGGGGCCAGCCCCGGTGGCCTAGTGGTTAAGTTCAGCTCACTCCATTTTGGTGGCCCGGGTTTGGTTCATGGTGTGGACCTACACCACTTGTCTGTCAGTGGCCATGCTGTGGTGGTGGCTCATGTACAAAAAGAGGAAGATTGGCAGCGGATGTTAGCTCAGGGCAAACCTTCCTCAGCACAAAAGAAAAAAAAATTAAGTAAACACAGAATAACTAATTACCTCTTTTTGAAATTCAGACAGGGCTGTCTGGAATGCCTTTCCATTTTCATCTGCTGTGCTCAGAAGTTTTACATTTTCATAGAGAGTCTCATTCAGAACGCGCTCAGTCTGGAAATTGAAAAGTATTGTTAAATTATTCATTCCAGAATGTCGCATTTCGATTGTTCAGACTTTTCCAAAATTATCAAATATAATATGTGTACACACCTGAGATTTGAAAGCAGCCCCTAGGATCCCTGCGGCCACCTGCAGGAGCAGGATCAGAAGCAAGCCTATGAAGAACTGAAGAGAAGAAGGGGAATCTATTTTACGTTTCTTTATGATACATAAACCATCCCCGGTGCATTCAGTGATGTCTTGGCACATTGGGGCAGGAGCAGTGGGGACCTTATCACAGTTGGGGTATTAGCCACCCTCTTCATTTACCCCATCCTTTGCCTCAAGAAGCAAATTTTGGGGGCATTACTGCTCAGAAACATTTGCTGCAAAGACTGACCAAGGAAAGCGGTGAAAACGAGAATTTATTGATGGGTTTGTGGGCGTTGGTGTGACGTTGAATGGAGGGAAGTTTGAAAACTTAGATGACATCACTTGAATACTATCTTTCTCCTTCTCTTTCTTCATCAAACATCAAAACAAGCTTCAGAACTGACTTCAAAACAACATTCACCACTATCAGAACCACCTGGGGTCTTGTTATGAGTACAGATTCCTGAAGCCCTCAGGAATTCCTCAGACCCACTGAAGCAGAAGTTGGGGGAGCACAGCCACAAATTAGTGTTTTTTTAACATAAGCTCCTCTAGTAATTAAATTTCCCAAGTTGCGAATGAGGCCTCATTAATCAAGGAGCAGCCCCCAGGGATGCTCTTACCGTCCCACTAAGACCATCTCTACCTCCCCTCATAATAAATGGACAGTTAAAGATGTCTTCTGGGGGACTGACCCAACACTGATTTCATTAGAGAAACAAGTGTAGAGGGACTCTGATGAACTCCTACAGCAGGTTTATAGCTAATAAATACTTGATGATTTTCTAATATTTTTTCTATATCCACTTATTATTTTCTAATGAATACATTAAAAGTGAGTGTCTGTGGGTTATCGCAACCCGATCCGTCCTCCTCAGAGCTTTCTGAGTGACAGACCTGAGTATCTCACTCCCTGACAACTTTCTCAGCGTGGAGTGTCATCTGACCGTAGTCGACACTGAGACCCATCTCCTGTCATTTACTGAAAACAGCCTCTGCCACCTCCAACCACGCCCACAGCCCTGAGTTCCCCAGATGTGCCAGGTCTGTACCACAGGAAGCTCTCCCCTGGAAAGCTCATCCCACCCTCACCGGTAACAGCACCGTATTCACTTCTGCTTCTGGCTTGAGAGTCCCCTCCTCTCTCAGTGCCTTCTCTTCTCGGGCCATGCCCCTGCAGCTGACGTTTACTTGTCAGCCTTCCCTCCCGACTTCTGTTGTGTTCGTGCCCACATATCATGTAGCACAGGTATTGAGTACCTGGCACACAGCAGGTACTCAGTAAGAATGAGTGAATGAGTGACTAAAATTTGTCTTCTCTCAGGGTGTCCTCTAACCTAAGCTAAACACCAGCGAACCCTAGCTTCCACCATCGAACCCTCTGAACAGAAGTCCGAGTCAGAGTTCCATCAGTCTTGGTGAGTCCTGTGACTGGCGACGGAGGTGGGAGATGGTCCCCAGGCCTCTGCAGCAGGAGCTGGGGTTTGTCTGGAGAACTCACCAGGAGAAGCATGCAGCGGCTTTCCTTCATGGCACCGCAGCACCCCAGGAACCCCAGAATCATGATGATGGCGCCCACTGCAATCAAGATGTTCACAGCGACATAGGGGTTAGTGGCCGAGTCCCCAGAGCTGAGGATCTGAAAACGAAAAAGATCAATGACAGAACTTCCTTTCCTGATGTTCATCATTCCACAATTATCCACTGGGCCCCTGCTCTGCCCAGGCCCCGTCCTAGGACCATGAGAACCTCAGTGACCTGAATAAGCAGAGCCCCGTCCTCAAGGAGCTTCCATTCTACTAAGGTGTCACTTGTCTGAGGGATGTTTCCAACTTCTTATCTTTCTAAGATGATACATTGGATGTTGGATGGAAGAAACGCAAGAGGCTTTTAAAACACGAGTTATTTTTAAAAGATTAGAAGGACAGGTACTTTCACCCATGAAAGTTTGCACATTTTGTGTTTTATACCTACAAGTAGCATTGTAAAGCATGTGTTTTTATGGCAATTTAATTGTTTAAATCATAAAGCCCAAGTGCCTCAAACTACTGCTAGATCTATCAATATGAACGAATCTCAAAAAACACTATATTGAGTGAAATAAGCCATATTTAAAAGAGTGATCGCTATATGATTCCACTTATGTGACGTTCAAGAACAGGTAGATCTCGGCTATGGTGAAGACGTCAGAGCAGACTCTGAGCAGAGGAGGAAGGAAAGAAGGACTTGACTGCAAGAGAATATGAGGGAATTATATGGGTTAATAAAAATACTCTGCATGTTGATTGTAAGTGTGATTACACAGGTCTATACATTTGCCAAAACAAACAAAAAATTTAAACTAAGAAAATAAAATAAGTCCAGTCCCTGATATTCCATATCAATTCTATCTCCTTGTTCCCAGAAGGTATATCCATGGAGTTTCCAGAAACTCTTTACTTTGCCTGACTGTTAAGTAATGGGATACTGCGGAAACTCGCCCAGGAGCCTTATGATGGGCTGGGCTACCCACCCTGTCCTGATTCAGTTCTTCTCCCACACACCTTCTCTTCTTCATCACCTTCACGACACCTAGCCTCAGCCTACCCCTGGTCCTCAGATGTGTCCAGAAGTAAATCACAACTGAAAAGTGAACCGTGTGCCTGTTAGACCTGTGTGTCACCTGGAGCGCGTCTGTCTCCAGCGACCTCTGTCTGCTGGGCTCTTTCGAGGCGGAACACCAGTTCTCACACTGGCTTGGAGACCATGAATCTGGTCTAGAATCTGCTGCACAGCAGGTAGGGCAGCTCCCTGAACAGGAAATGAAAAGAAACGCTACTACTTGTGATCTTCACGTTTTCAGACATTTTTTTTTCTTTTTTTTTTCAGTGAGGGAGATCAGCCCTGAGCTAACATCCATGCCAATCCTCCTCTTTTTGCTGAGGAAGACTGGCCCTGGGCTAACGTCCGTGCCCATCTTCCTCCACTTTATATGGGACGCCGCCACAGCATGGCCTGACAAGCGGATCCGAACCTCGAACCCTGGGCCGCTGAAGTGGAGCGCGCGCATTTAACTGCTGCGCCACCGGGCCGGCCCCTAAAGACTTTAAATCAGCTCAAAGCCCAGAGAGAACCTTTGTTGGACAAGCAGTAGGACAGAATGTGCTGAAGTTGTAAAAGCATGAAGACAAAGACATATATTCAAGTCAGTGTCCTTGTATGTAACACGTTTCCAGCCCTGGAGCGGCCAGCTAAGCCTGCTGGCCCAAGTGCCCGCTTGTGAAGGGAGCTGGGTCAGCCTCTGTGATCCTTTGTCTCTAAGAGTCTGCGCTTACAGATAAGGTTTCAATTTACATATTTAGAAAGCTCATTTATGTCCAAAAGACTTTTGTTTGTTTTTCAGGTTTTTTGTTTGTTTGCTTGTTAAGATTGGAGCTAAAAAGTCAGTTTTGTAAATAAACGGCCACAGCATCTGGGTCAAAACAGATCATGACAAAAAAGCAGCACTAGGAAACCGGCTCGCCGCAAATCTGCTTCACCAGAACAGAGCGTGGCCAGTGCCGCAAACCCTGAGGTCTGGGGGGCTGGAGCCTCTCGGGCTGAGTTGTCAGGACTCCGGTTAGATGGCCCAGATGTAGAAATAGTAGGTCAAGTATCTACACGTGAGGCTGGGCAGTGTGGCCAGCTCTCATTCTGCAGGTAATGACACACTTCTGAGACCGAGGTGGGCAGAGACCCACCGCCAGTCTCAGGTCAGAAAGCAATGTGCTGGCTGCCTGGGGGTCACTGTCTCCAGGGCAGCAGAGTCTTATAAGCTGTCGGATGAGCGGTGTCTGCGCGTGTCTTAGCACAGGAGGAGTTCTAAAGGGAAGAGGAGTGACTGAGCCCAGGGAAAGAGGCTCAGGGTCCCCTGCAGATCGTAAGGGGTCTCCTGGGACACGATGGTGTGCTTTGGCCTGGTGCTGAGTGTGTCCCGAGGGGACACTTCAGCACAGAGAGGCGGAAGACGTGCACACAGCCGCACCTGACAGCCTTCTTCCCTGCGTTTGTGCCCCTGCTTCTCCTCCGAAAACTGTCACCTCTGTTTCCACCACTGAAATTCATGTCTTCACACACTTTGCACACTTTGGTCCTTTGCACTGACTTTGGATAAATATAAGCCGAGCCAATTTCACACACACCAGGCTGGTTACTGTGCCTGGCAGAACTGCCTTTTGTCCAGGGTTAGAGGCTGACAGAGTAACTAAAGATGCTGTCCAGCGCTGTTAATTCATCCTTATCCCCAGATGTGCAGTAACACCCTCTCAAGGACAACAGTTCTCCTTTAATACATTCAATGTGTGTCGTTTCTTAGCAGACTAAACACGAAATTTGTTTACCAGAAGCACTGCGGGGAAAGGAAATGTTCCCATATCAACCAGACAGAAAATAATAAAATAAAACACAGGCTGCACACACATCTTAAAAGGGCCAAAGCCTCCCCCAAATACGTGGCTGCTAATCTCTGTGCTTAATTACGAGCCTCAGAGTCAGACGTCAATCTCCGGACAACAGAGACTCTGCTCATCTTCAAATCCCTTCTCGGGTCACGCCTGGAGCCCACGGCCCTCAGGAAGCCACAGTTAACGTTTGTCAGCATCAAGTAGTAAACGATGTCCTGACGGATAGGATGTTACCAGAAGGTGCCACACCAGCCCCCCTACCCCGATTTCTTCACCCAGTGAAGCCCAGCTCCAGGAGCAGCTCCCAGCGGCTGCCGCCCTCCGGGCTGTCTGAGGGTTGAGAACAAATCAGAAAAGAAAGAGAGAGAAAGAGGAGGAAGGAAGGAAGGAAGGAAGGAAGGAAGGGAGGAAAGAAGGATGGGAGAGAGGGAGGAAGGAAGGAAGGAAGGAAGGAAAGAAGGAAGGAAGGGAGGAAAGAAGGAAGGAAGGGAGGAAAGAAGGATGAGAGAGAGGGAGGGAGGGAGGAAGGAAGGAAGGAAGGAAGGAAGGAAGGAAGGAAGGAAGAAAGGAAGGAAGGACAGGAGGGAGGGAGCAAGGAAAGAGAGAGAGAGAAACAGAAAAGTCCAGTTGACGAAAGGAATCAGAAGAGAGGTTAATTTGCTTTTAATCTTTCTGTTACCTAGGCTGTCTCCAAAGGCACTTAGCTGCATCATACGTGTAATAAGTTTTTACGGAAAAGGTATTACCTTAATTGCTGGCTTAATATATCTTAATAATTACCAAATAGGAACCAAAATTCCTCTTAGAGAGGGAAAGTTTACTTGGCAAGGCTGCAGTAGTGGTAGATGTGACCCTGAGGGGTGGTGAGAGCCCAGACGGCAGAGAACAAGAAGGAAGAAGAGGAACTGGGGGAGAGAGACTTCTGAGAAGAAGGCAAGAAAAGGATGCAGGCAGAGGAGCCAGGAGATGGTGTGGGAAAGCTAACAAAACAACCCTCCCACAGCCCCACCCTTCCTTCCCACGTTTGTGACACCGTCGTACAGGACAGAAACAGCAAATGAGGAAACCAAAGGTTGGAGCTGGAATTAACTAGATGAACTAACCTTCCTCCAAACCTGTGGAAGTCTTGGTCAGAGCTGTGCACAGGGCTGGAGTGGTGTGTGGTGGGTGACGGGTTCTTCTCCGTAGCAAGAAGCTAGACATCGCCAGCCACCCAATGAGCTGCACCCCAGTGACCAGACTCCTGCTGTGACAAGGGGTAGTGCCAGGTGCCACAGGTAACCACTTTACTTACAGCACAGATCAAATCCTTCTTCTCCACAAGAACTTCTCACCTTCCTTCCCTTTAGACCACTCCACCTTGGGATCAGTCAAATTATTGTCAACATGAAAGTTGTTCTTGGTAGGGAGGAAGGGTGGTCTGTATCCTCCAGCTATACTCCAGGCTGGTCTTATGCAACTAACGAAGGAGTCTGATTTCCACTTTGGCCCCTTCCCACCTCCACTTCCATTTCCATCTTCCTGTTTGGGGAATAACACCTTCTCCGTTCTGCAGAAGGACCGATCCATGCCTGGCACAGTGCCAGGCCTATAGTGACTAATTTTGATTAATTAAATTGAATTAAATTATAAAATCACATGTCAGCACAAATGATTACAGGAGGCAGTTAAAGAAAATGCTATAGAAATGTTTATTACTATTACTGTCATTACTTTCATCATGAGAGAAATAAACTACTTTGAGAGCAGAGAAGCTTATATTTATTTACCTCTTGACCATCTTTGCTTACTCGTATCCAGATTGCTACTGCCAGGATCAGGATACCACATAGCTGTAGGAAAAAAAAAAATGTTAGTGTACAAGGAAGATAAACTGCAGCTCTCATTCCACGTATCCCTAACCACCTGGTTACAATGTTTATCATCAATTATATATTATGACCCGAAAGACTCAAATGAGGCATATTCATGTGCGGATAATTGCCAAAATGTTGCATCGTAATTGGGAATTTGACAAGGATAATTCTGTTTCCCATCCACAGTCCATTCACAGGTCCGGGACAGGAAGTCATCTCCACCACTGGGGAGGGAAAGATGGTTTTCCATGTTTCAACTCTAACTCTGTGTTTGCTAGATTGTAACCTACGAAAATAGTCACAACAGTTTAAAGACAAAATATCCTTATTATGCCCCTGGGTTTGTCTCTGAGAAGCTGTCTTAGACGAAAAAGGAAGGGAATAGCTGACTGATCACCAAACATTCCTTCGAGATCCAAGAAGGAGGAAGCTGGGACGGACAAAGAACAGAAGAACATCTGACAAAATCTGCCGATGAGCAGCAAAGGTTTACAACATTTTCTGTACCCAAATGAATTCTTTTAAAAATAAGCTCTTTTAGGTAGTAAAGCTCACCCAGAAAGAAGGAACAATGAGCAACAGTACTTAAGGTCTTAAATTCCTTTAATGACTTTACCAGATTATTTAATTTGGACCAAAGCAAACACAAAAAATGTGAAACACATTTTACTTTCGTACAAGGAAAACCCCTGTCTTTCTGGTTTTTTGTTTTTTGTTTTTTTTTTAAGATTTATATGTTGTGGCCTCAAAAAAAAAATCAAAGATCTATTATTAGATAGAGATGTTGAGAACAAGCGTGTCACATACCAAACACAGCAGGCCTTGGAGGACCTTCCAGACTCTTCTGGCCTTGTACTCTGACAGAGAAATGCCTGAGTCCTCCAAATCCAGTGACCTGGCAGCATCACTGTTCTCATGCATGGTTGGGCCTATGCCCGGAATCCCAGAACAGCAGTTTCACTTTTACTGGCTTCTCATCAAGTTTGCCACGGAGGAGAGCCAAGCACTTTGTGAAGGAACAGGGGTGCAATGGCTTGCTGAATAACCAGAGATTCTGTGCTCCCTAAAATATCCCTGAACCATCTGGGTTCAAACCCGTCATTTCAGATAAAGAAACTAGAGCCCTGAGAGATGAGTCACGTCGTGAAAACAGCAGCACCCTAACCCAGTCCTGCCCCACCCCGTGCTTCCACTCCAACGGAACAACGGCTCACGGGTTAATCTACACAGTTCAGTTATCTCACGGGTGTGCATACACACACAATACAAACCGCCAAAAAAACAACTTTCCAGCCTGAAAACCCACCCTATTTCTTCCCCCCTTTCCACTAAATCATAATTTCATTTGCAGATGGAGATAAATGCTTGTTTTAACAGTTCCTTGTTAATAAATAAGTCTGTAAGAATTTATGTCAGATGGTAATGAGACCCTCTGGGATTTTCAGTAATTTTATAGCAGCTGGATTTTGTGTTTGTTATTTCATTTGTTCACTGATATTTTCTTTTTCTTTTTCTTCTCCTTTAACAAGTAGATTAACATTGATTCTCTTAATAATCACTCTGGCTTTTAGTTTTAACTGAAAATAATACTTATCCAAATAGCTATTATGATGATCATCCTTAGCTGATATTTACTTATGAAACTATCAATGAGAAACCTTTAATAACTCTTGGAGACTGAGTGTGATATTTTTTAAACCCTTAACTTTTTTTGTTTGTTTCTGTGTGACTCTTCAGTTCACTTTTTCAATGTAGACATCAAATCATTCAGAAGTCTTATGAAATCAGCCATATTTGCCCCTCAAATGATGACTTTTAGTCTTCTCATCCTCTGAAAATTATCTGTAACATTAACACTTAAAAGAAGGAGTACCAAAACAACAATGAGATACCATTAAACACCTAAGACAATGTCCAAAACCTGGAGCACCAACAACACCAAATGCTGGCAAGGATGGGGAGCAACAGAAACTCTCACTGATTGCTGGTGGGAAGGCAAAGTGGTGCAGCCACCTGGGAAGACAGTTTGGTGCTTTCTTATAAAACTAAACATCCTCTTACCATATGATCCAAAGGAGTTGAAAACACATCCACACAAAAATATGCACAAGGATGTTTATAGCAGCTTTATTCGTAATTCCCCAAACTTGGAAGCAACCAAGATGTCCTTCAGTAGGTGAATGGGTAAACTGTGGTACATCTAGACAATGGAATATTATTCAGCATTAAAAAGAAATGAGCTAACAAGCCATGAAGAAACAAGGATGAACCCTAAATGCATATGACTAAGTGAAAGAAGCCAATCTGAAAAGGCTTCAAACTGTATGATTCCAACTACATGACATTCTGGAAAAGACAAAACTATGAAGACAGTAAAAAGATCAGAGATTTCTGGAGTGCGGGGTGGAATGAATAGGCAGAGCACAGAGGATGTTTAAGGCAGTGAAAATACTCTGCATAATATTATAATGATGGATATATGTCAATGTCATTAGACATTTGTCCAAACCCGTAGACTGTTCACCACCAAGAGTGCACCCTGATGTAAACCGTGGACTTTGGGTGATACTGACGTGTCAAGGTAGATTCGTCACTTGTAACAAATGGCCCATCTGGTGGGGGATGTTGATAGTGGGAGAGGCTGTGCATGTCTAGGGGCAGAGGGTATATGGCAAATCTCTGTACCTTCCTCTCAGTTTTGCTCTGAACCTAAAACTGCTCTAAAAAAAAAAAAATGCCTTTTTTTTAAAAAAAGAAAGAGTATCCAATTGTTTCAGAAAGGAAGAATATTTTACCCCACTTCAATCTTCACAATTAGACAAAATTCCTTAGGGATTTTGAAGTTGGCCAAATGATCATTTCCATCCCCATCTCGATCTTTTCTTCAAACTGTAATTTAAAAACTAAAAGAAATAAATGTTTGAAATATACCATTCTCATTTTGTTGAAGAAATTCACATATAAAAATCACAGTCTTAATAATGCGAAATTATTCATAAATTTGTCGAATGTCTTTAAAAATAAATTGATTTTCTGTCAGGAACGGTCCTTCTGGATTCAGGACTGTACTCACCTCTTTTTCCCATTGTTATGAAATTGATCATCGTGATGGTTCTCCCACCACGATGGTTTGGCCTTATGGGTTTGTCCCAGTCTTTTTACACTGTTTTACATAATGGAGAGTGTGAATTAAGACCCAGGGTCTGACTCTGTCCTAACCTCTGTTGAGAGGCTGTAAACGAAATGGGCCTCTATGCTGGGCCCCCGGGTCAGCCGACAGCCGTCACTGCAGAGCGCACGGCCCCTTCTGGTTTCTCCTTGAAGAAAGTCATTGTGTTTTCACTCAGCTCTCATGGGACATCTTTTTTTGTATGGGATTAGGGTGCAGTTGGTCCAAGCCAGCATTCTAAGAAATTAGGTAATTTTGCTGTTTGCTTACGAGCGTGCTATGGACTGAATTGTGTCCCCTAAGTTCGTATGTTGAAGCCCTGACCCCCAAGGCAACTGGATTTTGAGGTAGGGCTTTTAGGAGGAGACTAAGGTGAAATGAGGCCATAAAGGTGGGGGTACTAATCCGATAGGATTGGTGGCCTTGAAAGAAGAGGAAGAGAGAGCTCTCTCTCCAGGTACACCCACACGTGGCAGAGAGGCCTCTGAGGACACAGCAAGAAGGCAGCCACCTGCAAGCCAGGAAGGGGGCTCTCCCCAGAAACCAAATTTGCTGGCACCTTAATCTTAGACTTCTAGCCTCCAGAACCGTGAGAAAATAAATTCTGTTGTTCATCCCACTCAGTCTATGGAATTTTGTTATGGTCGCCCAGCTGACTAAGACAGAGCGGGGAAGAAAACGGAAATGCGTCGGCCCGGACAAGGGTCAATGGTGCAGAACCAGCCGACTCCTCCTCTCCTCTGACATGTGTCCTCAGGCGTCTCCGCTTCCTCGCTCTCAACGCCGTCTTGATTGGGTGTTGAGCGTCTGAAGGGAACGCAGGCGGTGCTTTGCCAGGAGGAGTGAGCTACGCTCTTACTGGTCCAAAACAGACACTTTTTACATAAGTTCAGGGACTCTTCCTGTGCTGTTCCCAAGAGGTTATAAGAGAGTAAGAAAATATCCAAACGGACAACTTGGAAAACGACAGCATTAGTTTTTATGATAACCCCAGACACTAAAGGCCCTGACGTCAGGAGACAAGGATCCTGAGAGCCTATCTTAGGACGGTATCACTGTTGCTGCTAATTTCCAAGTTTCTTCTTTCATTAAACATTTACTTAAAAGTCTAGTTTAACTGCATCGTGGTAAGATAATGCAGACTGGACAATTGTTGCTTGTGAGAGTTTTATATTAATTTGATTGTTGTTTTTAGTCTGTTTATTTTGTCCTTTTCTTCAGGAATACGGATTGCTTTGGATTTCCATCCTCTGTTCTCTGTCTCCATCATCTTCTCTCCCTTCATTTGTCTCTTTCTGATTTTCCTCTAGGAGAGCTTCTCACCCTGGTGTTCTGTATCACCGTCTCCATTTATTGTGATTTCTAGACTGGATTTTAATTGTGTCGTTGTGATTCTAGTTTACTTGAAGCCTTCCTCATTTTACCCATTCACCTTTCCACCTCATCCTGTGGAAACCCATCCTGCGGTTTCCAGTCAACTTCTTCTCCGTGGCCTCCAGCCTCCGCTTCCTGGGCTGTTTCCTGGCAGTGCATTGGGTACCGACTTCCTGACACTCCTTCAGGATGCTGGCAAGTTTCTTCGGGGATGTGCTGTCCTCGGGCTGCGGGGTGATGTTCCCTCTCGCTTGCTCAATAGGGTGTTCTTAGGTCTTCCCTTAGACTTTCCCCCATTCATCCTTGAATAAGAGCCTTACCCTGATCTATTAGTCACTAAGTGTGGGGTGGGTGCTCTGCCTCACTCTCTGATGGGGTGGGGATGGTAGTTCTCCATCTCCTCTGGAAGAGGGGTCACTGTGCATTCTCTGCACACCTGGCAGAATGCAGCTCTGACTGACTGAGGGCCTCCTGCTCTCACTCAATGTCTGATCTGATGCTCTGAGCCAGTGGAGTAATCAACACTCAATTCTTAGCAGGCTCTGCCATCGTGGTTTTTCTATCTTCAGCCCCAAATGAATGATGTTGATTGTTTCAATGAGTCTTGAGTACACAGTGAAGGCTCCACGGCTGCATTCTTGTGCATCTGCTAAACCTATTAAGTAACCAAGCACGCAGACAACCGCTGCAAATCTAATTTTGAATAGCTCCTAATTCAGGGGAAGAAATCAACCCCATTTCTCTCTGACACAAATAGTGACTGAGTAAACATGCTTCAGGTCATGTCATCTTTCCTGAACTAAACTTCAAAATATGCGAAGAAGATGAGTGTTCAGCATTTGACTGGCATCCTGACGTTTCTAAATCATAAAATGATGCGGATTCAGAAATGGTTTTATCACTGTGTTTCAAAACTACAACTGCCATATAAGTGACACCTGTAGACTTGTCTCTACATTTGCAGGACCTGGAGCAACAACACAAATAGCAGTGCACACAGCATAGGTCTCTATACGAGAAGTTATAACTGAAGGTAATAACCATACAGAAAATATGTCCTATCTTCCTACCTTGACAAATGCGGCTACTTAATGCCCTGGAAGACGAGGTTTGATTTGGATCCTCAGGCTCGTCGGAGTCTGCAACCAGAGAGCGGTGGCTGGGGAGAGCCAGCTCCGCCCTGTCCCTCCCTCCAGGCTCCAGCCCAGCACCGTTCCTCCCTCCCAGCTCTGTCTTGAGCTCTGAGGGATCTAGCAGGAATGAGTATGACCTTAGCCTGCAAGCCAGCTCTGTCTACAAGCTGAGTCCATTCCTGATGAACGATTCCCCCCTGACCACACCTGGAGAAGGGCCTTGCAGACCCTGGAAGCAGGTTTGGAGCCACTGGGGCAGAGAAATTCGGGGTCCCATGTACCCAAAGTGGAGGCCAGGCTGGGGGTGAGCATATCCCTCGACCCCCAGATTCCTTGCCCCATGGGGCCAGAGGAGGATCAGAGTAATGCTAAAAATACCTCATAATACTCTCATCCCAGATCCCAATCTGTTCAGTGAAAAAGCAATGTGATTGTTGGGATTAGGGAAAATAGCATTAACTGAACTATTATTGTGTGTTGGTCCTTGGTTACAGCCTTTCACAAAGCATCTTAGTTAATCTTCTCGATTAATACTGCCAGGTTAAAGCATCATCCTCATTTAACACACACAGAGATGGGCACAGAGAAGTCAGAGAATGTGTTCCAGGCCCCAAAGCAATAAATGTGGACTCAGGATCTGAATCCCCATCTGTCTGTTTACAAACCCACTTTCTTTTCATTATCCTAATTTATGGTAGAAGAATTTCTGCCTTATCATAATTCCAGCCATCTTATTTTCCTCCTCTGTTTCAAAAACTAACAGTGGAATTTATTCATTAGTATGCAGAGTGGTTTCATATTTTTGTCTCATAAAAATACCTGTACCATGTTAACTAAAATATCTGTTTCTTAAACATTTCTGTAGCATTATTCTGAGTTCTTTATATGTATTAACTCATTTAATCTTCACAACAAACCCATGAGGTAGACACTAGTACTATCCCCAGTTTCACAGATGAGGAACACTAAAGCACAGAGAGCTTAACTGATTTCCCCAGGGTCACACAGCTGGTGCTGAAGGAGCTGAGGTTCAGCCTGAGCTCTCAACCACGGGGCTCCATGCCTTTTGTCATTGTCATAGTTCCACACTGACTGCAGAGTGGCAAGAAACCACTGTATTTACAAAGTTCACACATTACAGCCATTGTCAAGGCTTTGTCTTGGGGGATTTCATCAACTGACAGGATGAAATATAATTGTGCCCTATTTTTTAAATGAACCCTTATCTCTAGTTGTGTCTGCTCTGCCTCAACTCTTTTAATTGCTCTCAGCACTTCCACTGTAGAGGCCCAGGCACCATATAAAACATAATGATGAACACGGAAACGCTGGTTCCTGGACCCCCTCCAAGTTCTGACTGCCTTCTTCAAACCACTTCACATGTCGCTTCCTTCAGTTGCTGATCTGTTTGGCTTTCTCAACACAACTAGGCTCCTCCTTCCCACCTTCCCTCTCCTGGGATGGGTGATATTGCTTCACTCTGCTCTCCTCCATAAAGAGCTGGCCTCTCCATAGCTCTCTGCCTCTGGCAACGGCTCCACTGCATCCACAGGCCGAGGGTCCACCTTACTCCACCCCCAAGACCTCCAAGCCCACGCTATCCGAGAGGAGCATAAGAAGACTGGGGAAGTTCATCTGTTCTGACACAAGACTCAGAGAAACAGGATTTGAACGTGTAATTTATCTGTTATCTGCAGCACATCTAATTCACTCTGACTTGCCTCAAGCTCTAGCATGAGTGATTAGGAGTGACTTTCACTTCCGCATGTTTTCTTCAATCACTAATTCTAACAAATGGAAATCACTGAATATTTATGTGGCATATCCCAAGCTCTCCCAGAAAAGAAACTGATATGTTTAGCTTAAATGGCCATATGCATGCATGTCCTAGAGATGTTTCAACGTCTGGCCCTACTTTGCAAAGACTTAGTTTCGCAAGTTATGCCAGAAAGAATGCATTTGAAAACACAAGGCCGTGGATATCTACAAGAAAACCACATCAGTGGGACCGTTCAAATTTTGCTTAAGTAAACATGAGGAATGTGACAAATTGCTAATTTCCTATGAAGGACGGTAAAATTCCAACTGAGAACTCTGGGTTGGGGGTAAATGGGAGAGTGGAAATGGGAATGGTGCCCTGATCTCAGAGAGTTCTCCTGCTGTCTGGATTTTAATGAAAATATTGATGTCCCCTGTTGGCTGAGAAGTTCTCCCTGGTCTTTACAGCTGTCACTCTCCCTCAAAGACTCCATTTCAAGACGTCTCATCAAGAGATTGCAGATCCCACCACTATGCTGGTGGGAAGAACAAGGCCTTTACCCCAGGAAAGTTAGACCTATCGACCTGAAATCTACAGCATCGGAAAGACTTTGTCTTCGTTATCAGAAAAACCAAGAGATAATGGTAACCATAAAGTAATCAGAGCTCCCAGCACAACAGTGACAATGTCTAGGTAGGGCATGGTACAGATCTTGTACAACTCACCTTCAGTTCTAATCTTAAACACATAATCCTAAAGCTATAACATACCCCTTTCTTACACTGTCTTTGTCATTTCCGTTTAAAATTCAGATCTATTCCAGGGCTGGTCCCATGGCTTGGGAGTTAAGTGCGTATGCTCTGCTACTGCCAGCCCGGGTTCGGATCTCGGGCGCACACTGACGCACCGCTCCCACATACAGTAGCTAGAAGGATGTGCAACTATGACATACAACTATCTACTGGGGCTTTGGGGAGAAAAAGGAAAATAAAAAGGAGGAAGATTGGCAATAGATGTTAGCTCAGGGCCAGTCTTCCTCAGCAAAAAGAGGAGGATGATGATCTTCCTCACAAAAAAAAAAAAAAATTCAGATCTATTCCAAATTCCTTATTAGCTATGTACTGAAACTCTGACCCCTGAGGTATCCACAAGAGCCACCAGCACTTTGTGTGCTGTTTTTTACAACAGAGACATATTTAAATTGTTCCATAACTTGAGGATTGCCATTGGTTTGGGTACTTTGGGACATGATGTTAAAATAGGAGCCATGCATTTATTAGCATCTTCATATTTTGTTTAAATGGGTCCCATATATTCTGTATCATAAAAAGACAATGGTTGCAGTTTTTTAAAAAGTGGTGTCAGAGTTTCTTGGAGAAATAGCTGATTCCAGGTCTGGGGCAGGAAATAGGGAAGTGACCCTGGAACATCTCGTCATACCAAATAGTGAAGAAGTTATCAAAGTTACTAGGATCATGTCAAAATTGCTCAGGAGCCAACTTGAAGATGCTCCCACTAGCCAAAGGTGGAATTAAGTGCATGTCAGTGAGGATAAGAATTGTGATGGCGGGCCGGCCCTGTGGCTTAGCGGTTAGGTGCACGCGCTCCGCTACTGGCAGCCCTGGTTCGGATTCCGGGGGCACACTGACGCACAGCTTCTCCGGCCATGCTGAGGCTGCGTCCCACATACAGCAACTAGAAGGATGTGCAACCATGACATACAACTATCTACTGGGGCTTTGGGGGGGAAAAAAAAGAGGAGGATTGGCAATAGATGTTAGCTCAGAGCTGGTCTTCCTCAGCAAAAAGAGGAGGATTAGCACGGGTGTTAGCTCAGGGCTGATCTTCCTCACAAAAAAAAAAAAAAAAAAAGAATTGTGATGGCATTTACACCTCTTATTTCATAAGGATACTTAAAGAAATACCTGCTTATCACAGTTGTACCATACAGAAAATTAACTCATCATTTTGAAATCTAAGTAAAGAGTGAGAAGCATTTATGCTTTTTTAATAAAAATTGGATACCACTGGTAACCAATCAGTAAATGAGAAATTTCTCCTTATTGAAAGTATTCCAGCCAATAAATGAAGAAAAAATGATAAAAATAGGATATCACCAATTTGAGACTCTTAATGAACTGGTGGATTTAGGTTCTTGAGCACCAATGGCTACTAACATGACAAAAAGTGACATGGTCAGACATTATGTGCCTCCTGATGAAAGACACAATATCACTTACAAAGTAGTTGTACCCCCAAAAGACAATAACAAGCTGCCAGGTGCAGCTCCTACATTAGAGACGATAGACAGGACAGGGAACAAGTTAAATGACCCCACGGGTATGCAAGTAGCAAAATCCAGACCATGGAAATGTGATGAGACAAACACACAGCAGTACATGAAATCCAAGGGGGAGAATGAGAGGAAGGTGAAGGGAGAACCTAAGGGTGAAAACTGACATAAAGATGAATCAACCAACCACAAGGTGTGAACCTTCTTTGGATTCTGATTCAAACAGGAACATTTATGATGCAATTGGAAATTTGAGCCCTGGATGGATTTGATATCAATTAAGAAATTCTTATTAAGTTTTTAGTGTGGATAATGACATTATGTTTACATTCTTTAAATAATTATTTATCTTTTAGAGATATGTACTAAAACGTTTACAGATGAATGATATATCTGGGATTTGCTTCAAAATAATATGGAACAGGGAAAGTGGGTGGGAGTACGAACAGGGATGGTTTCATGGCCACTGGGGTTGGGTGATGGGGTGATTACCCTGTCCTTTCTTGTCAGTGTTCTAGGTTCTCCAAAGTAAAAAGCTAAAAACAAAACCAACCCAAGTACATAGGTATTTCTTTGTTTATATTCCACTCTCAATGTTTAACCAATTTTAAATATTTCAAAGGAAGAAATTTATCAGGACTAACTTTAAAAAATTGGCCTATATTCAGGAGCTTCAATGTAATATTTGCAAAAGCAGCCCATTTTTCTAGGGAAAAGACGAAGTACAAAGAACAAATCTTCATTATTTTATTTTGTTTATTTATATGCTCACTCACTTACTTCACCAATATTTCCTCTGTGCTCATTAGGGCTACTGACACTGAATGGAAAGTCATTCTAGACAATAAGTTACATTTAATTAGGTGCATCATTGTTCTAATAGCACAGAAACACCAACATAGATCCCAGCTGCCTGTTTACTAGAGAGAACCAGGTGAAAATAGAACAGAACTCACTCCTGCTTATACTGCACAAGCTGTTTTTATCCAGGGTACAAAATATTTCTTTCATTTAAGCACTTTGGGCTATTTTTCCTGTTTTACTTTTGAACAATCTTTAATTGCACCATACATATTAAAAATGATAATGTCAGTTTTCCAGCATTGCAGCCTGCCTTTACCTTACTGCCTTTCCGTATCTTATTTTTCCATTTTCCAATGTTAGATGTTACTTAATTTATTTGCTATGTCTTATGTCAACAGACTTTCAAGAGAAACGTAAGACCTTGCTAAAATACAAATCCTGTTGATTAAAAGGTGGGGTGACGACACATTAAAATACTAACTTTAAATTGCTGATACAACCCTTGTGATTTAGATTAATCTTTTCATGATTAAATAACTTTATCGTTACCCTCTCAAGTTTTTTACAACCCACTGTTTCTTCTTTGCCTCTGAAAATGATCCTCTTCTCCTGTCTATCTTCTTATGCCCACCACTCACCTGTTTCCACCCAGATGTGAAGGTTGGGAGTCAGGGGCCGGGCTCCGATGGAATCGGATCCCATTTTTCCCACAGGGCCCTTAAACTGGGGAGGCCTGCATGATATACAACCAAGAATAATTGTCCTTTAATTAAGGGGTATTTTTTCCTCTGTGACTGTTTGGCAACAATATCAAAACATTTATGAAATGTTTATCCTCACAGATCCTGAAGTGCACTTTTTTGAGTCATTGGCTCATTTTCAATTACTGAAATAACCAAAGAAAGAACAAATCCAAACAAGTAAATGGGAAATACATTTTCTTCCTCCTCCTACTTCTCTGGTGAAGAGCCTGTTCTCATTTATAATATTTATATCAAGATCCCCTTTCTTGCATAAAATTGATAATTAAAAGAAAAACACTTACCCAGAACAAGAAGTTGAAGATAAACATAGAGTATTTTATACAGCCACTCACACCTGCCATGTTGGAAAATGATCAGGATCCAGATATTGTGAATTTAACTGCTCCTTATACGACTGTCCTGCAGTATGCTCTGGAGTAATTTTCCCACAGAGATTTCTGTGCCCAAGGCTTCAGAGCAGAAATAGAAAGCAAAGAAGCAGAGAGGCAAAAAATCCAGTTATTAAAGTGGATAAAAAATTAACCCACGCATTTAAATATCACAACGGCTATCTCTAGGCGGGCGTGTTCTTTCACTTGTCATGGCTCCTGGGGCACCGGGCCAAGATATTTATGATCCTTTCTCAAAACTGCCTCCTCTAAAGTAAACAGATATCAGGTTAGGGTGGCGCTGGCCGGGGAGAGAATGGCATGGAGACAGGAGGCTGCTAGATTTCAGAAACCACAACCGGCCTGCCCTGCCCTCCATTTCCACTATAGGAAATAAGATTGTTTCACTCTGAGATAAAGGGACATTGTGTCTCCACTCATTTTTGTGTTGCATTTCCTCAAGAATGGAAAATTTCTTCTAGATGCAATAGTAAAATGCACTTAGAAATCTGGAAAATCTGAAGCCTTAGACACAGCAGCCTTTATCCTTAACCCCGGAATAGGAGGAACAACCATTACACGCACCTGACTTCCAAAGCTTCTACATTTATTTCAAAACAGTTCCCCGGAGCTGCCCCAAAATGCAGGGAAGCTAGGGGAAGTGGGGAAGGAGAGGCTGCCCTGCCTATCATAAGACCGTTCAGTTTTTATCTTTATTTCTTTACGATGTAAAAGGAAAACAAACTTCTCCGGAGCCACCCTCTGACTGCCCCTATTGTGGACCCTTTACAGTGTGTGGTCATTTCAGTAGCTCAGCTTGCTTCTCTGGCAGACACTGCCCTCCCTCCCTCTGACGAGCTACGTCCACCAACAGCTCCTCTCCACCAGCCCAGTTTCTGGATTCCCATCCTCTTGGACAAAAGATTCAAAACGAGTAGCTTGTCCTAGCTCGGCGACCGTGGACCGTACAGTCTGTTTCTGTGCAAACAGAAGGCAGCCCTCCCTGTGAGGGCAAACCCTGACCTGGTCAGGGAGGTGTGGCTGCTTCGTGTAAACAAGTGCGGTCAGGCTACTTTCCACTTCCTGCCTCTTAAAGAAGTTATTTTTCCCCCAAATAAAAGAACCCTGTACTTCAAAAGGCTGTTGGGAAAATAATTACTTAAAATCTTTAAGTTCTATGCAACAAGCAAGCATGGACTTTTCACTGACATACAAAGATGTTTTTGAGGTAATCCCCACCCGGCTGTAAACCAGAATATGTTTTTAATGTATTAGTGGC
This sequence comes from Diceros bicornis minor, assembly GCF_020826845.1. Lineage (NCBI taxonomy): Eukaryota > Metazoa > Chordata > Mammalia > Perissodactyla > Rhinocerotidae > Diceros > Diceros bicornis. The sequence goes on along the minus strand of NC_080756.1, from coordinate 531,726 downwards.
AGTAATATTTAGTGTTAAGGGCCAAATTTAGAATTAGTTTTTAAAAAATGGCTTAATATCTAAATAATCACTAAAATTGTTGGTGTTCTGCGCTGTTTCCTCCTAGAAAATGCAAATAATTTCACAAACTTCTACTGAGATATTAGTGTACAAAGGACAATCCATGACTAAAAGAAGAAAGAGTTTTTGATTGAATGAAAAGCCAAATGGATTTATAGTCCCAGAAACGATTATTTAGTATTTAGAGGTAAAATCAACAGAAATATATAGATATAAATGCTGTTTTGTTGATAGAAAGTTATTGAGTACCCGCCAAATTTCAGTCTGGAATAGATTTTTTGGTATACGCCGAATCTCCTTAAAAAGAGTAAAGTCTTTACTTAAATCATCATTGGACTTTTGTTTTTACAGAAAAATGACTCTGTACTAGAACCCTCAGTTCAATTCAATCCTCTGAATTCCTGCCCCAGGAAGCCTGGTCATCACGCAGCCTCCACCAGCTGGAGGCTCAGGGCCGCCTGTGCGCCTACCTCTCCCGCCTCATGTCCGTCACATCCCCGCCTGCGGCTCCTGCATCTCTACGTCTGTCTCCTCCGCCGTGTCCTCCCAACACTGTTGTCACTCAGCCTGTTGTCACCGCTCACGTGAGCGTTTCAGCAGAACCCTAATAGTTTCCTGCCACTCTCTTCCTCCTTCTATCTGCCTTAACACTCCAGAATTCTCTCTTTTGTCCATAATTCTCTTTGTAAAATACTTATTGGTCATGTAATTCCCCTGATTAAAAACTGATCTAAGGATGGTGTCCTGTTACCTTCGGGGTACATTTCAGACTCCTCACAATGGCACGTAAAGCACGTGGCAAGCAGGCCTCTACTCCTCTTCTGGAACTTTCTCCCGCTCCTCCCTAGGCAGCCTCCACTCCCAGGCTCCATGAACAGAGAGTTATCTCACAGGCCAAGAACCTACCCTGGGACTTTGGGCCTCTGTGCTGTGCCGTTCCTTCTGCCGGGACCATCCTTTCCGACCCTCTCTTTGCAGTGAATTACTGCAAACACTCCTCGTGCTCAGCTACAGGCACGTCACCTGTGGAGCCTGCCCCTTCCTCCTCCACGGCCCCCACACTGGGCAGACCACTGGCTTGTCAGTCCTCATGCCCATTATAATCGGTGCAAAACTTTAGTCTACAATTGTCACCCTTTATTGCTGATTTTTGTCTCTGCCCTACTTGACCTTTCATGCCTGAAAGGACAAGATCCTTACCTCATGCCCACAGCAGCTGGTCGTGGAGATAAAGGATGTGCAACTGTAGCCAAGAGTCCCAGAAATTTCAACTAGGGTTGCCCTCACAGAGTTCTAGGAAACTGCCAACACACTGCCCTCCCCCAAAAGTCAATCATCAGGTAAGAAAAATCATCCCTTTGTTTCAGGACTGGTCAGCACCTTTAATTTGGTAATATTCAAAAGGGTGACAAAATACATAGCAATTCCCAAATGGATGTGACCCCAGAACATACTTTTGAAGGACATGTCCTTGGACCAGTGTTACTCACAGAAACACTGACATAGACAAACCTCCCATTTCACACCCGAGAAACGTGAGGCCCAGGGGGACTGAGGGGCCCCAGCTCACAGAACCAGCTCGGGGCAGAGCCCTTTCCAGAAACGAGGTCTCCTACGACCAGGTCAGGATTCTGTCTGGGCATCGACTCTCTGGTGAGTTACGTGGTGTGATCCCAAGATGAGTCATTATCCCCTAGATCCTGAGAAATTGTGGAGGGACAGACACTGAACAGAGGAGAGTGTGGGTGGGAGAGGCTGGAGAGCTTTGGGAACAAATCTCAGACCAGTGAAGACGGGCCTGGACGGAGAGGCCCTGAGGGGGAAACACGACAACCTACGGAAAGAGCAGAAAGCAAGTCTGGGTAAATTTAGTTTTCCTAATGCCACCATCACATCCGTTATTATCACTCACGGCAAACGTGCTGGGCGAGTGGGCGAGGATTCCAAACTGATTGATCACGAAAACTCCCGGGAGGCAGGCACAGTAGGTCAGGCTGACAGCAGGGCAGGGACCCTGGCAGGGGACATAGATCCCTGTGCCCAGAGCAGGGGGAGGGGCACGAGCAGACCCAGCAGACCTCTTATAAAATACAGCATTTTCTCGGGATCAGCAAGCAAATTAGGCCTGCATTTGGGCCTGGAACCAGGGAGCAGGGATAGGTTAGAGGTTCATATGTTCATCATGACATCATATTTCCCTCTGCAAGATACACTCAATAATTCATTCAACAAATGTGTGCAACGCGTTCTATATTCCAGGCACTATACTAGGAGCTGGAGCTTCAGCATTTGACAAACAAGATAACCATCCCTGCCTTCACAGGGGATTTTATACAATATGTACACAAAGATTCAGGGTAATGAGATTTTGGAAATAAAGATACAAAGAGGAATTTATCTTCTCACTGCAATGGGAACACAAAGGGATGCTCTTTATTATTATTAAACAATGAATTAGGCATTGTGTGCAGATAACTTGCTATTAGTCGTTCATTCAACAAACATTTATGGAACACTCCCCACATTCCGGGCCCTGGGGATGCGGCAGTGAATGCCACAGAGAATGCTCCTGATCTCTCGCAGTTTGCACTCCAGAAATGAAGATAACTTCCTCTTTGTATTTTTGTTCCCAAAATCTAGTCACCCAATATATTTATCCGTGCAGTAGGTCCTGGAAAACCAAGCCGTGCGTTTTAGAGAAAAGATTACATTCTCTTTTCTCTGTCCCTGCCCTTCTATACCACATGGGTCTTTTTATGGCACTGTGAATACTCAGTTCATTTTCTCACAGGCTGGCAGCAGTAGCAAGAAAAGTGATGTAGAAGCTTCCCTTCCGATGACTGCTCTTCGGTGTGTGAGTGCGTGACGTCCTGAGGTCACGCATTCTAAACCATTAGTGAAAAGAAAGTTCTGGCGCTGTTGAGCATTTCTTGTTTTGCAAAGACCTTTTTTCTTGTTTTTGGAAAATTGAGGTTGCTCACTCTCGGGTCTTATGATCCTTGTCCGGGAACAGAGTCTCAGCTCATCCTCTCGTCCAATCCCGTCATCCCGAGACCAGCATCCTTATGCTGCCATTGAAGACGACAAGTCTTTATGCTTCCCATCCCAAGTGCTCATGGGGCTGGGTACATTAAAACATTTCACGTGTTCCCACTGGGATGGGAAGCATCTGGTATCAAAATGATCCTTCTCTTTCCTTTGCAGGATGTTTTGAAACAATAATATCTACTTGTAGTATTAATTCCAACTCAAAAATAAAGTGTGGCTTGGAATTATCATTGTGAAGCAGCCATATGGTGTTCATGAAAAATGGACATCCAATATTCTTCCTCTTTTACAGATATGTTTATTCTAAAATATTCATGATTTGCACCTGGACATAAAGTTACTAACCATATATGTCACATAAGGAAAAATATGAAAATGTGTAAAAGAAAATAGACTTCAGGTCATCAAAATCTGCTGTTAAGTGTTTATAAGTAAAGACTGAGGCAAAATGGTGCAGTGATTAAGAACGCAGTTTCTGGGCAGGATGGATTAGAGACTCCTGTGAGTTCTCAACAGGCCTCACCGAACAGTTTATGCTCTTTCTGTCCTGGCAGCAGTTACTCAGGATGAGAGGAGCGCCAGCTGCTGGTGAGGTCCAGGTCAGGTCCTCAGCTTGGCCGCCTCAAAGCTCAGCTTTGCCCGCCTTTCCTGAAGTGACCTGCTTCTTAGGACAGATTTACTGAAATGATGTCACAGGAGCCAGAACGTCAATGTCTGAGTTTATCGAAACGCCCTCATCAAGCCATCTGACATAAGATGGAGGCTGGTCAGAAAATCTTCTCCCTGTGAGAAGGCAGCACAGAAGCCCAGCACAGAGGGCTCTTGGGAGTAAATTCAGTGAAGGAGTCAGGGGACGCACTGCCAAGACTTGGTAGACTGAGGACTCTAGAGCTGTCTCAGGGAGCCAACAGCAAACCCTCCACACAACTCTCAGGGGGCAGCATCCTCTCCCTGAGTGTGCTGTGACACGGCCCGAGAGCCCTTCTCTGCCAGGCTGCCCTCTCTGCATCCTCTCCAGTCCAGGCCCCGGTGACGACAGTCCATCCCCAGACAAGGGAGTGTGAAAACTGACTAGAAGTCCATGCACCAGGTGGTGATTACGACTCAGGTCTACTAACTGCATTTTTAGGTATTGCTAAAATTCTTCACTTACACATGACTTGGTCCATTCCTATAGATTTTACTGGTTGACTTCTCAGAGGTCAATCTTATTTTCCTTCTCTCCCAATCAGGACTAGGGCCCATATGCAGACTGAACACTCAACAGAAGAACAAAGAGTACAGAACAGAGCTTTGCAGTCACCAGCCCAGGGTCACTAGAAACTCCATTTTTGTGCCGAATATTTGCCTGGTTGCTTGCTGTTCAAGTTTAAAGTTTAAATGCCAACATGCCTTTCCGTGAGCTCTCTCTGAATTGGTCCTTTGTTTGGTCAGTTCCCAAGGCACACATTAGCTGATGGCGCGATTAGGTGCTGAGGTAACAGTGATTAAGAGGCAGGAGAGTGAGTGGAGGCCACCAGCACAGAGGAAAGAAAGAGAACAGGGTGGAGATGTTTAACTCTCGTATCAGACTCCAGCTCCTCAAACTGAAGGAGCCAGCGGAATGGTGCACGGAATTCAGCACAGGCTTACCCCACTGCCGGTCAGAAGTACACACAGACATGTTACTCATGATGCTAAGTAGGATCTCACAGGTGACTAGTTTTCAGTCAGCAGGGTTTATGCAGCCTCATGCAGTGGGAATGCATCGCACGGCTGTTCTGGTTCCCAGGGGGAAATAAAATAACAGGAAGTCACTGTAAATGCCACTTATTGGAAAATCCCAAACTTCCATTTCACACCTTTATAAGAAGTAACAAAATGTATCCCACATAAGCTCAGGTAGAGAAGTCAGACCCTGATTTGAATTTTTTTAAACCACAGAGAGTCCTATTTAGATTTTCCTTGAACACTTGGAAGCGCTGATTCTGTCTTAATGTGAGAAGGCAAAAGAAACTGAGATATCCCAGGAGATCTGTGGCTTAACACCTAAACCATCATTCCTGAAACAAGAGGGCCTGGCTGCATTTTCTTCACTGTCGTCCCATATAAGTGGATCACCCTAAGTTCAACCCATATCAGATAAAGGTACGCGCCTTTAAGTACACAAAATCCAAATGCAATCTTTCCAGAAACTGGGCATGGAATACACCATTTCTCCTAGAATTCTCTTCTAGTTCCTTTCTTTTTTTAAACTAAGGCATTAAAGGTCCTTCTCTGACCTTCCCAGGAATTCTCTACTTATTAACAGTCTGATTGATTCAGAAAGTGCTTCGTCCATAGGCCAACCACGTAAGAAAGTCAGAAAAATCTTAAATAAGCTACTCGTGGGGTCATTCAAGTGCCCATGAGTAAAATAAGCCCCAGGATTGCTTTGCTGTTCCTACTCATGTTCACCTCTAATTTTGCCTACACTAACCATTAAACCTTCAGAAAATGTTCCAAAGGAGGCCTTACTGACTTTTTTTTTTTAATTGTGGAATAGACCCAAACCCTTTCTGCATACTAATTTATTTATACTGTATTCATACTTGAAGCTTCAGAGAACCAGAGAATTCCCGTAAGGGCTCAGCTCTCTTTCCTCTTGAAGACATGAGGGTGAAGAGGTGTTATTAAGTCAGAAAGACTGGCCTAGCCAACGCCCCTCAGAAAGGAATGTGCAAATCAGGAACACATTCCAGTATTTCTAGCTACCAGTACAGGCCTGACGTACAAGGAGTATCAGCCAGAAATTTTAAGATTCTCGAGAGGCACCACTTCTCAGCCAATCCCCTGTGGAGCTTTCTGAGAAGAAACGTTCATAAAGCAATTTTTTGTGCAGTCTGAGATGATATCACTTCCAGGCTTTGAGCCCTTTAATGGGTTCCTATCACACTTAGAATGAAACCCAAAGCCACACAAGATGGCCTGGTCTGCCAGCTGACCTGTCCTCCCACCCTCCCCTCACTCACCACTCCAGCCCAGGGACTCCCTGCTGACCTGTGGACCCGCCAAGGACATTCCAACTCAGGGCCTTCCACTTCCTCATCTCCCCTGGAATCCTCTTCATCTGCAGAGCTGGATGGTTCATCTTCTCCCCTCAATGTATTACAAATTTATTTGTTTGTCTTATTATCTGCTTCCTTTCTGGAATGTAAACTTCAAGAGATCAGGAGTATTTTCTGTGTTATGAACCACATTCCCAGGGCTCAGAATATAGAAGGTATTCTATAAATATCTATTGAATCAATGACTAAATAGCAAGTTATCTGAATATGTTAATTCATCTTTTAATAATAACAAAGAACATCTATTTGTGTTCACCATTGCATTCTTGCTGCCCAGCACAGTGACGGGCAGATTATCATCACTATACTGGGAGACAGCATTACAAAAGAAAAATAAAGGCCACACTGCTCTTAAGGATCTTATAGTCCGTCACCTTGAGATAGCAAACAAACAAATACACAAATAAATATGCAAGAAAACTCCAAAAAAAGAAAACCGACAGGATCCTATGCTAAAAAGTAATTGCTGGAAACCACTTCACATTAGGGGAACTCTGAGGAGCTGACATCTAAACTGCATCCTGCACTGGGTCAAATCACGAGGAAACGCCAAACAAGCCCAAATCGAGGGCATGCTGAAAATAACTGGCCTGAATCATTTAAAACATTAAGGTCCTGAAAGTTAAGGAAAGACTAAGGAGTTATTTCATATTCAAAGAGGCTAGAGAGACATGGCAACTTGGTGAAATTCACAATCCTGAGTCAGACACTTGGCTACAGAAAAGATGCTACCAGCCAAATTAATGAGCACTAATGGAATCTCTGGGCAGAATGCATGGGGAATCTTTATATTGTTCTTGCAACTTTTCTGTAGGTTTGAGATTTTTTTGGAATAAAAATAAACGGCCTCTGTGAGGGAAACAAAATTGAGGCACAGAAATGTTAACTAACCCTCCCAAGGTCCCATAGTGTGTGATAAAGCAGGTATGTGAACCCAGGCAGTCTAGCTCCAAACTGTATCTTCAACCACTATGCATGCGGTTTCTACAAATAGGGCACGTAAGTGTTAGCACAATGCCTCATGGGAAGCAAGCTCTCAATTGATATCCATTATTATTATTAAAAATTAATACACTGTAATAAATAAATGAACAGATAAACTGAATCTTGCATGATAAGGCACAGCCGTGCTAAGATGTAGTGTAAGAGAACTCCAGACAGAGGTGACAGATGGTACAAAGGCCCTAAGACGAGCACAAAACTGTCACGCTGGAGAAAAAAAGCTGGTGTGTATGTAGCATGAAGAGTTATGGGGATCATGGCTTGAGATGAGATCAGAGGAAGCTCCTCAAGTCAGATTTTGTAGAGAGTTGTAAGCCAAGGGAAAGAGAATGGAGTATATTTAAGTCTTATTGGAAGTGTAGGCAGGTGTATGGAGTGAATTGCGTCCCTCCCAAATTCACATGTTGAAGCCTAGCCGCCAATACTTCAGAATGCGACATCAGCAAAATGTTGAAGTAGGAGACCCTGGACCATCTTTCTGGCCACAAACACACCAATTAAGCAACAATTCATGAAAATTTCCTTTATGCGAAAACTAGAAACTAAGTGAAAAGCTCTTGAATGCTGGGTGACCACAAAAACAGATTTATTGAAGCCAGTAAGGAGATTCAGGACACCCTCCTCCTGAATTCCCTTCCCCTGGTGCAGTGCCACGTGGTCAGGAAGAGACCTCTGGGCTCCCAGGTTCTCCCATGAGAGGGAAGGGGTTGGCTTGCACATCCAGTGCTCCAACTTCCCTGAAGGGCCTCTCCAGAGGACTATCCTCAGTCCTGCCAGTCTTGGAGCTTAGTTGAGTCCACCACAGCCCAGTAGCCTGAGGGAAAATGGAGATAGCAGGTTGGGCTCACAGGCACTACAGGCCCACCTCCTGCTCAGCACAGAACGAGCAGATGAAAAAGCCCAGCCTTCAGCTTCCCCTCGGGAAGAGAAAGAGTAGAGCCATGTGTACAGCACCCCAACTTCTCTGAGGGGCCTCCCAGAGGACTGACGTGTGCCTTGCCATTCTTGGAGCTCAGACAGGTCCACCAACCCCAGTCTAGCAGTCTGGCGGAGAATGGAGATAGCAGCTTGGGTCAGTGGGTGCCACAGCTTACTCTCCTGGCTCACCACAGTGTAAGCTGGCCAAAGCTACTGCTGCCTGCTTCTCCCCGACGAGGGAAAGAGTCGATAGAGGCCCCCAGAGTCTCTTGCCAGGCTGATTGGCACAAATAATCTCCTGGATGAGGCGAGTCTGTGAAGACCAGGAGAGGTCCCTGCTTTGTCTAATGCACAGACACTAACACGGAGAGTCAACATAAATGAAGAATCAAACAGAAATTAGGGAACTAAAGAATGCAATAACAGAACTGAAAAATTTACTGGGAGAGTTCAACAGCAGTTTAGATCAAGCAGAAGAAACATCAGCAAACTCAAAGACAACCCACTGGAAATAATTCAGTCGGAAGAGAAAATGAAACAACTGAAGAAAGCTGAAGGGAATTATGGACCACCATACGCATTATGGAAGTCTCAGAAGAAGAAGAAGCAAGAGACGAAGGATCAGAAAGCTTATTCAAAGAAACAATAACTGAAAACTTCCCAGATCTGAAAAAGGAAATGGACATCCAGATCCAAGAAATCCAAAAGTCACTAAATAATAGGAACCGAAAAAATGTGCAATGAGACACATTACAATCAAGTTGTCAAAAGTCAAAGACAAAGGGTTAATTTTGAAAGCAGCAGGAGAAAAGCAACTGGTTACGTACAATTTTCATAAAACTATCAGCAGATATTTTCAGCAGAAATTTTGCTTGCCAGAAGGGAGTGGGATGATAAATTCAAAGCGCTGAAAGAAAAAAACTGTCAACCAAGAATACTATATCTGGCAAAACTGTTCTTCAAAAATGAAGGAGAGATAAAGACTTCCCAGACAAACAAGAGCTGAGGGAGTTCATAACCACTACAACTGCCTTACAAGACATGCAGAAGGGAGTTCTTCAAGGTGAAACAAAGGACACTAAACAGCAACATGATAAACAGCAGCATGAGAAAATAGAAAGTTCATTAGTAAAGGTAACTACATGGATAAATACAGAATACTCTATTACTGGAGTGGTGCTGAGTTTACTTTAAAGTCAAATATAAAAAGAAAAATACAAAAGCATTAAAAATAAGTGTAACTAAAAACACGTGTAAAGATAATATGAACATTTGTAAATTGTGACAACAATAACATAAAGTGTGAAGGGAGGGGAGAAGTTAAAGTGTAGAGTTTTTGTATGCAATTGAACTTAAATTGTTAACTTAAATGAGACTGTTACAATGATAAGATATCTTATATAAGTTCCAAGGTAACTACAAAAAAAATACCTATAGAACTTACACAAAAGAAAAACAGAAAGGAATCAAAGCATATCAATACAAAAATCAACAAAACACAAAGGCAGATAGCAAGAAAGGAAAAGACAGACAAAAGAACTGCGAGACTAACAGAAAACAACTAACAAAATGGTAATAGTAAATCTTTCCCTATCAATAATTACTTTACGTCTAAATGGGTTAAATTCCCCAATCAAAAGACATAGGGTAGGGCCAGCCCATGGTTTAGTGGTTAAGTGCGCGCGCTCCGCTACTGGCGGCCTGGGTTTGGATCCCAGGTGCACACCGACGCACTGCTTCTCCGGCCATGCTGAGGCCGCGTCCCACATACAGCAACTAGAAGGATGTGCAGCTATGACATACAACTATCTACTGGGGTTTTGGGGGGAAAATAAATTTAAAAAAAAAGACATAGCATAGCTGAATGGATAAAAAAAATGACTCCACTATATGCTGCCTGCAAGCAACTCGCTTTAGATTTAAGGACACACATAGGCTGAAACTAAAGGGATGGACAAAGATATTCAATACAAATGGTAACCAAAAGAGAGCAGGAGAGGCTATACTTAATCAGGAAAAATAGACTTTAAGTCAAAACTGTGACAAGAGACAAAGAAGAACATTACACAATGATAAAAGGATCAATCCAGCAAGAAGATATAGCAATTATAAACATATATGTACCCAACATTAAAGCACCTAAATGTATAAAGCAAACTGACAGAACTAAAGGGAGAAATAGGCAGCAATACAATAATAGTAGCAGACTTCAATACTCCTCTTTCAATACTTGTTAGAACATCCAGAAAGAAGATCAATAAGGAAAGAGAGGACTTTAACAACACTATAAACCAAATGGACTTACCAGACATATACAGAACATTTGCCCCACCAAGAGTAAATACACATTCTTCTCAAGTGCATATGGATATTTTTCCAGGAAAGATCACATGTTATGTCACAAACAAGTCTCAACTAATTTCAGATGATTGAAGTTTTACCAAATATCTTTTCTGACTACAATGGAATGAAACTAAAAATCAACAGCAGAAGGAAAACTGGAAACTTCATAAAAATGTAGAAACTAAGCAACACACTGCTGAACAACCATTGGGTCAAAGAAAAAATAAAAAAGGAATTCAGAAAATACCTCAAGACAAATGAAATTGAAAATACAATATATCAAAGCTTATGGGGTGTAGCAAAAGCAGTACTAAGAGGGAAGTTCATAGCAATAAATACGTACATTAAAAAAGAAGATCTCAAATAAAGAACCTAACCTTATACCTCAAGGAGCTAGAAAAAGAAGAACAAAACTAACCCAAAGTTGGAAGATGGACAGAAATAACAAAATTAAAGCAGAATTAAATTAAATAGAAAAACAATAGGAAAATCAACAAAACTAAGAATTAGTTTTTTGAAAAGATAAATGAAATTGACAACCCCCTAGGTAAACTAACTAATAAAAAAAGAGAGCAGACTCAAATAAATAAAATCAGAAATGAAAGATGAAACATTATAACTGATGACAGAAATAAAAAGGAGCATAAGAGACTACTGTGAACAATTATATGCCAACAAACTGGATAATCTAGAAGAAATGGATAAATTCCTAGAAATACACAATCTATCAAACTAACTCATGAAGAAATAGAAAGCCTAAACAGATCTATAACTTCTATGGAGATTAAATCAGTAGTCAAAAACCTCCCCAACGAAGAAAAGCCTAGGACCATATGGCTTCACTGGTGAATTCTACCAAATATTTAAAGAAGAATTAATGCCAATTTTTCTCAATCTCTTCCAAAAAGCTTAAAGAGTAGAGAACTCTTCCAAATTCATTTTATGAGGCCAGCATTACCATGATGCCAAAGCTAGATAAAGAGACCACAAGCAAAGGAAACTATAAGCCAATATGCCTGATGAACACAGATGCAAAAATCCTCAACAAAATAAGAGCAACTGAATCCAACAGCACATCAAAAGTATCATACACCACAACCTAGTGGGATTTATCCCTGGGACGCAAAGATTGTTCAACATATAAAAATCAATAACTGTGAAATACCATGTTAACAGAATGAAGGATAAAAATATATGATCATTCAGATAGATGCAGAAAAAGCATTTGACAAAATTCAACACCCTTTCATGATAAAAACTCTCAACAATTAGCAACAGGAGAAAAATACCTCAATGAAATAAAGGCCATATAAGAAAATCCCCTTGCCAACGTTATACTCAATCATGAAAATCTGAGAGCTTCTCCTCTAATATCAGGAAAAAGTCAAGGATACCCACTCTCACCACTCCTATTTAACATAGTTCTGGGAGTGCTAGCCAGAGCAATTGAGCAAGAAAAAGAAATAAAAGACATCCAAATTTGAAAAGAAGTAAAATTATCCCTATTTGCAAACAACATGAACTTATATGTAGAAAACCCCAAAGACTCCATAAAAAACAACTGTGAGAACTAATACACAAATTCAGTGAAGTTGCAGGATACAAAATCAACACACAAAAATCAGTTGCATTTCTATACACTGACAATAAACTATCTTAAAAAGAAATTAGGAAAACAATTCCTATTACGATAGCACCAAAAAGAATAAAATATTTAGGAATAAACTTAACTAAAAAGGTGAAAGATTTATATATGGAAACTACAAAATGTCCATCAAAGAATTTGAACAAGACACAAACAAATGGAAAGACATCCGTGTTTATGGGTTGGAAGACTTAAACTTGTTAAGAGGCCAATACTACCCACAGTGATCTACAGATTCAATGCAATCTGTATAAAATTTTGAAAGACAGTTTTTACAGAAATACAAAAAAGAATCCTACAATATGTATGGAACCACATAAGTACCACTGTCCACCAGGAATTTCAGAGAGATGTGAAAACATGTTCCCACATAAATTAAATGGGAAGGTTTCTTACCATATGTACAATTAAGGTCATGATGTTGTATCAGATAGAATTAACTTGTCATTGATTCCAGGACAGCCTGGAGGAAATCATAAATGCAGATAACAGCTTCATAAATTGTAATAGTAAAACAGAAAAAATAAAAATGTAGGCTTTTTTGGAAATTTCCTATAGGCTCCTAGGTAAATCTCTCCCAAATACTTCAGTAACTAAGAATTGTATCTTACACAATAGATGTTAATGAGAAACATCGTGTATCAACTGAATTAATAAATCCAATCAATATTAAAAGTATTGGATGGGAAATTAAGGAAAACCTATGGTGAGAATTTTAATAGCTATACCATGCCATGTTCCAGAAATAATCTTAGACAGCTTACAAAAATATACACATAATTATAAAATACATAAATAAACAAGGAAATTTAAGGTTAAGGAATGGATGGGGACAGTGTGGGGGCAAGAATTCTCACGACATATCTTTTTATTTTCTTTTGATTTTTGAATTATGCAAATATATTAGCCATCCAGAAAATTAAATTTTTAAAAATCTAGAGTTTCAATTCAAAGCTGAGGAGACAGATAACTGAACAGTCTCAGGAGACAGGCTGGGGATGGTGTTTCAGATCTGCTCTCAGTCACATCAGAGGGGGACCAGCCAGCTCTGAGCTCTGTGCTGCCTGGGGGAGACAGAGCCCAAATATATAAAGAGGAGGCCAGTGCTAGGGGCTCAACAAAGCCATGTAGCTAATTTTTCAGGATAGGGAAAATGAGCATGATTAACTCAGGATATGGTGCAAGCAGGCAAGTATATAGGAGAGAACACTGTTCCTGGAGCACCCATTTAAGACTGGGGTGCTTTGCTCCACACCTTGATTTTTAATTTTTTCTCAGAGTATAAAGACCAATTTGGTACATGTTAGATTACTCTCCAGAAGGAAAAAAAAAGTGGGTTCTGCCAAAGCTGGAAGCTAATGATGGTAGCAAAGGGAGAAGGCTATTTCCTCTCAAGGATGCTCAGGGTTCTGTTCTGTCTTTCAGATACAAGCAGTGTTCTGAATGTGGGTGGTCCCTCTATTCCCACCACCAGGACAAATTACCGTTCTTAATTTAGTTGTTTTACCAGCATAGTGGTATCCTTCCTGACTGGGTCACTTTTCCCTCTGACTGTTTAATTCCTTTTTGTACCGTTCTGGCACCTTTATATACCTGAGGACCTCAAACTCAAGACCAGCTAATTAAACTGGTTTGTTTCCCCAAACAACCATCATCTCTTACCTTGACTATTTATTATGTTTTTAACTAATAGACTTCATTTTTTAGATCAGTTGTAGGTTTACAGAAAAACTGAGCAGAAAGTACAGAGTACTCCCTCCCTTGCCCCCACCACAGTTTTCCCTACTATCTGCACCTTGCTTTAGCACAGTCTGTTTGTTACAATTGATGTGCTAATATTAATACATTATTAATAACTAAAGCCCATAGTTTACATTAGGGTCACTCGGTATTGTACATTCTATAGGTATTGACAAATGCCTCATGACACATACCCACCATCACAGCATCAAGTACAGAATAGTTTCACTGCCCTAAAACCTCCTGTGCTCCACCGACTCATCCCTCTCTCCCTCTCTCAACTCCTGGCAACCAGTGATCTTTTTATTGTCTCCATAGTTTTGCCTTTTTCAAAATGCCATAGAGTTGGAATCATACAGTATCTACCTGTGGCATAATAAGAAATACATATTTGGTCTTTGTCTTCTGTTCCTGGCAGACAGCTTCTAAAACCTTCAGGATCTCCAGAGGGATAATAGTGTCTCTTGTATGCTAATAAGATGACTGGTGGCTGGGGGCCCCTAAATAGCTTCAGGATAGTGGCTGGTTGTCAGAAAGACCAAGGCACGATTGCCACTTTCAGCCCCATCCCTCAACCCTCGTGGGAAGAGAGGCTGGAGACGAATTAATCATCAATGGCCAATGATTTAGTCAATCATGCCTATGTAATGAAACCTCCATCGAAACCCGTAAATGGTGGTGTTCAGAGAGCTTGTGAGTTGGTGATCACATCAAGGTCCTGGGAGGGTGGCATACCCATAGAGGACATGGAACCTTTGTGCACAGCACCCCACGTACATTCTCCTCTGCACACCTTCTCCTCTGCATCTCTTTCATGTGGCTGTCCCTGATTTGTATCCTTTATAATAAACCAGTAATTGTGAGTAAAGTGCTTTCCTGAGTTCTGTGAGTCACTCCAGCAAATTATCAAACCTGAAAGGAGTGTGGGAGCCCCCAAATTTACAGCCTGTCTGTCAGATGTACGAGTGACAGCCTGGCACTTGTGACTGCATCTCAGGCTGGGGAGAGGGCAGTCTTGGGACTGTCAGTTTGGCAGTTTCTTACAACCTGGGACTGAGCCCTTAACCTGTGGGGTCTGTGCTGACTCTGAGTAGTTAGTGTCAGAATTGAACTGAATTGTGGGACACCCAGTTGATGTCTGGAAAGTTGGAGAATTGGTTGGTTTTGGGGAAAAAACTCACACATTTGCTGTCAGAAGGGCTGTGAGTAAAAACAGTTCAGAGTACCCTTTTAAGATTGGTTTCTTTCACTTAGTAATATGCATTTAAGTTTCCTCCATGTCTTTTCATGGCTCAACTCATTTCTTTTTAACACTGAGTAATATTCCATTGTCTGGATGTACCACAGTTTATTTATACATTCACCTATTGAAGGCCATCTTGATTGCTTCCAAATTTTGGCAATATGAATAAAGCTGCTATAAACGTTCATGTACAAGTTTTCATATGGACACGTTTTCAACTCATGTAGGAAAATACCAAGGAGCATGATTGCTGGATCGTATGGTATGAGTAAATTTCATTTTGTAAGAAGCTGTCAAACTGTCTTCCAAAGTGGCTGCACCATTTTACATTCCCACCAGCAATGAAGGAGAGTTCCTGTTACTCCACATCCTCATCAGCATTTGGTGTTGTCAGTTCCAGATTTTGGCCATTCTAATAGGTATGTAGTGGTATCTCATTGTTATTTTAATGTGCAATTCCCTAATGATGCTTCCCAATGTGTATCATCCACACCAACCAATATGTACTTTTTTGCCTTTTTCCTGTTTTTACCAGCTCTATCCTTTTTTCCTTCCATTCTCTATGTCTCAAATGCTCTCCCCATATCGACAACCTCACTGATAAATCAGATCTGTTCAATTCTTAACTCAAACGATACCTCTCACATGAGATGCTTTTTAAATAGATCTCTTCCTTCTCCTCATCTCTTATAGCACTCTTCCCCCCCATAACTCAATTTAAGCATTCCCTCTTAGAGTTAGTTATCGGTTTATATTTTCTCTCTATTATCGTGCAAGCAACCAGGGTCTGTATTTCTTCAACTTTGTGTCTCTCATACCATGTACTATGTCTAGCATTGAGTGTGTACACTGAGTGAACAAAAGAATAAATAAATGTTGTGAATTTTGTTTTTTCCTAAGGAATTTCTAGAGAGAGAAGAGGGTAGAATTTTGGAAAACAATCTTCCTTTATCAATGAAACAACTGTCCCCCAATTCACCAACTGTGTCTTATCATCATGGTAATTTCTGCTTGTTTTGGCACAAAACTCAGTGCTTCCTTTTATTAAACCTGCTGTAATATTTTAACCTAATGTGAAAGTAGCAGAGCAAAACCAAAAACTGCATTTTGACTTGTCCACATCTCTCTTTTTATCGCTTTTCTCCAACTGAAATCCTTCTCCAACTTCCCTTGCTGCTCGCCATCCTTTGAGTGGTTTCCTGTTAGCGTTGTCCATCACGAAAGCGCCTTGCACAACCCAGCCATCCCAAGATGAGAGCGGGTTCCAATTAAGCTGACAGACAGCAGGTTGAAAACAATGTCTGCTGACATCAGAATAACACAATGTTTTCAAGAATGAGAGGTTCACAACTTTTTCTCTGAAACAGTAACACAAGGCAGCTGAGGTTGCAGGAAAGACAAGAAGACTCTGTCAGAGAGAATGTGAGGTAAAGGGGCAAAAAAAAAGGGAGAGGATGAGCCATCTGAAGAGAGATGTGAAAGCCACACACTCCTCGAAAAGGCACAGGCTTTGTCTTCAGAGTCCTGAGTTTGACAGTAAGAATCTACTTCTTACAGCTCAGGGAACTTTGTTCTTTTATCTCTTCAACAAACATTTTTAAGTGCCTACAAAGCAGATTCTGGGAATACGATAGTCAACAGAGCAAATACCATCTCAGCTCTGGAAGAGCTAGCAACTCAGCAGGGCATAGAAGCAGAGCAAATAAACCAACAATCAATGTGTGCTTGCAATTAATGATGAGCGCTATGAAGGAAAAGGACGAGGTGTCCAGCACATCAGTGACAGTAAGAACCTCTTGGGAGGTTAGGTTTTAGTTGACATGAAAAATAAGGAACCAGCCATACAAAGAGAGAGGAAAGGTGTTCTCACTCACAAATGGGTGTTCTTGGGAGAGTTTACATATAGAGTGCTTGGCACAGGACTGGCCCGTGTAAATTCTCAGCAAGTGATCATCCTTGTTATTGCTATGACTGTTGACCTTATGCACGTGGTAGCCAGCCTATAAAAGCCTACAGATCACTGAGCAATAAATCCAATAGTCACTCAAATAATAAGCATCAGCAGTTACTTCTTTAAACAAGAGGGAAATATATAGAAAATTTTACAAAACAGAGAGAGAAAATCTCATGAGAAATTCAGCATACTTTTCCTCTTCTTTCCTTGATTAGCTCTTCATCTGGATTTGTGTATTATGCCAAAACCTCACTGATTCATATGCTGATAATTAGGGATTTTACACTTGTTCTGTGAGGCAAATGAATGATGTAATCAAAATGTAAGGAGGCAGAAGCTTAATTTAATTAGGGAAACCTGTTGTTTCCTCGTGGCTTTAACCACATACATTTGCATACAATTAATGGCTGACTGCAAATGACTTGGATCTTCTCGTTAAAGCAACACAAGCTAAAATCTTACTCCAACCTTTGACCCTGCGAACTTGTCTTTCTCAACAACACTTGCCGTACACGAGGTGTGCTCCTGACTTAGACTCCTCTGCTTCGTCCAAATTAGAGTTTTCTGTGCGGCACTCTTAAACCGACCCGCTTCCCTTTGGTAGCTTTTCCTAGTTTATACTTTTACTCACTGTCCTGCAGTCAGTGGATCCAGTCAAGGTGGATTCCTTTATGCTTAAATGATCTTTGTGGTAGTTATAATCCGATAAAGACTGAAAGGGTGTTCAAGAAGCAGCGTTCCTCCCTTTGTTCTCTGCCAGGTCTTCTTTCCTCTCATCCTCAAGACCACTCCCACATCTCAGATTCCATATGCCTAGAGCCCATAAGGGCCCCATATGATTCTCTACATGCATGCAGATTGTCTTTGTTCTCTGCCGCGTAGAAGGAGACCAGTTGTTAGGAGAGTTGTGCAGGTTTTAGCAGAGATCCTGGTCAGGCCTCCTGTTAGACAAAAGGTTTCAAACTTGGCCGTAAAGGACTGATGTGTTTTATTAATCTTGGATGATGATCTGATGTCCCATAGGAAGGCTGGTTTAAATCATCTCCAGAATGTGTCTTATTCAGACCATCTCATGAAATATTTCAAAATGTCCAACATCATCATTAGACAACTTTTGGAGACTGTTAAAGGATTTTTTAGAAAGATAAAGTCACGACGCCCACACAGATATGAAATGAATATGTGTTTAAAATTGTATTTGATTCACACACACACATGTATACACACGTGCACATGCACGCGCATACATGCACACACATGTGCACACATACATGCATACACATATATCACGCACATGCATGCATGCATGTACACGCGCACACACATACACACATGCATACACACGCACAGTGTGAAGGGAGTAGAGTGACAGAGCTCAGATAGAGGGCTGTTAGAGACCAGTGACTTTCAGATGACATAATGAAGTTTCTATTTTATATCATTCATTGAGGTAGAAAAAGAGTAAGAAGAAACCGACTTGGAGGAAAGATGAGCTCGGTTACAGGCGTGTTGAAATTGAGGTAAAAACATCCAGAAGGCTACCGAGGTCCTTCTACGGAGGACCAGAGCTCAGGAGAAGCATCTAAGCTGTGACAGCCATTGGTGCCCCCCTCCCAGCAGGAGAGGGAACACAACGACCTGGGTGGGCAGAAGAGTCAGAAGAGACAGGTAAGAGGAAGGAACGTGGGGCACACCAACCATGAACTGATCAAAGAAGTCCAACGTTCAAACGATGGAAGTTTCAGAATGAACGAATAGAGAAGATGGAGGAAAGGAAATCGTCAGACAACAGACTCAAGCACATTTCCTACAGAGAGAGCACCCGGAGAGCCCAGAAAAATGCAGCCGATAAAAATACTCCCGCGTCAAGGCTGTCCTGAGAACCGCAGAACACTGGACAGATATGCTCCTAAAGAGCAACTGGGGAGGAAAATAAAATAAAATGAAAGTACAAGCAAAATTAAGTCACAGTCAGAAGACGAGGAGTTAGAAAGGCTTTGATCTCTTAGCAGCACCAGAGCAGGGGCAGGATGGCTTCAAAAATCGGGGGGGAGAGTGATGCTAACTCAGAGTTCTGTACGTAGCCACACTAGCAACCAAGTGTGACGATAGACTGCACACACTTCTAGACATGCGAGGACCCAAGATATTTACACACATCCCCGTGCACCTTCCCCCGAAATTACTGAGAGTGTTCCGCCAACACGAGGGTGTGCAGATGGGGCCTCCAGCTCACGGGAGAGGCAGAGGGAGTGCTGAGTGAGGGAGAGACTCCAGGAGAGCTGTGTGCCAGGTGGGCCTCAACCCGCCCCACTGGAGCCAGTCAGAAGGAGAGGAGTCTGCAGAAGGTGAAGTGACAGCGTCCCTGGTGTGTTTGAACATAGTGAGTGCAGATTCAGACAACTCAGGAGGGTTGACAAGTCCATGGAAAAACTAAGCAAATGAGGGAAAGAAAAGTTGTTAACCCCAGGGAATACAAAAACGTGTATGGGAAAGGAAAGAAAATCATGTGACTCACCTGAATGACACTGATCATCACAGTCACATGACACAACAGTTAATACAGAACTGTAGAGGAAAGGGAGTTCTTAGATGTGTAGGAGTGCAGGGTGGTGCAGGCAAGAGAGAAATCCTCATCTTTCCTAGAAGAGAAGTGATCAAGAGATACCAAGACAGTGGAAAAACCAGGAAGTATGTTACGTAGAGAAAGAAGAACACAAAATAAAGGAAATACAGTGTGTCACCTCTGGGCTGTGAGAGGCACAGCTTGGAGAGGGCTGGTTTTTGTTAGGAGGCTTGGAGAAGTATTCAACCCTTTAAACTGAAATTTTTATCAAATTTTACATTTTGGTAAAAATAAACTAAGGTTTTTTGTGTGTGTGTGAGGAAGATTGGCCCTGAGCTAACATCTGCCAATCCTCCTCTTTTTTTGTTTGAGGAAGATTGGCCGTGGGCTAACATCCGTGCCCATCTTCCTCCACTTTATATGGGACGCCGCCACAGCATGGCTTGACAAGCGGTGCGTCGGTGCAAGCCGGGATCCCCTGGCCGCCGCAGTGGAGCTCGCGCACTTAACGGATAGTGCCACCGGCGGCCCCTACTAAATTTTTTAAAACTGGGTGGGAGTTGAGGATGTATGCACACATGATTTTGGGTGCATTTGGTGGGAAGGAAAGGTGAGAGGTGGGACGTAGGTAAAGGAGGACAGGAAGTTTGTTTTTTTAATATTTATGAGAAGCTTGAGCGGGTCTACAAGGTACAACGTCAGGGTCAGAAAATGGAGAGGAAACAAGCAAGGAGCAGGTCCTGGGCTTGACGGCCGGGACACTGGCCTGAAGGCCCTTTGCATGCAAGAGTGGACACCTCTTCTTCTGAAGCTCGGCCCGGGGTGGGGGTGAGGGGGCCGTCACGTGAGTGGATGCAGAGGAGAATGAGGGGATCTCAGCAGGGAGAAGGGAACACACAACATTCTAATGTTGAATTCTCAAAGCCCAGTGAACTGTGGAACTTGACTCTGCTACACAGTTGAGACATTCATCTTACTTTCCAAAATCAGTCTCCACTATGTTTGTTTTTAGATTTTGTGGGGTTGGTGCCCTTGCTGATCCTGGTTCATTTTCTTGCTCCTTTTCACGTCACTCCCGCCACAGCAAATGTGGGCTCGTGCTCGCGCGCGCGCGCGCGCGCACGCACGCACACACACACACACACACACACACACCCCTTGTACTCACTGACAGGCGTTTGCTTACTGAGAACATCCCTTCAGGAAAAACTAAGCTGACTGCAAAAAGAGAGGGCTTTGTTGTTCTCTCATCATTAAAAGAGATGTTTTCCTCGTTGCTTCTCTCAAGGAGACAAAGGTGGCAGCAGTGTCTGTGGAAGCTTCCAGCTCAGCTCCTGGAGATTCTACACTTAGCTGAGGGACTGCAGTTCAACTACAGGTTCATCGATTACATTTTCCGTGCATTTCTATTGCCATATTGATCTGGGATGCCGCCAACCTTCCCAGTGATAAATCACAGCCCTGGAGCAAGATGTCACCATCGCCTCCACCCTCTTCAACGGTTTTCAATTCTCAATTTCAGTTTTTTCACATTAATGTGCCTTTTATTATGTCATTCTTGGTCACATTTCAAACACAAATAACTAACATTAACAGAGAATTTACGACGTGTCAGACGCTGTGCTAAGCCTTCCACACTCCTGCACGTTCTACATTCGATGATTTTTTATTCTCCTACAGCCGCCCGCCCTGGAGCGTGAGAAGAGTATCGGCCCCATTTTATGGGATTTGAAGAGTCTGAGCTGGGACTCTCCCTCTGGAGTCCTAGAGGAGTGGGTGCGACCCCTCCTGGGCCCTGGGGCCTAGGGGCAGAGGACGAGGGCTGGGACGCTTCTCCTTCCACCACAGCTCGGACACAAGTCCTCCACACAGCTGGCGACATTCCCCAGGAAGTTCTACAGACCCTCCCTCCTGTCACACGCCCTTCCCGGATTCCTGCGTGCGTGTGTCTATGTGTCCGTGTGCCAGAAACTGCTTATATGTCATTTTAGCAAATCTGACAGTAACACTATGAGTTATGTATTATCTTCTTTTTATGGAAAAGAAAATCGAGGTTTGGAGTGGCTGGTTGACACGCAGGCCCCACTTTAAACAGCTTGAGACTGCTGGCCTGAGACTTGGGGAGAAAGTGCAGTAATAGAACCACCTCTGGGGCCTCACTTTGAATACTAGAGCTGGGAATACACTGTGCAGAGCTGTATACCGTCTCTGCTACTCTTCTGTACATGGCCCAGAGATGATGGTGATATGTAAATATTTTTATTAATTTAAAAAAGAGACCTTTTGAGGGTACCCATTCAGGAAATCACACATGTATAATATTACCCAGAGACCCACAAAGTACACCCTAACTCCCACGTGATTTAAAGGCAGGAATTGATGGGTTAAACCCAGCTCACTGTTTCTTATGATATAGGAACAGACCTCACATGTTCATTGCACATAAATGTAAGATCATGCAACAATTATTCCTGCACAGGACTTACCTTGTACAACACAAGGGTTAACAGTCCAGGTGGGCACTGCAAACAGGTGCCTGGTCCTTTTAAGAGACAACGGCATTTCCCTGAGCAACTGCGTTTCTTTCCCACTAAAGCAGTCTTGTTAATCATGAGTTTTCCTGCCTCACAACATTCACAGGACAATCTTTTCTCATGATGAACCAGGGAACTATACTCTGTTTTCTGTGGAAAATTTGCCTCACAAAATTATCCTGACCTGAAGATGTTTCTGAAGTAGAGGCAATGTGACAGCTGTCCTTGGTACCCCTTCCAAAAAAGTGAGAATGTCCACTGGTTAAACTGTGTAATCACCACTTTACTTTCCTCACTTCTTATTCTTTGCCTATTGAAAGGGCCCTTGTTGGTTCATTTCAGGTGGAGCAGGCAGCACTGGCACAGCAAAGTCTGTTTTAATGATGAACCGTGCCCTCAGGAGTTAGAGACGGATAATTCACCCTTTTTAAAATCATCTGAAACTGTATTTTCCTTCTGAGGCTATCTTGCTGTGCATGATAATCCAAACGTATCGAGGATGTGAGAAAACAGAGCGTGCGTGGACATGCTCCGTGCACCATCTTCAGAGAGCTCTTCCCACGTCAACATTGTTCTTTCCACAAGGAAGAGTCTAGAAACTATCTAAGCTTATCTTGTTAGAAAATAAAAAAGAATGAATTTGCACACAGATGCCAGCTAAACTCAGAATAGACTTTAAAATACAAAATAGTTCCACATTCATAATTATGCAAAACATTCCAAATATGAGGCCATCACACCCAAGGGAAGCACACAGATTAAAAAATCTCATCCCTTGTGTGACTTCCGGAGGCTTGCACTCTTCTCCCATTTCATGCTACATCATGTGTTACAGTTTCATCAAAGCAGACAGTTTGTTTCATTTAAAATGTCTTCAGTGGGCTTAGTGAGAACAGCTGCAGGGCAGGACTCTCCCCTCAGATCAGTACCACTGAGCATGCCTCTGTGTCCTGTTTCCAGCCCAGAGCTGACTAACCAGCTCTGCAACAAGTCTGCTCAGCCACCTGTCTCCCAGTTCAAAGTTAACTGTTGTTTCTCCCAGGTGAGTATATAAGAGTAGATGCACAACACTAGCATACTTTTTATAGGGAGAACAAACAAGCTGTTAACAGTTAAAATGGAAGGAAGAGAGGGAGGGAGGGAGGGGGGAGGAAGGAAGGAAAGAAAAAGAAAGGGAGGAAAAAGGAAAGGGGAGGGAGGGAGGGAAGAGAAAGGATATTTTATAAGGGCTTGCCCTGGTCATTTTTTTTTTTTGACACTACTAATCAACATAATAATTGTATTACATTAGCATAAATCAGTTACCCTGGGTCAGGAGGCAGGAGGTATCCCTTTGCCCTGCTGGCTTCAGTGTATGAAATACAGTGATGAATCTTACGCGTGTTATCTATCATGACATCATTTGGTCAATGAGTAGATACTCCCCAAGTTGGAGGGGTAAAGCACCCTCGCCCTGTCGTTCTTTGAATAATCTGACTTCACTTCACTATGCTTCAAACTGGTTACAATTCAACAAACTATTTTCTGCAAGAAACAAGGACATGTGGACAAAAGTCAAAGAACAAATTAAAGAAAATGTTTGCGCTGAATACACTCTGCTTAAATAGACTAATCAGATGTGCATCCCTACATGGCACATGGAATCGCCATCACAAAAGTGGAACCACCAAGACTGAATCCTGGAAATGGATTAGAGGAAACGCTGACACTAAATTTACACACATTTTGGATGCATAGCGTTAATCCTTTAGTTCTCTTTAACTTCACACATCTGGTCCTCTTCTTTCCTGTGGATTTCCATATATAAGGACATACTAGCTAAGGTCATAAGCTTTGCATTTTCTCTGAATCAACACGGTTCCTTTGGAGTTGCCTAGGATGCAACTTTGCAAACACATGCCTGTTTGTTGGGGCAACACGTTCAGAAAAGTAGAAACTCATCACCCGCAGGACGTATGGTTATAGTTAGAAAACCCAGCAGTGCAAAGACCTCAGTGTCAAAGCCATTAACTCCAACTCACACTGCAAACCACAGGTAGCCAAGTGTCTGCACATGGCACCCTCAATCACAGGTAAGGCACGGCTTAGCACGTCCTGTAGAGTAAGAGGGGCTTGTCTCTGGAAAAAGTCTGTAAGAACATCAGTATATGTGTCTCTGATCCGCTGGTTGGGGAGGAGAATCCAGTGGCCATAGATGCATTTGGTACTAACTCCAAGCTTCATCTAATAACAATCCCATCCTTTCAAGTGAAAGAGTTGTAAAAAAATTTCCCCAAGATCCTAATTTCCTCACCTACTAATGAAGAAAGTGGATAGACTAGGCCTAATTTAATTAGCTAAATGCCCTTACCTTGCTTTTCCAGGGAAACGAGTGAAAAGAAGAGGCCCAGTCTGAAATCTACAAGGGTAATCTTCACAATGTCATCCACGTGGCAGTTTTGCTAACGAGCAGCAGCATCCTGCAACGGGGCCTCAGGACCCGTGGTTTCTGGTCTGGTCTCTCACTCAGTAGCTGTGTGAGGTTGGGAAGCTTGTTTAATTTCTCTGGGCCTTGATTTGTTCACATTTTCCAAATGGAAAGGAACAATGTTTGTTTGTCTGGCTTTGTCCTGTACCCACAATGGTTTTTAAACTCAGTTACTGAAATGTAGTCAGGGCAGAAAAATTAGATTATGAAACTAATAATGTTAACTTGCAGTTATGTCTCCTCCTATTTCCATGTCATTATTCCTAGGCACACAACCATCACTAGCCACCCGAGACAGCTCGCAGCACAGGCACGAGCCCGACTGTCCGGTATTAACAGCCACCGAGGCAGCGAGTGGGGCTGGCAGAGCTTCCCAGGAAAACCAATGTACAAGGGAAAATGGGTGGATCCACCCCCCAGAGTTTTCTGAGCGGCTCTGCTCTGATGAGACCAAATCAAGACTCAGCAAGCTTTCCCTGTAAAGGGCCAGATAACAAATATTTCAGGCTTTGCAAGTCTTTGTCAAAGCTCCTTGACTTTGCTGTTACTGTACAAAAGCAGTCAGAGGCGATACATGAATGTAGGAGTGAGACTGTTTTCCAATAAACTTATTTATGGTCGCTAATATTTGAATTTCATATAATTTTCCCATTTCACAAAAAATTCTCCTTCTTTTGGTGTTTTTTCCAACTATTTAAAAAAGTAAAAACCATTCTTGTTGTGCAAAAGCAGGCTTTGGCCGGAATTTGGCCCAAGGGCTGAGTTTGCCAATTCCTCGATAAATGTTAGGAAATTATAGCGGTTTTTTATCTGGGCTCTGTTGGGATGTCTGTTTGGGTTATATTGTGTGATTATTAATTGTCCTCAGCACCGATAACCCTTTGCAATGTTTGGTGATTGTGTCCACGGATGAGAGACGCTGCACAAAGTGAGCACCCTGGGAGAAAAGAGACCGTCCCACAAGTGGACTAAGAGAAAGATGAGTAGCGGATGGACTGCCCTATGCCGGGACAGGTGCTCTGACCTCTGACCCTGCCATGGGCACAGAACCACATGAGACGAGAGGAAAGATGAAGGCAGAAGCCCAGACCCAGGAAAGGCAACGCCACACTAAGGCCCAAAGTGAAGCGCAGCGTCGTCCCGTCGTCCAGAGCTGCCTAAAACACAGATGGTCACCTGCTCCCAAACCCTGAAACCCTTCCATGTTCACTCAGTCTTACCTCTAATTTATCTCCTTTGGAAATGGCAAATACTTCTCAAAAAAATAACTCAACATTTTACCAATGTTCGTGTTGACCAGTTATTTTACTCAGGGCTGGGGGCAGACGGGGGCAGACAGGAGCAGACAGGAGCAGATGGGGGCAGATGGGAGCAGACAGGAGGAGACGGAGGCAGCCAGGGGCAGACAGGAGCAGGCAGGAGACAGGGGCAGACAGGGAACAAACAGGGGGCAGGCAGACGGGGGCAGAGAGGGGCAGATGGGGGCAGACAGGAGGAGACAGGGGCAGACAGGAGCAGACACGGGCAGCCGGGGGCAGACGGGGGCAGACGGGGGCAGACGGGGGCAGACAGGGGCAGACAGGGGCAGACAGGGGGCAGATAGGGGGCAGACGGGAGCAGACACGGGCAGACAGGGAGAGACGGGGGGAGACAGGGAGCAGACAGCGGGCAGACGGGGGCAGACGGGGCAGACAGGGGCAGACAGGGGGCAGATAGGGCGCAGACGGGAGCAGACACGGGCAGACAGGGAGAGACGGGGGGAGACAGGGAGCAGACAGTGGGCAGACGGGGGCAGACAGGGGCAGACAGGGGCAGACAGGAGCAGCAGTTGGGACCAGGGTGATCCGGCATCGAGGAGGAGAAAGAAGGTCAACAAGGAGAAGGAAGTCCAGACTCTGGGGGCTCCACAGTTCAGGGACCCTGCTGTCCACCACAGCATTCACGGGCTCCTGCTCCATTCCAAGCGCATGGCAACCAGACCCTCCCCTTCACGATGCTTCCAAACACAGAATTGTGATGGTGGTTCTTCCTGCGTCGGTAAGACCAACGTTAAACTGAAAGGCCAACTGAACTCTGTGAGAAACCCAAAATGAATTGAGAATTTTGGAAGTATCTGTTCTCGTTCAAAATAACCCAGGATGAAATCTACAGCTTGACAATGCACTGAGCTGACTGCCCAGCCGACTCTTGCTTATCTTTTTTGCACATTGTAACCAGCAGTTATTCAACACTAACATAACACCCGTAACGGTTAATCAACCATGTGCAAGAAAAACACATACGAGGAATAATCTCAATTTGAGTTTGGCAAGAATTCCTACCATATGCTTCACTAATATTTTGTGTTAAGAACAAAGCTCAAGAAATTCTCTGTGGAACATTCACCCACTAAAATACATATCAATGACCACGTTGCCACTAGCGGTGTTGGGAAGACAGATCAATCAGAAATGCCTAGATATAGGGGTAACCCTAGGGGTGAAATAAACTTAGAGTCAGTGGGCCCAGACCCAAGTTCCCGCCCAGCTGTCTGACAGCAGTGCCTCAGCCTCCGCGTGCCCT
Organism: Diceros bicornis minor; assembly: GCF_020826845.1. Taxonomy (NCBI): domain Eukaryota; kingdom Metazoa; phylum Chordata; class Mammalia; order Perissodactyla; family Rhinocerotidae; genus Diceros; species Diceros bicornis. Next base: position 504,558 of record NC_080756.1, on the reverse strand, counting down.
GGTAGACATGGGCAGGGGTTCTTACCCAGGGCTGGTGCTGAGCGTTCCAGGACCGCTGTCCGGGGGGGCTCAGGACGCGTCTGGCATGGAGCAGCCTTCCAGTCACTGCCCGTCCCTTGTCAGAGACCAGGTTACGCCTGTCCCTGGGAAGCCAGGACCGAGCTCACAGTGGTCTGCTTTCTGGTAAACCGAGGCTGCACAGCCATGCCCTTCCCCAGGCCCCGAGAGACCTGGGTTCTGTCCTGCCTCCAGTAAGCAGGCCTCAGGAACAGACTCGGAGATTCTTTGGTAACCGAGGACCTAGCAGTGACTCTTCTAGATCTGAATCCTGTCACTAACAGCTGTGTGACAGTGCAAGTTTTTTAACCCTTTCTATGCCTCAGTCCCCTGTCTTTAAAGTTAGAATAATAGTAATAGGCTATTTGGGCTATCGTGTGGATATATGTACGTGCACACACACATATGTGTATATATACATTATACCCACAGCTTAGTAACAGGAATACTCTATGTGAGTTGTAAGTATTAGCCATCAGAATTAACAGGACCTTTCTGGACGTCAGTGATGAGTCCATATAGAAAGAACGGTGAAGCTGAGACTGAGACAGCAGAGGGAGTCAGCCAGACTCCTTCACTGAAGAAATCACCACTGAGCCCCGTAACGGGCCGGGAACCTGTCCTTCCAGGTGAGGGAAGACGTGTACAAGATATATCTTCAAAATTATTGGCTTACTTTTAAAAAGTTAGGTAAATCTCTGTTGTAAGGTTAGGTTGTGGCCATTTGCCTCTCTCTAAATTCTGAAGGGAGACAGAAACAATTTAGTCCACGGGGACTTTGTCTTAGTTGTGGTCCCATTACTCACCTCTCACCCTAGGTTCTGAGGGGAGGCTGCACCATCCCTGCTGTATCATCTGAGATGCAGACACTGAAGGAGTCCCTGCACGTAAATGCGCCTTCTGTGAAGGATCTAACATTGTCCTTAAGGCAGGGGTAGCTGTGGGCCGAGAAGAACTGAAATTGTTCTTAAAAACCCAAACCTGACTTACCATGACAGACTCAATGCCGGAGTATAAACGCCAACTGATATTAAAAACAGCAACAGGCTGTCTTTAAAGAAGCTGTCACTTTGGTTACTGGTTTTCAGTGATGAAGAGAGGTGGAAGAGAGGAGATTCATCTTATGTTTGACTCAAATCAGTACTCAAGGCTTAAAATATCTATTTGCCAGAGACAAGTAATAAAAAGTGAAATATGAAAACAAATCTCTGGGGGCCAGGAGGGTTATTGATTCCCCAATAATAGAACCCTCTGGATTTGGGCTCCTTCCGACGTGAGGCTCTGGGGCTGTAAGAGCCGCCCTCCAAGGTCCCACTGAGAAAAGACCCTTCCTCCCCCTTGGCCCGGCAGTAGCAGTTGAACAGAGGGTCCAGCTCTCCCGGATCATGACGTGTGCTCTCCAGAGAGCTGCATGGCCACTGCCCAGAGCACCGCTCCCCCTCCACCACCTAGAGCCCCAGCACCCCACTCAACACCACTGCTCCCCAGCTAGAGGAAGATTCCCCAGATTTGGGATTAAACAGGTCAAAATATAAAAGAGCTAATTACATACTTCATTCAAGAAAGTGATTCCTACCTTCTCACATTTATGTAACTGAAGTAAACCAATCAAATGTTTTCCACAGACTGAGGAAGATTTGCTTCATTTTCTTTCCTGCAAATAACAATCAATCTCTCTGAGGAAAAAAAAAATCATCTCTGGAGATCTCTGGTTAGGCACCCACTCATGATGATTAAAAGAGGCCTCCAGCTGACCTGGAAGAAATCAGTGTTGGAAATTTGCTGACCACGTACCAGTTACTATGCTCTCAGAATGCATTTTATTTTTTATTTATTTTTGTGTGTGTGTGAGGAAGATCAGCCCTGAGCTAACATCCGATGCCAATCTTCCTCTTTTTTCTGAGGAAGATTGGCCCTGGGCTAACATCCGTGCCCATCTTCCTCTACTTTATATGGGACGCCGCCACAGCATGGCTTGACGAGCAGTGTGTCGGTGCGGGCTCAGGATCTGAACCTTCGAACACTAGGGCCACCAAAGCAGAGCATGCGCACTTAACTGCTGTGCCATCAGGCCGGCCCCAGAATGCATTTTAATGTATTTGTTTCCAAAACAAAAAAGCCTGCCTTTTAGTTTATCGTTTCTCCTTAAAAACGTTGCTTAAATTGATGGGTAACAATATCCATGGCATTCTAACACTAAAAAAATCTGGTATAGAATCTTTCCTTAAAGCCCCAACAGAAACCAGATTGTGCCTATTCGCTTATGTGCAGGGGACTCCATCTGGAAAGTAATGGAGAGGCCGTACAGTTGTTTTAGCGAGTGAGTGCGAGCTTCGATTGGTTTACTACAGTAACTAGTCAAAACTGGTAGACAGGAAGGACTAGACAGTGCAGCAGGGGGCAATGAGCAAGGTCGGCAATTTAGAGGCTATTTCTCTGGGACAGAAAAAATCGGAGCAAATCCAAGAGCCACTTCAGCAACAGAACCTGCAGTCTGCAGTGGCTGTCCTGACACAGGGCACATGAGAAGAGAGGGACAGGCAGGGGAAGAAAATCTCGCTGACCTTATGATTCTGACCTAGTGCCAGGAGGGAGAACAGTGATTGGCCTTCCTGAGTGCGCTCTCCAGAAGTGGCTCACATGCCAGGGCAGAGGGGCGTGATGGAGAGAGAGAAGAAAGCCGTGTCGCTGAGAGGTATGTGGTCATGCCTCTGCAGTTTTACGGAGGTGAAATTGACAGATAGAATTGTAAGGCGTTTAAAGTGTGCAACCTAGCCAGCCCCAGTGGCCTAGTGGTTAAGTTCGACATGCTCCACTTTGGTGGCCTGGGTTTGGTTCCTGGGCACGAAATACACCACTTGTCTGTCAGTGGCCATGCAGTGGTGGTGACCCACATACAAAAAGTAGAAGATTGGCGGTGGATGTTAGCTCAGGGCAAATCTTCTTCAGCAAAATAAAAAGTGTGCAACCTGATGATTTGACATACCTACCCCTTGTGAAGGGATCCCCCCATATCCATCACCTCATGGATTTACCTTTTTGGGGGGGACAGGGTGATAACATTTAAATTCTACTCTCTTAGCACATTTCAATTGATAATACAGCATTATCAACTGTACATTAGATCTTCAGAACTTCTTCATCTTACAGATGAAAGTCTGTGTTCTTCTACCAACCTCTCCCTGTTTCCCCACCCCCAGCCCCTGGCAACCCCTTTTCTGCTCTGTTTCTATGAGTTCGACTTTTTTGTGCGTGTGTGAGGAAGACTAGCCCTGAGCTAACATCCGATGCCAATCCTCCTCTTCTGCTGAGGAAGATTGGCCCCGGGCTAACATCCATGCCCATCTTCCTCTACTTTATGTGGGATGCTGCCACAGCATGGTTTGACAAGCGGTGCAGCAGTGTGCACCTGGGATCTGAAACTGTGAACCCTGGGCCGGCAAAGCGAAGTGCGCACACTTAACCACTGTACCACCGGGCCAGCCTCTTCACATTTTTTTTTTAGATTCCACATATGGGATATTAGTCTTTGTCTGGCTTATTTCACTTAGCATAATGCCCTCCAGGTTCATCCATGTCATCACGAATGACAGGATTTCCTTCCTTTTTAAGGCTGAATAATATTTCATTATATATATTTAGTTATATATATTTTATATATATATCACATTTTTTTAATACATTCATCTGTCAAAGGACAGAGGTTGTCTCCATACCTTGGCTATTATGCATAATGCTGCTATGAACATGGCAGCACAGATATCTCTTCAGATAATGATTTCATTTCCTTTGGATAAAGACCCAGGAGTGGGATTGCTGGATCCACAGATGTGAGGTGATATCTCACTGTGGTTTGATTTGCATTTCCCTGGTGATTAGTGATGTTGAGCACCTTTTCATGCACCTGTTGGCCGTCTGTATGTCTTCTTTGGAAAAACATCTATTCAGTAGATGCTCTGCCTATTTTTTAATTGAATTATTTGGATTTTTTTCTACTGAGTTGTATGGGTTCCTTACATAGTTTGAATATTAACCCCTTATTGGATATTTGGTTTGCAATTATTTTCTCCAATTCAGTAGGTTGCCTTTTCATTTTGTTGATGGTTTCCTTGGCTGTGCAGAAAATTTTTAGTCTGATGTAGTCCCACCTGTTTATTTTGGCTTTTGTTGCCTTTGCTTCTGGTGTCAGATCCAAAAAACCATCACGAAGACCGATGTCAAGGAGCTTTTACTGCCTGTGTTTTATTCCAGGAGTTTTACGGTTTCAGGTCTTAAGTTTAAGTCTTCAATCCATTTTGAGCTGATTTTTTTGTCTGTTGTAAGATAGAAATTCAGTTTTGTGACCATACCTGAGTCAGGTGGGGAAGGGGTAGGAGCATAAGATAGGGGTCCAGTCTGTGACGACACCTGAGTCAGGTGGGGAAGGGGTCAGAGCATAAGATAGGGGTCCAGTCTGTGACCACACCTGAGTCAGGTGGGGAAGGGGTCAGAGCATAAGATAGGGTCCAGTCTGTGACCACACCTGAGTCAGGTGGGGAGGGTGGTCACAACATTGCCCCTTTCTTGTGCTTGAGGCCTCATCAACCAGTGCCCTGGCTCTGCTTCAGCTTATCACTGCTTCCAAGCTGATTTTCACTGATATCCGAATCTGCCTAGCCCCTTCCAAGCCCTTTTTAATCCACTACGGTAACAAATAATTACCCATCCATGGTCACATCCCTGCTTTTTTCGGGAAAACTCATGAAGCCCCCTGAAATGAATAAGAACAACCCAATTCAGCAAGAGTGAGCCAAACAGATAGAGATGATGCTTCAGAAAGGGAGACACCAACAAGGAGCTAGTTGCCATGGTTTGGCCAGAGGTGGTAAACAAAATGACCCTCACATTGCCTTGATTCCATGAGGCCATGGATTGTGCGATGCACCACTGTAGTATTGGCTTTACAAGATGGCCAGGTGAGGGGGTAAGGAGCCACCCTATCGAATAAGGAGCCACATTATTTGTAAGATACTTTCTAATTTCAGAAATATTTTTTATTTTATTTTTTTTCTTTTTTTTGTGAGGAAGATCAGCCCTCAGCTAACATCCATGCCAATCCTCCTCTCTCTTTTTGCTGAGGAAGACTGGCCCTGAGCTAACATCTATTGCCAGTCCTCCTCCTTTCTTTCCCGTTTTTTTTTTTCTCCCCAAAGCCCCAGTAGATAGTTGTATGTCGTAGTTGCACATCCTGCTCGTTGCTGTATGTGGTAGGCCGCCTCAGCATGGCCGGGGAAGCGGTGCCTCGGTGCGAGCCCGGGATCCAAACCGGGGCCCCCAGTAGCGGAGCCTGCGCACTTAACCGCTAAGCCATGGGGCCGGCCCCCAGAAATGTTTTTTAAATATGCATCTTAGATGAGGAAATAAAATAATTGCATGCATAAAATAAATGATTAAGTTCAGATGCCAAAAGAGATTCATTCATTGGTTCGTTCTCTCATTTACCCAGTCTCCTCACTTGCTAGGCACACGCTGCGACCTGGAACCACAGAGTTGGACAAAGCAAAAGTCCTTGCCCTCAACAGACTCTCAGTGTAGAGGGGAGCCCAGCGTGTGAGCACATTTAAAAGGGCGCCATGAAGACTCACGAGAGGCCATGTAACACGGCGGCTCACGTCTGATGGGCTGTGTCAAGGTCCTCGCTGGGCCGCTCCTTAGCTGGGATCTAGGGTGTTCCTTAACCTCTCTACCTCTTTCGTCACCCATAAAATGAGATGGTAACACCTGTACTTACCTTCATCAGGCGACCGGAAGGAACAAATTAGTGTTGAGAATGGTTTTGGACACGTAATAAAAGCTGGCTCCTGAGGTTGCTGTGTACACACAGGATGCAGCAGGTCTGGAGGGCGGGCCGCAACTGTGCGGAGAGAGGCCAGAGGCCCCACCAAAGAGAAGCCTACGCCCCTGTTGGCGGAGCAGGAATCCATGAGGCAGAAAAGAGAGAGACCTTGCTGATGGGAGGCCATGGGAAGGCGTGTCCCCTTCTAGGAACCTAGGTGAGAAGACAGGGTCTGGAGAACGGGACTTGGGTCAGATCGTGAAAGGGTTCTGTGTCAGTTGTGTGTGGCTGCAGTCAGTAGAAACAAACTTTTGCCAACTTAAGCCGAAGGGAACAGGGAAAAGGAGAAGACACTTTATTGAAAGGATGTGGATAACATACAGAAGCAAAGAAAACACCGAATAAGCACAGCTCTGAAAGAATCCAGGACAGCTAAAGGAATCCAGGTACAGGAGCAAACGGACCACCTTCTTTGAGGGCCTGAATCTGCAATATGCGTCAGCAGCAGAACCCACAACCCGCGCCTGAAACAAATCACCTCCTACTGCTTTCAACCCTCCCTTCTCTTTGCTCAAACTTGAAAATTTCCAAGAGAGAATTGGCCCAACTTGGCCAGCGGAGCAAGAGCTTCTTGAAGAACAGTCCACAAGCCTGCAGACACTGGGGTCTCCCCAAACTGACGCCCACTGTGGGGCTCCTGGGAGAACTGAATATGCATGCTCCACAGGCAGAAAGAGACCCAGAGAGTATTGGATGCTCTGCCAAGGGAAGCCAGCGGAGAATGTGAGGGGAGGATGACCCAACTTATGTTCTCTGTGGGAACACAGGACGCTCTGGAAACTGTAACAAATCAGATCAAAATGAATGCCATACAGCTCTGTGTCTAGGTTACAATATATAAATGATGTATGAAAATTCTCACGACATTTATTGGTGGGCAACACCATAGGACATTAGAAAGAGTAGTAAACTTAGAAATCATTTAGGAATCCAATTTCATTTTACAAATAACCACAGTGAGGCTTTCCCTAGGTCGCAAGCCTGCTTCTCAGCATTCAGGACTTGGGACTAACGTTCCTTGGTCATGCCACCACGATAAAAGCCCCTTTTGAAGACTCTTTCTTCATTAAAGTATCATGCTCTCACACAGAGTCTGCTGTGCCCGCATCACGTCTGCAGGATGCACGATGCAGGGCATTTCTCTCACCATCACTTAGAACGATGAATAAATAATGGTGTCTTACACCCTTTCATTGTTTCATTTATTCAGCAAGGACCTAGTAAGTATTGGTCACTGTATTGACTGAGGGAACCGAGATAATAGTCATGATATTGATAATAATAATATCAACAATAATAATAGTAAACACTTACTGGGTGCTGGACCAGAGTCTGAGGGTTTTCCACATGATGATACATTCTATCCTCATAGAACCCATGAGCTGGAGGGAGGAGTGATTACTGATGGGCTCAGGGTTCTTTTTGGAGTAATAAAGATATTCTAAAATCAGATTGTGGACATGGTTACACAAATCTGTAAATATACTCGAAAACACTAAGCTATGGACTTAAATGGATGAACTTAATGGTATGTGAATTATATTTCAATAAAATTGTTCAAAAATAAAACCCAGGAGATAAATTATTAGCCCCACTGTGCAAATCAGTAACCCGAGGCACAGAGGGTCACATCGCCTGTCTGAGGTCGTGAAGCTGGTGAGAGACAGAGCTGGGACTCATGCCAAGCAGTAAAACACAGAGTCTGCATGTTAGATAACATACAGTCCCTGACCTGAAAGAGCTCACAATCAGGGCATCTTTACAAACACGAGGCATAAACATCTTGCCCTTGTATCTAAATCATGCAAACCCACTGAACCTACACTTGAGAAGAGGGAGAAATGTGTAAAGGAAAGCCAATGGATAGCAGCGTGTTAAGCGTCTGTAGATGTGCTGTCGCGTCTACAGCCTGAATCTGCTCCTCATGATATGGGTGCCATAGGGAAAAACGTATCATAAAATGTTACATCAGAAAAGAAGAAGACAGTTCATTCACAGTCCACTAACATGACCAGTTACAGTTGCCTGTGTGTTCATGTGTCTGTGCACGCGTGTGTGAGGGTGTGGGTGTGCACGTGTCTGTGTGTGTGTGAGGGCGTGTGTGTGAGGGCATGTGTGTGCGTCTGTGCACGTGTGTGCGTGTCTGTGCGTGTGTGTACGTGTGTCTGTGTGTGTGTGTGAGGGTGTGAGTGTGCGTGTGTCTGCTGACACTCCCACTCCAGGAAGCCCTGCCGGTTCTTCGCTGTCACACAGCACCCAGCGGGACAGCCTGGTGACAAGTGGATAATGTGAAGGAACGGCTCTAGCTGGTTAAAGAGGAGCTGACATTGATCTCCAACTTCCTGGACATTGGATTGGCTCAAGTTTAGACCCTAAGAGAAGGGAAAGAAGCCACCCATGGTGATCTGAAGGATGCAAGTGTTAGACGACTGTCACTTGGTGAGCGCCTGGTGATGATGAGGTTAGAGCTCCAAGCCTGCGCAGGTCACTAGTTCTCACACAAAACCCTTTCAAGACACAGTCTGTAGTTGCCTTGAAAATGTATTTAGTGGTTATGAAAAGGACTGGGTGAGAGAAAATGGGTGACTGAGCTCAAATTCTGTTCCACCACATGAAAAATGCACAGTGCATTCCTACGAATGGCAAGCCAAGGACAAAGCATTTCCTTAAATAGTATATATTCAACTCATTATGCAACCAAAATGCAGCAAGCAGAAATAGAAAATACTTAAGCCAGAACGCAGAACCCAAATTTCGTCTCTACAAACTTTCCGAGACAGCTCTAAATTCTCCTCCACAGCATTTATGCACAAGTACTGTCCTAATTGCTGAACAAATAAGACAGGACCTTTTGTGCTGAAGGAGCTCGCAGCCTAAGTGTTTTGACCTCCTCAAAATTCTTAGAATTTCTGCACTATTACTTAGTTGAATATTTTTCATGTTGGGTAACAATTATGAGTGTGACATTCATCAGGTCCCAAACAGGACTATTCTCATCTGTGAAAAACAAAAAGAGCTACATAAAAAATACGAAGGCAAATTTTCTTACTAGAGTTGAAACAAAAAACAGCACTTATCAATTAAATGACAGAAGAAAATGCATCTTAAATAGGATAATAAATCCCAAGCAATTTTTAGCTGTTGGATATTTGAAGAAAAAGATATACTCTCTTCTTGGGTCCAATTCCTCCATCCACCACAAACTTTATACACTCTTCTGTTAGCTTACTTATTCTATGAATTAGATGCAGGAGAACCAAACGGTCGAGAGGTAGGGTATCCGTACAATGTATTATCCAGACCAGGGCACTTTGGAGAGTGAGTAAACTCACGATAATTACAATGGGACAACAGAAGTCATCTGGGACCATCAGGGCAATTTGAGACATAAGATCACCCTGCTCTGAGGTCAGGGTTTGCTGTGGACAAGAAGAAACACCGATGGCCTCGGGGTGGTGTTGTTAAATGACCAGAACTTCTGGAAGCTTAGTATAGAAGTAGGTGATGGCTGGATTGGAGCAGAAAGAGACGGAGGATAGCCCACGAAGATTTGCTTACGGCAGGTAAAGATATAACGAGAGGCCAAGCTAGGAGGCTGGCAATAAAAAGAGAAAATCTATATAAGACATCAGGCAGTCAAAGAAGTCAGAGAGGTTGTGGAGCTAGTCCAAGTAGTTAGAAAACACTGATCACATCTCAAGGGACTGGGCAGGTGAAGGTCAGAGGTCAGGCGTGGCAGAGCACCTGCCAGTAGGAGAAACCAGGCGAGCTCAGATGCCAGGGCAGAAGCTGTTTGCTCCGTGTCCGTGTTCATCCTTCCTGCTCACGTGGTGCCAGGGCCCAGGTGGTGCTTGTCCTAAGGGGAACTGGAGCAAGGCAGAGGTTCCTTCACCAGCTGGGTAAGAAAACGCCACCACCAATTGCTCCCGACACCACTTGGTGGCACCAGTACCCTGAAATGATTGAGGGAATCAATCTTACGGGATCTTACGCTGGAAACTTTAGTTTCTTGAGTCTTCAGCAAACCCTCAAGTTCAATTTTTTTTCAGGATTATCTGACTTCTTCCAAAACTTTCACGTCCTCTTTTATCTCAATCTGCGGAGATCTTGAAAACTAGAAAATGAGAATATTTTATCTTAAGGATCTCTTATTTCAAAAATTCCTTTGTGTGTATATTCAGATACAATTTTATGTAAATGTGACCATATCTTTCACACTGATTTCTCTTACCTTAGTCTTTTCCTTTTTTGTTTATCTTCCTCCCCTACCAGCAGCACAATTCCTCCCACCCCCTTACAGGTAATCCATCTGAACAACCTAGTACATCTCCATCCATATTTGTTGCCATCCTCATATAACCTCATACAAATGTTGTGTGTGAACGTACAAATTATGGAGAAATAAATATATATAAAGTTTTTGATCAATGATTCATAAAATGGGCTCATACCATTACTTTTCTATACATCTTGCTTTTCTCCTCCAACAGTGTCAGATGGTAATCCTAAGCAACTGGTATTGCTCCAATTCACTCTTTGGGAGGCCACATAATATTTCATGGTATAGACATACCTTAATTTATTCAACAATAGTCCCTTACTGAAGGGTATTCACTTGGTTTCAATGTTTTTGTTTTGCCACAATAATGAATGCTGCTGTAGAAATTCTATGTCTATATCCTATATACTAGGGCTTCTGTTTCTATAAGTTAGATTCTCAGGAGGGGACTGCTAGATTGAAGGATAAGTATATATTTTTAATTTTAAAAGATGTTGTTAGACCTAATTCCAAAAATCTGTTTAAAATCCCCATTTCCACCAGCAATTTCCACCAGTGCCCCTTCCTCGTTTCTCCGTGAGCAATGTGTTTTTGCTTTTTGCCAGCCGATGGATGTAAAGTGATAACTCATCATTATTTTACTTTTTGTTTTCCCAGCTGGTTGTGATTTTGAGCATCTTTTCAAGCTTTTGGCCATTTTGATTTGATTCTTCACAGCTTTTTCCCGAAGCAAGTATATTGTAAAAGGTTTTTTGCTTAGTGAAGAAGCTAGACGAATATTGCTAAAATACTTTAGAAAATAGAAAAACAGGATTTATCATAGTTGCCAACACCTTTTTGTGATGTCTAACACTAACTAAAAGCACCAAGTCCCCAGAAAATAATCTTGGGAGTACTCTTCAGTTCTGGAGTAACTCTTCTGAGGGCAGAAGATGAGGGAGTTGCCTCCCTCTCGGTGCTTTGTTTCCGCTTGGACAATGTATGGCTGGACACGTTTAAATAGGATTTGGTATTAAACAGAACCAGTCCCATTTATTTGAGTGCCATTCAAAATACTTGTTTTTTTTTAAAAAAAAGAACAAAAATCAGTAGGGAAAGGAATTGTATTTTTAAGCTTCTAAGAAGATTTTATAAACAATGGAGCTCGGAGAACAAGAAAAGTCATAAAATGACTTGACAGTGTCCTTTCAAGTGAACATGTGTGAGCTTTATGCCTCCACATGTGTTCACACACGCCCTCCACACGCACAGCCAGCTGCTCACCATCCAAGTGTTCAGGGCTGTGTTTACTGTGCAACAAGCCCAGAGCATCTGGTCTCCCTTGCGAGAGCACAGCTCGTAATCTCAAGCACACAAACGTCGGCTGTTTTTCATATCTCCTTCTTCCAAGCCAAACGAGCTGTTGATGCTCAGCTTGGCAGGATCCTAACCACCGCTGACTCTCAGCCAGCCACAGAAAGTTTGGGGAATTTTTAAAAGAATAAGGAGCTTCTTCCTAATGCCTCCCTAGACCATAGGAAGCTTCCTTAGAGCTTCAGCCAGTTCTTTCTCACTCAATATCCCAGAGGATAATCCCTCCCATTGTTTGGACACTAACAGAAGGAGTTAGGGTGTGAATTGAGGGTATCAAGTCCTCCCATCTTAGTCAAATGTTCTTTCAAAACCCACTGTTAACAGAGAACAGCCTGGGGGGCTAGAGAGTTTTGTGTGATAACTTTAGCTGGAGCCCTCATTGTCCCATCCCTTACTTCACCCTTTATGACAGTGCCCTGCAGCTGAAAACGGTGAGTGAATTTTGGACCAATTTCCAGTTGAAGATGAAGCCTTCGCACCAGTTATAGGTCAACTTCTACAATCAAATATTAAACCCAATTATCACAATCAGTATTCTCTAATCCTAACATTATATTCTCTGAATGGTAGGAAGAAAAAGCGTCTGAGGAAGTGGCTGCAGAGAAGAGCTTATGATGGAGTAGGGGAGTCTGTGTCCGGCCCTGGCTCTCTCCTCCCTGCCGCGTGGCTTCAGATAAACAGCTTCACGTTTCCAGTGTCAGTGTGCTCACCAGTCAGATGGGAACAGGAATGCCGATTTCCTAAGTTTCTGATGAAGATGAAATGAGACTACCTGTGTAAGAACACTGCATGGTTCAGGATAGTCAACACTCAGTGCATGTGATTCCCTGCTTCTGCAGCCACCTCCTCTCCCCGGCCTCTGCAAAGGAGAGAGACATGGGAACCAGGAACATCTTGGTGAAGGAGATAACCCCAAAATTCCCAACCCCAATGATGGGGGAGGGGGCAGGGAGGAGGCTGAATTCAACAGAGAAAATTCATTTAAAAGGTTAGCTTTTGATAGCACCAGAGATTAGACTGATAACTGTGTCTGTGTGTATACATATATATTCATAAATGCATACTCATTTATTTAGCACCTACTGTGTGTCCAGAATAGTGCCTGACATACAGCAAGTGTCCATACGTATTTCTTAAACAAGTGAATGAAAACCAAGTCCTTACAGCACTCTCACAATTTCTTCTGAGGTGCTCAGTTTCCCGGGGTGTATTTGTTGTGACGACGCCCTGATTTCAAAAGCGAATGTAACATAAGGAAGAAGTGTGGGTGTCTGTGGTCACTGATTACGCAGCCCCTGAAAAACAACCAGCAGGACCCCATCCACCTTCCGGCTTGCTGACACAGGCTCCGTCTACATCTAACCTCCTCTCATCCCCTCTTTCCCTTCCCCCATTCAACCTTCCTGAAGCTGCCCAGCATTTCCCCACAACTGAAAAATAAAATTCCTATCGTTGCAGGTGTGCATGTGTTTGGGGCAAAATGAACCACTGCTGACAGCTGTAAAGAAAGAGAGGACAGCTGTTTGCATCTAGACAGGGGGGTAAGAAAGAGGGGACGGCTGCTGGCAGCTGTGCAGACGGGAAAGTGAGCAAGTGAGCAGCTGCTGGGGATTCAGAATCCACTGGACCGCCCGGAATAAATGATGCCCAGAGCGAGCACGCAAGCTCATTGAGCTGCTCTGCTGCATCCTGCTCTTCATTAGATGCTACTTGTCCTTCACGGAGACATTCCCGCGATGGCCACATGAGGACGCCCTGGGGGAATATCAGCCCCCGGCTCCCCATGCCAAACCCCTCAGAGAATAAACCAAGCGAGAGGTGAAATGGCACAGACTTTTCCTCCAATAAGTCCATGCCTGTTTTTACAAGGAAGAAGTCTATGGTTGGCAAGGGAGGGAATATTAACCAACAATGGATCTCTCACAAGATTGGGCAAAAATCATTCTTTCTATATTACAAGAGATATGGTCATTTTGATGATGATGCCTCATTTTAGAATTCAGTAGCCAACCTAAAAATGTGATAATTGAAGTATAATTTAAACTTGGAAAAATACATTCTAAAACCTTGTCAATGGTTTCCATGTTTCTTTCTCCATGTATATGTAATCCTATGAATGTGTAAACATAGAAGTATTTCTAATATCTCTATTTTCTTTTTTATTTTTAATAATAACAAGAGGAAAGCATCGGGTGAGAAAAAGTTTGTTTTGTTTTGTGCTTCTGGCTCTTCTAGTCGGCTGGGATTCTAGGGGAAACTGAGGACCCATGTGTATCTGTTTCCCATCTTGCTCAGCACAGAGGGAAGCGTCTCACCACTCCAGGCTCTGGAATTTCTACTCTTTAGTTTCTGAAAGACACAGTTCAAGGGAAGAAAAAAGAAACTACTACAATGTTATTTATTACTGAATTATATACAACTATATGCACCCAAATAAAGGAATAATTAAACAAATTATAAGGCAAGCTATCTGTATGTAAAGAAATGATCATTTTGAAGATAGTGATCTGGAAAATACTTGTGATGTAGCATTCATGGGAAGTTTGCTAAGGTCATTCGCACATGAAAAGTTGAAGCAAATTGTGCACCATGATTGACACTAAGGTAGAAAGACAGGCAGAGGACAATGACATGAAAGGAATTTTTTAAATAGAAGAAGTCAAAATAGGATAGCAGGGGAGGAATTCTTAATTTCATTTCTTTCGTTATTTTTCTCCTTATGCTGATAAATTATATAACATAAAAGATCTAAATAACAATTAAATTACTATGAAAATTACTAATAAACTCGCTAACCTGTCAGCTCCATCAGGACGGGTCCTCGCCTGCTATAATCACCCTTTATCTCCAACGCCTGCCACGGTGCCTAAACACCAATGAACGTTTGTCAAATGAAAACCGCTATTCTAGAAGAAAGACTAAAACCACTTCTACCAATAGCATGTGTGTGACCCAGAAAAGAGGCTCCTCCACTCGCAGGATGGGTTAGAAACATCCCGAGGATGTGCACTCACAGCATTTGAGACCAGCCTGGCTTTGCTGAGACACGTGGCCCAGCCAAGCCCAGTGAGCCCCCAGTTCTGAACTGGAAAGGACAGGGAAACTGCCAATCTCTAACAATGCTTCCAGCTGTAAGGTATGCATCCACAACCGGACAAGGAGGAAAGAGAGGAGGGTAATTGCCAAAGGACTAATGTCACAAGCTCCTGGCCCTTAATTTACCCACCAGAATGGCCCAGGACAAGGTCCCCAGATGTTCTCTGGTCCAGGGAACAAAGCTGACGAATGTTGCATTCAGAGCTCCCATCTCAGGTCCAGGCCTATTCCCTGGTCTGGCACTGAAAGAAGTGCCCGAGCTTTAGTAAGGTGGCAGAAACACGAGATGCCATCCACTCTCGACCTCACTGCCCCGTCTTCCTTCAGCAGTTTCCTCAGAGGTCAAAGACTGCTCACCATGTCCAAGGCTGCCTCCAAATCAGCCTTTCCTGCTAAACTGCTCCCTGGGGAAACTCCAATACACTCATCATTCCAGGATGAAATTCTTTACACAAAGTCTGTTTTCCAGAGATTTTGAAACTTCCTGAGCCCTGCTTGTACAATCGTGAGGGTTCCACGTCAGCGTACGGTTCCCCTGCACTGCGAGCACGGAGTAACTCTAGACGCTGACAGACTTGTATGTTATCCAAAACACGTTTGCAGATTCTTCCCTCTTGCCCATAAAACAGTACTAAAGGAAATGTCTCGCTTCATAAATATAACTGTGGAGTATTGAAGTGACTTGCACTTCATCATCATCGTCACCAAAATCATAAAGTGCCTTTTTTTCCAGGGCTGGGGTCCCAGTGTACTGGACATACTGGACAGATATCTGAGTGACACTGTGAAGATACAGACGGTGGGTTTTCACCAACCTTCCCTAAAGGGAGCACAACATCCAGTTATTCCAGATATAATTTCTGTACCGGAAGTGTGATGAGTGATTCTATGTGTCAACTGGACTGGGCCACAGGATACCCAGATATTTGGTCAAACGTTATTTGGTGTTTCTGTGAGGGTGTTTTTGGATGAGATTTACATTTAAGTTGGTGCTTGAGTAAAGCAGATTGCCCTCCATAATGTAGGTGGGCCTCATACAATCGGTTGAAGGACTGAATAGGACAGAAAGTCTGACTCTCCCCTGAGTAAGACAGGATTCTTCCTACCTGATAGTCTTTGAACTGGTAGATTGGTCTTTTCTTGCCCTTGAACTTGAACTGAAACATTGGCTTTTCCTAAGTCTTGAGCCTACTGGTCGTCAGGTTGGAACTACACCATCCATTGGCTCTCCTGGGTCTCCAGCTTTGTGTGGAGAACTCACCAGCCTCCATAATTTGTGTGAGTCAATTCCTTACAATAAATCTCTGTCTCTTTATATACACATCCCATTGGTTCTACTTCTCTAGAGAATCCTGACTAATACAGCACATAAGACTCAACATGTGATTCAACACAAAAGACTCCATCCGCTGACAGAGGATTCTGGGAAGATGGCAGACTAGGAAGCGTCAGGAACCTGTCTCCCCTCCCAGACAACAGTTGCACTGGCAGAATCTCTGTTGTAACTGTTTTGGAACTCTGGAGTCTGTTGAAGGTTTGCAACTTCCAAGGGAGGACCTGGGTGGTAAATTGAAGTCAGTTTCAGTCAATTTTAACCGTTAGCACAGTAGCAGCTACCCATCCCCCACCCCCGACTCCAGGGCAGGCAGCTGTGCACATGTTCCTGGAGCAGCTT
Source organism: Diceros bicornis minor (assembly GCF_020826845.1). Taxonomy (NCBI): domain Eukaryota; kingdom Metazoa; phylum Chordata; class Mammalia; order Perissodactyla; family Rhinocerotidae; genus Diceros; species Diceros bicornis. The sequence goes on along the minus strand of NC_080756.1, from coordinate 488,223 downwards.
GCACACAGCTTGGGAGCCAGGGTAGGCAATAAGGACCCTGTCCTCTAAATGTCAGGGATCTGTGCTTGGGTCACTGACTGCCCCTTCTGATCACAGAGGTCAGCCACTGTGGTTGCCCCTCCCCCACTGTTGCAGGCTTCATCTCCAGCTGAAGTGACTTCCTGGAGATTTAAAGGGCTAGCACCCTTTTTTGCTCCATTCATTTTTCTCTTTTTCCCCTTTTGGGAGCCAGACATCAAAGACTAGGACATTCAAAAACAACTGCATATACAGGGGAAATTGGAAAGTGACCATGCATGCCCAGGGAAGGCTCAGAAAAGACCTGTAAAGACCTGAAGTTTACACCTGAGGCTGGCCATTGGCACAGCCTACAGCAATCAAGAAACTAAAAACAATAACAAAAACAGCAAACCCTGGGGATGGGGGAGAATCTGATTTCCAGAGTTACCACACTATTTGATTCAAATGTCCAGTATGCAACAAAAAATCACAAGGCAAAGAAACAGGAAAGTATGGACCATTTGAAGGAAAAAATAAATCAACAGAAACTGCCCCTGAGAAAGACCTAAAGGAGGATGTATTAGGCAAAGACTTTAAGACAACTGTCTTAAAGGTGCTCAAAGACCTAAAGGAAGATGTGGAAAAAGTCAAGAAAACAATGTATGAACAAAATAAATATCCATAAAGAGATAGAAAAGGTAAAAAGAAACCAAATAGAAATTCTGGAGCTGAAAATTACAGTAACTGAAATGAGAAAATCCACCACAGGGATTCAGAGGCAGATGTGAACAGCAGGAGAAAGCATCAGTGAACTTGAAGATAAGACAGTGGAAATTACCAAGTCTGAGGAACAGAAGGAAAACAGAAGAAGGAAAGTGATCAGAGCCTGAGGGGCCAGTGGGACACCATAAAGCTAGTCCAGGGCCAGCCCTGTGGCTTAGTGGTTAAGTGCGTGCACTCCACTACTAGTGGCCAGGGTTTGGATCCCGGGCGCACACCCACGCACCGCTTCTCCAGCCATGCTGAGGCTGTGTCCCGCATACAGCAACTAGAAGGATGTGCAACTATGACATACAACTATCTACTGGGGCTTTGGGGAAAAAAAGGAGGAAGATTGGCAATAGATGTTAGCTCAGAGCCAGTCTTCCTCAGCAAAAAAGAGGAGGATTAGCACTGATGTTAGCTCAGGACTGATCTTCCTCACAAAAAAAAAAAAAAAAAGCTAGTCCAGTAGAACTAAGATGTGCAAAGAAAATATGGGGTCTATTTTCTTATCCTTTGTAGAGAGCATACAAAATGGAAGAACTTATGCTAAAGACTCATGAAAGGTACGAGAAAACAGAGTTACAGGTACAACCCACAACGCCTTAAAGTAACACCCACAGACACACCAGAGACAACCAGACAGCACAACTGCAGACCTGGATAAGCTGTGGGAGCAGCATAAAAAGGAGAGAGGAAGAAACACTGATGCCAGCGCCATCCCAGAGAGAGGAGGACACGCTGCTGGTCCCTGTGCCTCTGGCCGCTCCCTTCAGCTGGACCCACTTCATGTTCCAGACTCGCTGGACTGTGCCAAGTACTTTGTGGACTTTGGTTGTAACCCCTTGCATATTGAATGCTGTGTTTTGTGTTAATTAATATGTTATGATACTCACATGATTTAATGTGTGATGTTTGAATGAGTCTCTGTAAAGGAACACTGGGCTGTTACCGCCATTCCCGGACCTCAGTCGCTTGCGGCCAGATCCTTTGAATTAACCCTAATAAATTCTGGCCTTGTGGAAAGACACAAAGGTGAGTAGATGATCTATTATTAACTGCTCATTACATCCTTATAAACTCAATCTCTTCCAGATTAAACAGTCTGTGTCTGGCAAATGCTTAGTCTTTCACATTCCCTCCATCTCCCTTGCTCCTACGGAGTGTGTCATCTTGGTGTACACAGGCACTGATGTGACTTTACGGTGGCAGGGTTGGGGCACAAGGCGTCTCGGATCCCATTCACCGAGTCCTTGCTGGCTGCTGCTGTGGGATTGCTGTCTAGTTCCTAAACTGGTGTCTGTGTGCCTTTGGGGGCCTTGTGGTGACATTCACTGCTGAAGGCAACAGCAGCGGACAGTCATCTCTGGTCTTGAAGTCTTTCAGACCCCCATGAGCTCTCTGTCCAGTCCCCAGGTCTCCATACAATCTGGTCCCACCCCTCCCTGTCTGATCTCTTCCCTGTCACTCTTCCCCTTGCCTACCCTGCCCCAACCACACTGGCCTCCTCAACGTGCCTTGAACACACCTGGCATGCTCCTATCTCAGGGCCTTTGAGATGCTCTTCCCTGTCTGGAAGTCATAGTTTGCTCCCTCGCTGTATTCGAGTCTTTGCTCCAACGCCACCTTCTCTATAATACATTCCTGGACCATCTTATTTAAAACTGAACACCAGTCCTGAGCTCCCATATGCCCTTCTTGCTTTATTTATTTCCATGGCAGTTATCACCATTCGACATATCATGTGCTTTACTCATTTGTTTGGTTTATTGTCTGTCTCTCTCCTTGAGAATGCAGGCTCACTGTAGAGATTAGGGCTGGCAAATAGGGCAAAGAACTCAGAGTTAACGTGCTATCTGCTCCCTGACCTTGGGATTCAGAGAAGTGCATCAGGCTGAGCAGTGAAGGGTACATCAGCACTTCGTCAGGTTTCCAGTGGGACGGACTCAGTAACAGGCTTCCCCCATCCACTCACGTCCTCCACTTTTCAGATTTCCATATTTGGCCTATCCTCAGTTTCTACTGGCTTTCATTTTGAAACTCCAAAGGTACAAACGAATGACACAGGTGTCTTATTTTTTTGTCAAAAATTTATTGAGTGCCTACTTAAATTTTTTTACTAGTGAAGGTAACACTAGCTGCTGTAACAAAAACATTTCAACCAAATAGAACCTTATTTCTCACTGAGACATCAGCCCACCATGGTGTACCCAGGTGGAAGTAGGTTTTCCCCACAGAGGGATTTAAGGACCCAGGCATCTCCCACCTTATGGCTCCGCTCTCCCTATCAATTGCTCAGCGCCCAGGTGGGAGAGGAGAGAGGGTGAAATAGACATACGGACGCCTAACCACCTTGCCACACACATCGCTTCTGCTCACACCACTGTCAGAACTAGATCCTAACATCACCGGAGGCAGGGAGCCGTGGACCCCGCAGTCTCTGCCTGGGCCGCTGTTTCCCCGTGCCACTTCCACGTTGTGGGAGGAAAAGCACAGACCTTGCTGGACAGTGAGCTGTCTCCAACGCACGTGCCTGTGTGTTCGCACTCCCAGTACATTGCTTCGTTTATTCTTTATACATCCTGCTGAGGTGTTATTTCACTCCCATCAGACAAAGAGGAGACGGACACCCAAAGAGATGAACTGACTTCCCAAGGTTTTAGAATGTTACTTCATTCACGGATATGTGCGTTAATACGGGCTTGACTGAGATATAATTCATATACCTACAATTCACTGATTTAAACTGCACAGTTCAATGGTTTTTTGTATGTTCACAGAGTTGCAGCCATCGCCATGATCAATTTTAGAACATTTTTGTCACTCCAAGAGGGACCTTGTACCCATGTGCATTTACTCCCCTCCTCCCCTTCAGCCCCTTCCAGCCATAAGCAACCACTGATCTACTTGCTGTCTCTATGGATTTGCTTATCCTTGACTTTCAATATAAGTGGAATTACACGACATGTGGTCTTTTGTGTCTGGCTTCTTTCACTTAGCGTAACGTGTTCCAGCTTCATCCACGTTCTAGCGTGTGTCACTACTTTATTTCTTTCTATTGCCCAATAATACTCTATTGTACGGATATACTACAAATTTGTTCATCCCCATTCATCAGATGATAGACACTTGGATTGTTTCCATTTTTGCCTATTATGAATATGCTGCTATGAACCTTTGTGAACAGGTTTTTGTGTGGACATGTGACTTTATTTTTCTTGGGCGTGTGCCTAGGAATGGAACTGCTGGGTCATATGGAACACGTGTGTAACATTTTGGAGGAGCCGCCAGACTGCTTTCCAGAGTGGCTGCCATCTTACAAGACCACCAGCAGTGTAGAAGGGTCCAGTCTCTCCACGTCCTCCCCAATGCTTGTTATTACTTATCTTTTTTACTATAGTGGGATTTGCATTTTGAAAGATGACTGTTTCTGGCAACTTTAAGGCTTAGAACTATGGTTCACTTCCCCCAGTAAGAAACCAGACAAGGAGAGGGCAGCTTAGGACAGTTTGTGGAGGATGAAGTTTGTCTTGCGTGCTCTTTCTCCCAGGTATGCCTGCCCTAATCTCCATCTGGGTACGCAGGAACCTGAAGCTATGGGACTCCACAAATGCTTGCCCCCATGGGTTTATCCCACGTTCCAGACTTTTCCAGATCGCTCCTTTCTTGACACTCTGCAATAAATAACTGGGTGCAGGAAGTTTTGAGCCTTTTGTTTTGACTCATACATTTCGACCCGGTGGACTTTCTAACCTGAGAATCTTTTGACCCCTGTGTTTAGGAGTAAAAACCTTTATGTCAAAATTATGCTTACACGGAGAAATACTCATTAAGTAAGTATTTGTTGGAGCTAATTTCTAATAAACTACTTTAATTCCTTGATAAAATTTTTATTCAAGGCATTAAAACATTTCTAACTTTTTCCATTTTTATTTTTAATTTACTGAAATTGTTTTCATTGGAATCAACTACTTTCCACATAAATAAAAATGTTATGCAATGTGGTTATCTTTCCCTTGTTGCTAGCAAATTTTCCTGATTATAGTTTCTGCAATTGCAAGTTTTCTTTTATGGTCATTATTTGTAACAAACTCAATTGTCTCAGGTCAAATTATTCATACCTAAATTTAGTCAAAAAATTGGGTTGTTCCATCAATTTTTAGGCAATAATAAATTTTAACATGTGGCCACTTAGCTGTTGGCAGTTTTATTCAGTGTTGGTTACTTCTGCCAGATCTGATTTTCCCCGGTTCAGTATTTGCATGTCTCAATGTGAGCATCAAGGCATGATTCTTCAGTCAGACTTTCATCTTTAACAAACTTTACCATGTGCACCTCCAACTGTCATCATTTCCTTTTTTGCTGATTATTCAAACCAATAATATTTAGTGTGAATTGGATAAAGAACCAATAGTTTGGGTTTCTTTTTCTTTTTTAGCTAATTAATGAGAAAATTGTGAGCATTTCCCCCCGGCTACATCGAAGTTATTCTGCTGTCTGGAATTTCTCCATATTGATAACTATTTCTTTAACATATTTCCAATCAGTTTGTGTATTTTGTACTAACCATTCATGCTGGTGGCAGAGCAAAGAGCAAATGGTGGGATCTGAATATCCTTGGGGTCAAATTCCCTGAATCAAGATATTCTAAGGGTTAAAATAATCCAGCATCACAAAATTAATCTGCTCAATATGTTCTAGACCTGGCTCATCATTGGAATCAGCTGGGGAACTGCTTTTAAACATGCAGGTTCCTAACCTGCCTCTTTCCAGCCCTGTCTGTGCTTGGCCAGCAAACTCTCCCTTAACAGGTCTGGGATAGGCTTACAGCATCTGTCATTTTTTTTTAAGTTCCTCCAGTAATTTCCCATAAAGACTTGAGAGTCTCCTGGGCTAAGCTGTACCCAAAAGAGGGCTATTCACATGGGTCTTACATATGTCAGAATATCTTTATAACTTTTTAAAAATAGAGATATAATCAACATACAGCATTATGCTAGTTTCAGATGCATGACATAATGATTTGACATATTTATATATTGAGAAATGATCACCACAGTAAGTCTAGTTAACATCCCTCACCACACGTAGCTTTTCTTGTGGTGAGAACCCTTAAGATCTACTCTCTTAGCAACTTTCAAACATACCATATGGTATTGTTAACTGTAGTCCCCATGCTGTACATTACATCCCCAGGACTTATTCATCTTAGAACCAGAAGTTTGTGCCTCTTGATCCCCTTCACCCACTTCGTCCACCCACACCCCAACCACCAATCTGTTGTCTGTATCTAAGAGCTTGTGTGTTTTTTTAAGATTCCACGTACAAGCTTATAACTTGAACATACCAAAAAAATAAAAAGAGAGAAATAGGCCATGAAGGAGGAAAAGGAGACTGCTGGTGGCCAAGAAAGAGTGGACGGTGCGCTAACTGGAAGGGCCTGGTGAGGAGGGAGAGGGGCGCAGGCAGAGCCGCCATGTGAGAAGGCGATGGGCAGAGTCCGTCCTCAGATGCCAGGCACCGCGGGTCTGTCCTCTCTTGTAACCTTGTTCTACTTTGCTGGTCGGGGGCAGATGTTCAAAGGGGATGCGCAGGCAAGATGGTGCCCTGCTCAGTGACGGGATCATCAGTGACCTGATGGAGCAGACGTGAGTCTCAGTCTACGACTCCAGGTGGGAGAGAGAGAGCACTGTGTGTTCTGTGATTCAACTTGCTTTCTCTCCTTGAGACGTCCTTCACTACAGAAAGGAAAGCAAGTTCAGTCAGCTCAAGATGTCCCTCCTTTACCCTGAGGCGGGTCTGAAGGCAGGCGTGGTGGTTTCAGGCCTAGGTGTCTCGAATGGGAGGCTGTCACATCACCTGCAGAGGCAGACGGACGCCCACCCGAGTTTGGCTCAGACGTTGACACTGATGCGGCTCCACACACCAAAGAGTGTGAAGGGTTTGTTACTCACGTAACTGAGGTGTTGGGAGAGCTGGGGCCTCTCAAGTCTGACGTGAAAAAGCGGCACAGAGACTGGCCTGGGCTTTCATCGTGGCCGGAGTGTGGGGCTGGGGATAAAAGTCCCCATGCGGCAGGGCTTGTGGGCTGGCTGGCACTAAAAGGGTGAGCACCCAGGCTTTCTTAGTGTCTCATCCAGACACGGGGCAGGAGAGAGGAGGAAGAGGTGAGGCTTAAGGCTGTCAGCAGTCAAATACCAAAGTAGCCAGTCAGAGTCTTCATTACAGGGCATTTGTCTTTGATTTCATTTGTCCACACAGAATCCTCCGAAGGGACCAGCATCTTGTCTGACCCTGGGCTTTAATAATAACTATTATCATGGTTATATTTATTGATAAATTACCAAGTCCTAAGAACTGTTGTGTTACATGCGTAGTTCATTTAATCCTGACTGCGGTCTTATGAGACAGGTGCTATTATTACCCCACTTTGTAGAGGAGGAAAGTGAGACCCAGAGGCAATGGCCTCTGCCCTGCTGGAAAGAGTCAGAGCCGGGATTGCCACTCAGGTTGACTGGCTACAGGACATGTGTTCCTGTACACCTTCTTCACCTTCCTGTAGTCTAAAAGCTAGTGCCTGTGACTAGGGGACAATGGTCCAACAAGACAGCATGTCTCTAAATGTTCACGTGGGTCAGAGACATGCCCAAACCTGGACTGTTAAACCCAGGACTGTTATGAGAAAAAGACAAGAAGTTCTTTTTTCTATAAGCTACTGCCTTTTGAGGTCTCTTTGTTCCAGCCTTTATCCTCCCTAATACAGCTTCTATCCCAAATGTGATTCTCCAGGATGGTTGCCACCTCGTGTAGAGCTGTGCTTAGGTTTATCTGTGATATTTTCCCAGGCTGCCCAAAATCAGTGGTCGAATTCTTGCCCCTCTGTTTGCTTGTTGTTACTCATTTTCCCAGGACTTTCTCCCTTTTCCAAGCATTGTTCCATCCTTCCCACGCTCCCATCCAGAGTTTAGATGGGAATAGAAGTGATTATTCTTGTGGATTACCAGCCATTGTTTAGAAGATAAACAATGGATTTTGTCAATAAGCATGAAGATAAACAGCTAGGAGCTAAGGTCATGTGTAGGAGGGGTATGGAGGAACAGCTGAAGGAGACCAGGACACTAGAAGGACATGGTGGAAATTCCCACAGTCCCTCCTCTAGGTCAAGAGAGACAGAGTCTCATCAGTTAACCACATCTTGGTTCGCCCCGGTCTCCAGATCTACACCACTCGAGGCTGTTACAGTCTCAGTTCTTTGGTAATGATGGCCATCAGGGCTTTTCTTAAAATTAGACTTCTTTTTCCTGACCTCCTGGTGAATTCTGCCTTGGTAATTGAGTTTTAATCATTTGCCAAGTGAGTGGATAAAGCACTTGAAATTCTAGAGAGGATATAGCAAATGACTGTGGAGACAAGTATTGACATGAGAATCATCAGAAGGCCTTGGACAATGCCTCTTAGCCAAGATCCTGCCCTATCTGGGATTATCCCAGAAAACAAATCCTATCTCCACCCTGAGTCTATAGAGAAGAGAGGTTTCACAACAACAGGTTTGTGTAACACTTGTTCACCCTCCTGATTTACCCAGGGAAGCAAGACTATGGAAAGAAACTTGGAGAATCTCAAAGATGGCTATGAAAAGTAGGAGAAAGAGATGAAGAGTGTGGTAGTCAGTTACTCTTAGGGTGAAGGACTCTTGAGCTGAAGATCTTGGGTGGAAGCTATGCACATCTAGCAGCCTGCTGCTTGGTCCAAAAATCTTGGAAAAGCTATCACTTTCATGATGTCATCTTCTGGAAGATTCCAAGGGTTTCTCAGTTTTAGACCTCCTGTTGACACAGAAGTCCAGGAGGTGGATATATAACAACTTTTTCACCGGGAGACAGGAATTCAAGGGTTGATTCCCTGGAGTTTTACTGCAGTGTTTGTGTATAACACCACCTGATATGGTCCTTCCCAGCGAAGTTTGAGAACAGTCTTACATTGTTGCCATTTCCTGTAATCCAAGACTCAAGGCTGAAGGTCATGCAGGAGTTCCTGTGGTTTATCATTGGGAAAAGCTGTTGATTATAAACTTGAGTGTGCTGCGTTAATCCCCTACAGTATTTTGCCAGGTTGGACTGTAAAAGAGCAGTTAGGATAACGGTGAGGTCCCTAGATGCATTGGGCGTCCAGTGACCAGTTCATATGGGGATAGTTGGTGAGTTCCTGTTAGATTGGCCCTAATGGCCATGAGAACAAAGGGCAAAGCCTTTGGCCTTGGCAAATAAAGTTCCTCAGATAGTTTCACAAGTCTCAGCTGGTACCTCTATCTCTAGACAAACAGGTGTATATTGCCAAGTGGAAAACAAAGTCTAAAAGTTTTTTTGCTGCTATGAAAGCAGTCACTTTATGGCAATGAAAGTCTTCTAGAAGACCAGGAAACAGAGACACAGTAGTAAGGACACATTCATAAGCACATGAGGAGAGTAACTGAGTGGAATCCATTTGTAGATAGATGTTCAAAAGGTCCTAAAGGTTTTGGCTTGTGTTCATGCCCCAGCTTTACAATTTTCTCAAGACGGTGGGTTTGGCAGATGGGAAATGCACCAGAGATATCCTCTGAAATCTTACTGAAGTATTCTCACCGATGCTTGCTTAGGATGGTTTTTAAATTTCCTTTCCATAGTGAGTCACACAGTGTAACAGTTTCGAGAAGATCCATTTCAGCATCTTAGGGCAGACCAAGAGACAATCTTGGTGCCACCGTAGCTATCTGGGAGGAGAAAACAATTTGATCTTTTCCAACACACTTCCTCAGAATCAAGTGCTTGATAATGAAGTTGACTCAAGACCTGATGCCAACAGCTAGGAGTTAGTTTTGGCTTTGTCTCTTGGAATTGTGGGACAGCCTGGCGGTGTTAAAGCAGCTCATTTAAGATAGTAATCCTCTAAAGCATTACCCTTTGCTTCTTGAGACTGCTTTTTACTGTGGAGCTCAACCTTAACCTAGCCAATTCCTTTGGAAAAAACAAGGAATCTAATAGGACTTTTATGTGACTACCATGTTTTATTGGAATACTAGGTGCAATTAAGAAGCTACATTGCTTCCAAAGCATACCAAAACCATGAACTACCCCAAAAGCTTATTTGCTATCTGTATAGATATTTGCTCTCTTATCTCTACCTAACTGGCAGGCTGTAGTAAGTGCTACAATTTCAGCAACTTGTACAGATCTGGCTTCTGGGAAAGGATAATATCTAAGTCTGAGTGAGTTGTGATCACAAACTGATCTTGACAGCCTCCTTGTTCAGTTCTTCAATAGGCTCCATCCATAAACAGTTCTGAATCTGGGTTGTCTAAAAGAGTTTCAAGGAAATCAGAGTGAGGCAAGGAGAATTCCTGAATAAGTGCATGACAGTAGTGAGGTTCTCCCTCCTCTGGGAGAGGAAGAAAGTTGGGAGGTTTTAGGGGCTACAGAAATGGATGGAAATATGCATGAGTGAGAAGAGAAGGATTTCACAGAAGGTCAGGCTAGAAGCAGAAAAACATTGAGTGTTTTCGGTCAAGAGTAAGGTCTGAAGGACATGAGAGACCATAACGTTAAGTGGGGTCCTAAGACAAAGTCAGTAGAAGCCTCAGTTAACTTTGCTGCTGTTGCTGCTACACACAACAAGGTAGGCTTTTGATACAGGGTGAAGTCAGAGGCTATTATGATTGATGGGCATCTGAAGCCCACCGTGCTGTTGAGTTAGAACCCTCAAAGCTTGCCTTTGGATCTTTCATATACAAATAGAAAGAAGTATCTATGGTGACTGGGGAGTCTGAGCGTGGGAGCTTTCGAAGGGCATTTTTTAAGTTACAGAAGTCTCCAGGTGAGTCGCTCCCAGGCAAGGGTTCTGGTACTGGGAAATCAATCTGTACCAACATCAAATAATTCTTCTCTTCCGTGGAGTTCCAGAAAGAGGCTACCTAGCCCAAGTTTAAGAGTGTCATCCCATTTGCAAAGTAGATCTCACCCTAACAGTGGAATCACTATGCAGAAAAGCCTGTTGACTAGTGAGAGGAGTGTCTGAGATTCCTGCCATTGGAATGTCTGGTTACTCCAAGGAAGGAATTTTATAATTTCACTGTCTTTTAGAGGTTTTTTTTTTTTTTTTGTCTTTAAGAGGCCTCTTCATATCAGTTAAAAATTTGTTGACCATTGAATATTTGGAATCTCTGAATCCTTTGATTCTCAGATGCCATGCAAATGGATTATCTTATTCATATCCCAAGTTCCCAGGGGGCCACTGAACTAAAATCCTCCCAGAGCTTCCAATGTCTAGTGCCATTGGCTTTATAATGTTAAACCTATATTTGAGGGGCCTGAACACACTAACAAAATCCCCCCGGCACTATGGCCCCACCATGACCGTGAGAACTTCTATTAGTAGAATAAATCAAAATAAGAGATGTACACCAAAGACAAAAACAAGGAAGAATAAAGGCTGAGGCAGTGCTTCAAGGCTGAGCACTGGTCTGGTCCGCAGAAGGACTTGCTACTCTGTGATGTGGCCTGAGCTGAGGAGCAAAGGGGCCAGTCCTGCTCAAATCTCAGCAGCGAAACTGTGAAAGAAAACCAACTAGAGAGCCATTAGCATAAGGCTCTGAAGGAAGGCTCTAAAGGAGCATTCTAACTTGGAGAAGGAGAGTGGAAATTTTTGCATGGCTTTAGCAGGAGGGGATTGGCCGACGTTCAGCCAGACTTAGCAGGACAGGGGTTGGCTGAAGTCCAGCTAGTTTTGGAAATGGGAATAGAAGGATTGTTCTCTTGGAAGGAGAGTCATTGTTTGGGCTGTCCGGACTTTGTTGAGAGAGGTGAAGAGGAAGAATTAGGGGTTAAAGTCCTATGCAGGAGGAGATGGAAAGGAACAGCTGTGGGGTACGAGGGGGCACGAGGATTTGTGAAGGCTGCAGGGGAAAATTCTCCTGTCTCAAGTCGTTTGGGGTCTCTGACATACAAAACCAGTAAAACTTGTTTTCCAAGACCAGCCCTTGAGTATGCGGCGTTGGAATGGAAGTCAAGTAGGTAAAAGCACTGGTTCTTCGTACATAAACTTCAGCTGAATATAACTTTCTCATGACATTTCAGCCTTTTTTTCCCTCCCCTGTTGAATAGAAATCAGTGAAAAGATAGGACCAAAAGAAGAGACAGTATTAAAAAGATTTTCCAGATGCTTTAAAACCATGGAAAGCACTCAATTCTGGTTTGATGCGGGGTATAAGTTAGTCCACTTGTTTTTCCTCTGAATCACACAGCTGGTTCCTGGACTGAATGTCCATTCATGCCCTTGTGGACAAGTTTCACTGCAGTCAGAGGTGGAATTATTGGAGAGACTTCCACAAATCTGAGTCACTGAAGGGAAATCATGTTAGTTTTCTTCTTTTCTTCTCTTCATGATTAAAAAAAATTGTAATAAAAGCATTGTTTCTGTCATAATTTCAAAGAGGATCATAACATTTATGGATCTTGGCAACAGTAGATAATTTAAGTGACTACTTACTCCAACTTTGAGACAGATGGAGAGTAACATGCTGTAGGTGTTACTTGTCTGTACTTAAGAGCTCATGAAATATAAAACCCATTCATTATTAAATTTAAGTCTTGTTTGAGGTTTATTTGAACTTGTTTTTTCAACATGCATGGAACATATAAAAATTGACTTTGTCCAAACCATTCATTTAATTGCTTTTGACTGCCTGGTGAGTGCACCATGTACCAGGCCTGACAGTGTTTTGTGTTAAGAAAGTGAGTTCTGAAAGAGCAGAAAAACAGGGATGCAGTCAGCCCTCTGCATCCACGGTTCCTCATCACAATTCAACCAGCCTCAGAAGGAAAGGCTACGATGGTTGCATGTGTACTGAACACGTGCAGACTTTTTTTCTTGTCATTATTCCCTAAATAATACAGTATAACTACTATTTACATAGCACTTACATTGCATTAGGTATTATAAGCAATCTAGAGATGACAAAGTATACAGGAGGATGTGTATAGGTTGTATGCAAATACTACACCATTTTATATAAGGGACTTGAGCGTCCATGAACAATCAGTTGTACAAACTAATTCACACTAAGGTGGTCTTGATTGAAATCTCTAAACATTTGCTGAACGTCTCCCCATGGACTTAACTCTGTACCTGGGACTATAGCTTTTTTTCTTTGATCTTCAGACTGTGCCCCAAAGCATCAGCATTATTTACAAGCTTGTTAAAAATGCAGAATCTCTGACCAGCTAAATTGGACCCTGCATTTTAATGTAATCCTCAAGTGGTTTGTAAACACGTGAAAATTTGAGACACAATGGTCTAGAGCAGTTTGAAAACTTCAGCTTAACCAGCCTTATCCGGTGGTTTGTTATGGTCTACGCTTGAAAACCTCTGGTCTAAAGGATATAAAAGAGGCCGAAAGTGACCTGTGCCCTTAAGCATTTCATAACAGAGCTGAGAAGCAAGTTGATCACACACTGAATAGTTAGAGAAGAGTTGAGTGCTAATCTGTGTGATTTTGACTTTACTGCAGTAGAGCTTTGAGAAGAGAAAGGTGAGTGTGGAGTTGAGTTGTCAGGAAAAGTGCCTCAGAAAATGGTGGTACCACTGATGGAATTGAGAAAGTGGACAGTATGGCCAATTTGTAAGAAAAGATAATAGGTTTCATCAGAGATATACTGAGCTAGGGAGGCTGATAGGCTATCAAAGTTCATACCATTGACACTGGAAATGCACGATCCTAGTGCAGCTAAAGCTAAGGATTGAAAGACTGTGCACACCTCGAGGGCAGGGACCTTGCTATCACTCTTCTATCCTCACTGCCAGTGGTACACCTGACGCGAGCGAGAGACGTGCACCAGCTCTTTGCTGACTTCATGAATCAGTGAATTTAGATGTGCTCCTTAAAGCCACGACTGTTCACACATTTTCCCACTCAGATGCATTTAGTCTTTGAAAGAAGACAACAGGAATAACCAAAAAGGCTTACCCCAAAACTATAAATCCTTAATAGTAGATTTTCAGGCCTTGAGGAAGCCAGGAGAAAAATATTTTTGGTGAGAGATGTTTAACTTTCTGCAACGCCTGTGAATAAGTCTAATCTAGAGGGAACTCCACACACATTCATTCTAGTTGTTTTTTTTTAATGTTTGTCATGTGTTTTGTTAGGAGAAAAATTGTTAGCAATCTTAAACACTCCCAGAAAGCTTTTAAATGAAGTCGAACTTTATGATTTTCTCATTATGATTATTGAAAAGCACTTGGTGCTTTTCAATACTGCATGCAAAGTCTCCTCCAAGCCAAGAAAAACCTATATATTGTGGGGAGTTTTATAGAGAGAAACATGGTTTCTAGCCAGTTCTTCTATAACCATCCATCACATCTCTTGATTTCTAGTCTCTCTCCTGGAGCCTTGTCTATATACACCATGTTAAGTTTGCTTCATTGCTACTGTGCACAAAGAGAATTCCTCTACAATAAACAAAGGCAGTGTCGGGCTCAGTGTGCTCCATTGCTGTTAAAGCAACTCTTCCATCATCAGGTGACATTTACTGACTTTCGGATCTTGAGATGTGACGTGACATTATATCTGGGTCATACAAAGTAACTGAAAGATTATTAAATATGTGATCCAGCTTCCACAGAGTAGACTAAGCGGTCGGGGAAAGAGAGAGCCATAGGCCCATCTCCGCCACTGGGCCCTGAAGGATGATTGCGCATACGGTTTCAAAGAGCCAGCTCTGATGTGTGAGCTCCATCCAAATGCACCATGCTTTATTATTACAAGCATGCCATAGCATATAAACAACCTCTGTAGAAAATCAGTTAAACTTAAATCCTTGGTAGTTGCTTGTGATTTGGAAAACAGCTTTCTTTACTCTGCTATAATTAGACAGCTTTCGTACTTACAAACACAGACCACATACGCCACCCATACGTAGAAATGACTATCCCCCTACAGAATGTCCTACATTCTGAACCAGAGTCACCCACTCCTGTTGCTTTGGGAACCATTATGAGAAAAGCCTGCTGCTCTTAAATACATTGTAGGACAAAGTAGAGAAAAAAAACCTGGAAAATAAAACCAGCTTCAAGGAAATGACCCTAGCTGTTTTCCTCATCAGAACGATGTTAATCCTAGCTTCATTTAGGTTACAAAAGCGTGTTCTCTTTAAAATGTAAATCCCATTTTGAAGGTTATGTGACTATTTCCAATTACATTTTAGTGTGATTTGCTTGACTCAGTTGCTTCCCTCTTGGCAATGAGGTGAATTGCAGTCAGGATGGGAGTTTTGACTGGATTAGGGGAGGCAAGTGACCATGGCACATGGGAGCATGGGGAGGGGGAATCAGATATTAAAATCAGGTTGTAGTGGAGTGCTAGGGTACTGCAGAAGTACTAAGGATTGAGGCTAGATGGCAGGAGAGAAGTGTGGAAAGCAAGAGAAGGCAATGCCAAAATGAAATTTCATGTGTTTCAAAATTTTGTTTCACTAAACCAAAAATAGAAAATGAAATTTTTTGTTCTTCTTCACGTACCCCAAAGATCTTTTCTCTTGGGATGCAGAATTCTGATTAGTATTCATTAAAAAACAGATTTTGTCCTACCTATCTTTGGTTGGTAAGCTCAGAAGTGCACAATCAGTCATTTTGAGTGTGTATTTCTCAACAACATGCCCATTCCCTATCTTACCTATGTTAAGTGCAAAAAGCTCCTTTTCCAAAGTATTTACAGTTCACGGTATTACGAAGTCATATACATGGAGGCTGGGAAGATCTTTGTTTGGACACACATACTTAAATTTAGAAACTTCGAAACTTGAATGATACTATCAGGATTCTAGTTGCAAAGTTGGTGAGATTGGGCTTTATCATGAGTTTTCCATCACTTCCAAAAAGGTCACCAAAATAGTGTGCTGTTTTCAGTTTGAGCCCTGAAGTAATATAAAATTGCAAAATTCCAAGAAAGATTAAAATCAGTTGCATTGCTAAATTGAAAACTAATTCAACAGGAGCCAATCGTACGTGAGACAAGGTTCCTTCCCGTGACCCCACCCTACCCCACTCCCTGAAACACTGAACAAATCATTTGGCTCAAGGAGTGGTAGTACTCTTCCCAATTGCCTTATCAGCAAGGAAACCTAGGGACAAACTGTTCTTCTAAAAATTGGAAGCCCTGTTGGAAGGAAGACCTCAATACACCTATAACTTATTGCCTATTGAGGTGCATTAGATGGAAAAAAATGGGAAACCCCATTGTTGCTGTGTTTGAGGGTTAAACAGAAAGCAAACTAGTAGCTTTAGTTCAAAGAGCATTAGAGTTCAGAAAAATTGAGATATATATATCATATTGTGGGGGATCAGAATTGGCCACTCCAGAACGTGTCTCTTTGCCTTGGCTTGATTATTTTTAAGAACAAAAGACTCTGAAAGAAACTTTGGTCTTCCCCATAACTGCCTAAAAGAATTTAAGACAGAAGGCCTGTTCCAGGAGGGAACTAATACCATGAGATAACTATAGTATATGTAAAACAGGTGTGACAAGAAAGGCACCAGCAAGCCCATCTTATCAAAAGACGGCACTTACATCCTCTGTAAGTGGCCCAGTAAACAGTTGTCTACAAACATGTGCTGCTCCATCTCTAAGTGAATTGCCTTCCTTCCCTTTGAAGTCCCAAACCACCACCCCCAACATCCTCCTTTGTCTTTAGCTGAGAATGCTATTTAGGATGACAACCTATGCCAGAATGCTGAGTTACCCAGTTTCCTGGGCCTTTCCCATGTATACATGTTATAAAGCTTTGTTTGATTTTCTCCTGTTATTCTGTCTCATGTCATTTTAATTCATAATCCAGCCAGAAGAACCCAGAAAGGGTAGAGGATCTGTCTTCCTCCCCTACAGTATGAAATCAGATTAATGAATACAACTCTAAGTTCCCTATCTTAGAGATAAGATTTCTGGTTTAACTCAGCAGCCTTCAAACTGGATGTGTGAGTCACATAATTACTTTAGCCAATGAGCCGTTTGGGCTGTCCATGGGGTGGAAAATAAATGCTTTGTATGTGAGTCTCCTCTAGTTTGACAGGACAGACCAGATAGCTTGTTTGAGAAATGTTTCACTGCGGTCTACGGTCAGGCAATAGGACCTCACCACCTCCACATCCACTGACATCTTCTAGGCTCTTTTTTAAGCCATTCATTTGCTTTTATGAAAGAACAGACTGAATGTTAAATCCAAGTAATATTAGATTATTATTTGGTGTGGAAGTTTGCAGAACACAAAATCGAACTGTGGCTATATTCTACAAGACTACATGACTGCAGAGAGAGAGAGCTGTTTTACCACTGCTGGGGTTTAAAGCTATCACAGCCGGTTTCAGGAGCACACATTATGCTCAAGAGTCTAGTATACCTGAGAATATGAACTCCCAATAGGAATTTATTTAGATTCCAAATGATCCATTAAGAAAGTTGTAAAGTATAAAGAATATTCCCAACTACTGCTTAGCAAATAAAATTTTTAGTGCTTAAGGTGAGCCCGGAGACACTAGTGTATAACTGTAATCAAAGTTTTGTGTCCCAGGACCTTTTGCCAAGATCATTTATATCTTATTTTGTTAGCCATACTTTTGAGGATTATCCAGGTTTTTTGCTTTATGCACTGCCTTTCCTCCTCCAGGAAAGAAACCTTCTCTCCTTCAGGACAGAGGCTAACCTCCTATGCATCCACACATCACCTTTCACCTAAGTCTGAGGATGTGTAAGAATAGGCTATAAGGTCACTTACCTGCTGGGAATCACTATATGTAAAAGACAACAGATGTTTCAAACTGGCAACATTTTAAATCATCTCTGGATCATTTATTTATGTGATTCCTTCGGGATAATAACTAATTGCCTGTTCTTTTAAAACATTTTTGTCATTATTATCAAATAAATCTTTAACTTCGCTTCAGTATGTTAGAGTTGTGTAATTAGACCCAATGGTTTATCACAAGTCTGGGGAATCCCAGTGGATAAGCTACCCCTTGTTATTAGAATGACTAGAAATTCTCTCCTAAAGCAAATCACTAATGCCCATTGAACTAAGGCCAAAACAAATTAAAAATTATTTACTTAAAATAAAGATGACAAGGAATTAGTCAATCTTATGTAACAACAAATTACCAAAAATGTTATTACATGCAAACATGGCTTCTAAAAATCTATAGCTGACACCTTCCTGCCAACTTGTTCCTGCAGAAAATGGCACCCCCACTGCAGATGCTCAGGTCAGAAGCCATCTCCCTTTGCTGCCCACATCCCATCCCAGGTCCTTTGGAGTCTGTGGTCTAAATATTTCTGGAATGTGTCCACTGACACAATGCCCATCCAGGCCATCACTGCCTCTCACCCGGGTCATCCACCGGCTCTGTCTCCAGGCTTGCTCTCCTTCTGGCCATTCTCCACACAGCAGCCAGAATGATCTTCCTAAAATAAGTCTCATCATGTTTCTCTCCTGCTAAGTAGCCATTAAATTACTTCCCACAATCCTTGTGCTAAAAGCCAAACTCCCTAACGAGGCATAAATCCCTCCAGCCGTGCCTCCTCTGCCTCTGCAGCCTCGTCTGCCTCCATCCTCCATTTCGCCTCTTCGCCCAGCTGCGTCTCCTTGATCCCTCTAAGCTGAGTTAGATGGCCTGCAAAGAACACCAGCGGCTTCCTGCACTAGCTCCTTCATCTAGCACATGTCACACGTTTTTGATAACCGCTTGTTTATCTCCCTGCTCCTCCTGATACTCTGCGGAAGTTACGAGAGAGCAGAGATCATGTCTGACGTTGCTCAAAACTGCATCCTCAGCCCCCAGCGTGAGCCTGACAAAACCTAAGTGATCAATAGATGCTGGCTGAATGAAGGAATAAGAAGAACACAGAGAAACAAAGAGAAGGAACAACCAGTTGGGGGATATTTGATGCCGACACAGTCGACCAATGGTAATTTCTTCATCAGCTAAAGACTCCCACAAATAGGGAAAACACTCAATACATAAATGTGTAAAGGACGAGAGAAATAGTTCACAAAAGTGTAAATAGGACTCCATGGTAAACACATGGGCAACTATTTAGCCACACTCCCGTGAAATACCCTCTTTTCCCTGTAAAATGACTTTGAGATTCTGTTTTCTAATAGAAGGCAACACTAGCAGCTTAGCAAGGCTGTGGTGAAAGAAATAACTCACAATTTCTGTGGGATGTGTAAACTGATCCAAATCCTTTTGAAAACAATTAGTTAGTATGTGGTCTTAATGGATATACCCTCAGGAATTCACCCTAAACAAACAATTCTAAATAGGAGACACTCATAAAACTGCACAAAGCAGCATTATTTTCAGCAGTAAAAAATTAGAAGCGATCTAAATATTCAATAGACTAGACCATTTAAGATATGATGGTTCCTCTAGTTAGACTATTATATAATTTTTATGAGAATGATTAAGCAACAATAGAAAAATATTCTTACCATTTAAGTGAAAAATAATAAATATGAAATTTTATAAACAGTGTGATTAAATTTATAAAAACCTATAAATAAGAAAAAGGGCTGAAAGTATTTTTGTTTAACTAGCAATCACAATTATTCAGTTAGTTTAGTGAAAACAGAACTTGTGCCTGAATCACCCTTAAATTCCCACTTTACCTTGTTCATGTGAGCCGGTCTCATAATACTAGCTTTGTTATAAGGAAATCAACATACTTTCCATTGGCTTTGCTTCTGCTATTTTGATAGGTGCTCGGGGAGGGACGAGAGGCAGAAACGGTGGCAGTGACTGAAAACCATGCCTCGTGTGCTGCTTCCTCTGCTCGTTATAACTCGTTATTCTTAAGAGGATAGTTACTCAAGTTCTTCTGAAGTAGTCAGTATAAAAAGCATCAAATGTGTTTCTTACAAACCATTCCTGTAATTTGTAAAGAAAAAATTTAATAATTGGAAATGTCTATGGTGTTATATAGGAAATAGTTTATGGCTCATCCTCAGGTAAAAGGATACTACCGATTGAGAGAAACTTAGCTACCAAATGACAAGAACATAGAAAAATCTCACCATGCAATCGATCGCGAAGATATCCTTCTTCAAAAATGGATCGTGTAAAAGCAGACATCAAGGTGGGATTAGTCATGCAAGAGATTTACTGGAAGAAATACCCTCGAAGGAAGTGAGGACGGGAGCCAGAGGAGGCTGGGAGAGCTGTCAGACCATGAAGCGGGTCTGCCCAAGCGGAGGAGAGAAGGAAGGACAGAAGGCTGGGCAGGAAGCATCTTAGGCTGCAGTGCAATTCTAAGGAAGTTCAGCGGGGTTGCTGGGAAGTCCTTGAGACAAAGTTTCCCCCATAGGAGGCCTTCCTCTCCCAGGAATGGCCCTGACGTAGTGTTTCTGCCATGTTCCCTCACAGATTGAAGCAGCCCATGGTAAGTTGGCTTCCACGGAGACGCAGAGGTGGAATCAGGGCAGCTGTTGGACCCATCGCTTCATCGTGCCCTCCGCAGCCGGAGCTCTGAGAGGCTCTTTTTCACAGCCATCATAGGAATCAATACTTAACTACATGCAGAATAGAGAGGCTTAGTTTAGAGCAGAGCATCTGTTTCAATGTCTGCTCAAAGCAGTTGCCCAGTTTTTTGGTGGCATTTTTTGATGTAAGATGAACATGAGTTTCTCATGACAAGAGCCCCAGGCAATAACTAGGAAAGCGTATATCTCCATTGTTTGGGTGGGGAAACTGAGGCATGGAGGAGCTAAAGGATTTACCGAAGTTAAAGATAAGTAACTGAGACCAGAACCCAAGTCACTGGTGTTTTAGTATAAGAAGTCTGTTTCTCTTTTATATTCACGCACATAGAAATATAACAAGAATTCCAGGATGTTAGCGTCGATAACTTGTAAACATCCAAGACCACATGGCTCTCTAGGTCATATTAGACTCGTATGTACATGACTCTCTTGTACATATTATAAGAAAGGAGATTCCATAGTTAAATACATTTATTTAAGAATGAAATTAAAAAAAAAAAAAGGATGAAATTAAAGGACCCAGCTGTCTAGTCATAAGCTTTCCTGAAAGGCGTTGATTTTTCATCGATTATTTCATTTTCTGACTCAGCAAATTAGAGAGAAATATTAAGGTTTCCTTCACTAAATCTTGAGAGTACATACTCAATTGTGAAATTCAGCCAAAGAAAAGAAACCTGACATGTGCTTCTCGGCATTGGGCACAATGAAGTTATTTAATGCCTTTAAAATACCTCCTAGCTCGAAATATTCTGATCTGACCCACATAGAAAACAGGCTCCATTTAATTCTATACATGTAATAGTGTGGTTTTGGATAATTCACTTTAAAAAAAAAATGTTTTACTCTGCCTCACTGTTACGAGAATGGTTCCTTGCACTTTACTTAGGCAAATTTTGAAGTGAGCAAATTGGGGACATTAGAAAGCTGAATTAAGTCTTTAACGCAAAATAGCTATCAAAACTTCTTTATGATGGTCTATTGGCCTAAAAGAATTTGTTTATGCTCAAGGAATATTTCATTGTTGTGAGATGCTTATATCACTTCAAATACACCTCATAAACATCATGAAGAAAGAATTTTATTTTCCAAAGATCAAGCACATGCTTGCCCCCACATATGAGTCCCATCAGAACCAGCTCTAACCTTAAAATTTCTATTGGTGGCTGCTCTTAGTTCCAAATTTTAGGATTTGAAAATTTCCCAGGGTCTTGTTAATATCATATAACAGGTTTTTGGGTGGGGAGGGGGGTGGATGTTAAACTTACTAAAAGCATCATTTCCAAGGCACCCTTTAAATGAGGTCCAAGGTTGGTTTGTCTTGGATTTGTTTCTTGCCTTGAATACTCCATGAATTTTATTAGGCAGCTACATGTGTTTAAAATGATAAACTACATTAGTAATCTCCACTCAGGTACGTTATTTAAAAAATGAAATAAAATAAATTTATTGCCATAGAAATGTTATGTTTCCTCAGACTTAGAAAAATGAAATTCTCTATTTATAACAACAGTTACAGCAGTCCAAGCTTTAGGACCATCATCGCCAGATTTCAAATTGAGCCTGAAACAGCCGACCTCAACGACCTCTCTTGGGCAGCGTAGTAACTTTTCTTCTACTCACGCTGCTTTGCAGTTAAACACAGCAAACACATCATTTCTTTTGCACACTCAACTCCACTCCCTCGGAGCAAATTCATTCTCTGGATGAAATGGAACTGCAAAGGGTGTCCACAGCATTTGATCTCTTAGAAGGAAGCAGAACATACACTCCCTGTTCAATATACATTAGGTCACAGGCATTTTTGCATAATGATTTCATAAAAACATAACCATGCGCATGACTGAAAATAAATTTATTTAAGTTTCCCTCAGCAAAAGAAGTATTCAAGGAAGTAATTCAAAAAGTCTAAAAAAAAGATCTGTCTTTTTTCAGTCAAAATTACTCAAACATATTCAAATTCAAAATCAACCACAGGTAAAATAATCAGAGAATCTTGGAGCTTGAAAGAACCTAAGAGGTGGTTTTAATTCAGATACACTTTTAGATGTGTTTAATAGAGACCCAAATTCACACTGACCTAAGCAAGATAGAAGTTAATCTTTCTCTCATGTAACACTGCAGAATTAGGTGAACGTTGCTCGTAGGGATCTGCTGCTCTGTGAGGTCATCTGGGGACCCAGGACCATTCTGTCATGTGGCCCTGCCATCACGAGTGTGAGAGCTTTGTCCACATGGTCCAAGGTTGCTCAAAACCAAACTCCCATCTCAGGCACAACCTGAATATCGCCCCCATCACTCTGCTCCTACCCCCCGGGCCAGAAATCAATCCTGTGGTGGCACCTCAACACACTGGGGCTGAGACCCATAGTGTTATTCTAAGCATTCATGTGCCCACTACAATTCAATTACTGCAGAAGAAGGACAGAAGAGAGACGAGAGGATTGACTAAAAGTCTGCCCCAGAGGTCACTTTAGATCCTAATATATAAAACAAATAAATATTGACCTCTTTGATTGAAGGCAGGGCGTGGTGAGAGGTGGGACCCCATCCACAGCCTCTTCATTATGTTCCTCTAATGACCGGGGCTGTGTAGGACACATTTAGAAACCATTGCTCCAATCAAGGCATGGAAAAATAAAATGCCTAAAACAAGCAGGAAAAGTAAGTAAATGGAGCAAGTGAATGTGTCTTATGGCTGACAATGGGGCCCCTAAATAGGACATTCCCGGCTAGATCAACAAGGGTCTGCTGCGCTCAGTACCAACAGATTGTTGCTTTGCAAAACTGTGGGGCCTGAGTTACCGGAACTTCCAATTTTCCCAGAGAAGCCAGAAATCTATATTTTAGTGAAATCTCCTGCTTTTTTGATATTGGTTACTAGTTAACACATCTTGTGATATTGCAAAGGCCAAAAACACATCTGCAGGCCAGATGTGCTCAAGGGTCACTCCATACAATCTATAATCAATTGTCTAGACCAATGACTTTCTAGACAAGGGGACAGAAGCCTGGAGCGGTCGAGTGACCAGCCCACAGTCACACAGCCAGACACCCTTGGTCAGAGTCTTTGTCTTTCAATCTAGTACTCCTGACTCTATACCATCATAAAACGCCACTGTGAAGTTCAGAATAAGCAAATAAGAAAAAAACGTAAAAAATTCTTTAAAAGTAATCTAATTCTATGCTGCAACTTAGTGTCGGGCTTTGAAATGAAATATTTGACGGCAGATCAAGTGTGCTCTAGGTCCAGTCCCTCCCAAGCCACAATCGAAAGTCAGGTCTGCTCCGTGTCCACCCCCTGGCCTGGCTCTGCCGGTGCCCCGGCCTCTGATCAGTGACACGTGAGGCTGGAAGCGTGGAGGGCACCGTGGCCCCCGCCTGGGAGCCGGCCCTCCTAGTTCCAGCGTGCCCTGTTTCATCGCACTCTCCTATCACATCAGTGGCAGATTCATTGCAAAACACATTTTTCGCTTTTATGTGTTTTTTTTCTGTAAGCTATAAAGTTATATCGTTAAAATATTTTTGGCTGAATATTTTAAATATATGGAAATGGATAATGTTTACCTTCTAAATGCCTGGGAGGAACTCAATTGTTCACAGCTTGGTTATCTGGCACTTCCACAAGTTGTTTCATGAATATCTCTATTCTTCAGAAGCTTCTTGCAGAAGAATCTTATACTAAGTGTGTGTCAAGCACGAAAAAGTACCTCCTACATTATTTCTACCTCATGGTAGGGTCTTTTGAGTCCAAAAATTAGGTGATGGGGTGTGCTTACTTTCTGCTTTTTTTCCTAGAACTTTTGCTTTGATCAATCTTTCTAACACTTAAATACATTTTTCATTGATCCAGTGAATGTTATCCTAAATATCTAGTACGAGGAAAGGTTGGAAATATCATAGTCTATTCTCATATAATAATTCAAAAAGATATTTAATTTTAAAATTAGAATTCTCTTTAATTCAAAATCATTAGGGCTCTATCTTTACCTGAGGTTTTGGTGGTTGCCGTGATATTAGCAGTTGGCAGAAGGAATGACTATGAGGGGCCAAACCCAGAAAACAAGAGTTATGGGTGGGTTTAGTTCGGCTGGAAAATGTGATTTTTCCATTCTCTATTTCTAATGTCTTAAATCATCAGATTTTATTAACAGAACAAATTGAAGCACAGGGAACAAGTCCAACGTCCCTGTTAGAAAAACACACACAAACGTGCAAACAAAGCCACTCCAGCCCCTGGTCCTCTGCTGTGTCACCTCTTCCGATCTTCCTGCTTTATCCTCCATTCTCTTAACCTCTTCTGTTCATTTCCGTCATGGTTCGTTTGTTCCCTCTTTTAACTTTCCCTCAAAATGCTGTCGAGTCCTGCTTCATTACTGTAAGCTCATTACTGCATTCTTAAAAGATTTGTGTAAATTATTTATAAATTCTATTTTCTTATAGATTTTTCTGGTCATATTCTTATCTAATACTTTTCATAAATGTATCCCTACACAAATTTTTTTGACATAAGTATTGCTATGGGCTGAATTATGTCCTCTCCCTCTCTCTGCTTCTCCCTCTCTCTCTTCCTCCCTCTTACTCTCCCCCTCCCTCCCTCCCTTCCTTTCTTTCATCTTTCATTTGCTGATCTCCTGTCTCCTTGGAAGCTTCCAAGCCATCTCTTCTCCACTTGATAACCTAGCTCCTTAGCTGCCATTCTTGTTCTTCAGCTCTCTTCACTCTTTCCTTAGCTCTCTGAGTGCTCTGGAAGGAAGGATGGGTGTGGTAGATTGTTTTTCAAGACAACATCTCGTCTAAATTTCTGTAATTCCTAGCCAATTTCTCTGCCACCATCGATCTGTCCACCACACCTCTGCCAGAAACATCTTTCTAAAATGCAAATAAATCACATTGTTTCTCTGCTGGAAGTCCTTTGAAATGACTCTTGAAGGTGTACAGGATGCTGTCACCTTAATCAGCTCAGCACAAAGACCATCCTCACCTCTAGCTACCCCAAAATATTTACAATCCCCAAGCACATCATACAGGGCTTCCTACTGGGTGTCTGTGCAAACACGGATCCCTCCGTATCTGGTTATAGCCTATCCTGAGCCAGCCTCCTCCAGGAAGTCTTCCCTAACCCATATGATTTAGCTGTCTCTACTCTGCATGTGTCACAGCAAGTTTTATACAGAATGATAATTGGAGACTGATTTGTCTGTCCCCCTGCTCTGTAAAAGTCCAAGCAGGACAGCAAAGAGCAGCGTTACGTATGGGAGGTGCTACCACATGGCATTAAAGAGCAGAAGCTCCAGTCTTGTCATGTGCCAGCTGCCCGCGGTGTGCCCAGGGCTCACATCGTCTTCCCTCCCGATACCTCAGTTTCATCAAGTGTAAGGTTGAAAGAGCTGGGCTCAGAGTAAACGCTCAAGAGACACTGTCTCTATGTATCTGTGTCTCTCCCTATTTATGTCTGGATCTACATCTACATCTGAGCACCTGCCCAGGGTGGAGCAGAGCCTGGACCAGCTGTCACCCTCATGCAGGTGTGTCTGTAGGCTGCTCCCTCGGGGAGGGCTGTATTCTCTCAGAAATGTGCTCTAGAAGCCAGATTTAGATAAATTTATCAAATACTCTTAAAATTAAATATGTTCAATAGATACATAAAATGTTGCAGATTTGAAAAGGACCCCAAGCCAAACCTTTCATTCTCCTCCCCCGGTCCACACCAGGAGTCTTCCTGTTTGCCTACGGCCAGGGTGCCCACACCGCCCTGTCCGCTCGGGATGGTCCCGGTCGTGCCTCTGCTTCTGGCATCAGCGTTGAAGTGCCTCATCCCACTCTCAGGAGGGTCCTGATTTGGACAATTGATTGTATGGCCACTCCACTTGACCATTCCGACTGATTGTAGCGTTTCTTCTGATGGCCAGTGCTTGTGCCATACCACCTGTTAAATATTTCTAATACCACATATGCCTATGAGGTAATTAAAGCATAGAGAGGTGACATGGATTCTCCTCCTATAAATAGAATTAAATGCAAATACAGTAAGTCCTTAGAATGAGAAGAGAGAGAAGAAGGACAAGACAGGAGAGGGTGTAATGCACCCCCAGCGGCTGACCTGGAAAGGGAAGGCAATCTGGCAGTTCTGAGCTCTGCTGGAGATGCTTCCCCACCCCACCCTCTCCACCACTCCCTCCCACCTGGGCCTTCTCTCTTTCCTGATTCCTCCAGGTTCAGTCACTGTCGAGAATATTTATTCCTTACTTTCTTCCCTTTCTAACCCCATAGGAGTTTAAGATGCTAACCTGGTCATGCCCAGTTGTCACAGACCATTTTTGTTCAAAAGTGGAAATTCTAGCTATTGTCTCTCTTACATGAGCATCCTCAGCTGATCTGCAGATGACTCTGCTAGACATACCTTCTACTTGGCCGGCCATAGAATCTCTTCAAAGGGTACATTTCCTTGAAAGGCAGGCTGAGACAAAGTTCTGTAGTTAAGAAAGCATCATCCTTGCCATATCCATGGTCTGTCCTGAGACCAAAAGACCATCAATCCGTTGGTAAGGAGAATAGGTTTCTGCTGCAGAATTTCTAATGCGATTAATGCCAGTTGAATTCACGTGGTAAGAAAAGCTGTGCATACATGCAGAATAAAGAGCTTCCCAAGAATAATATGATCTTGGAGTAGAGCATTTTTTGCCCTCACTAGGAAGTTTACAGAGTTCTGGGATCTAGGGCAGTGAGTAGTTATTGGTGCTTATTCCCCCACATCTCACAATAAAGACAGAGCCAAAATGGTTCAAGTTGGGGCTTAACTAAGTAATTTTAGCACTAATGAAGACTGTTCTGAAGGTTCTCTCATCTCTGTCTATTTACTGCCATCCACACAATCATATTCTGATAAACACAGTGGGATCTGGGGGGCGGGGGGTGAATAGTGACGAACAAACCCAAGTACAAACAACAACAGCAGCGACTGTATTAGCACTCACTGCGTGTATCCGTAAACCATTTAATTCAGTCTCTGCTCTGACACTGAAGCAGAATCTATGCATAAAGTAGTTGCTTTGTGGTGTAGCTAGGTTTGACGTCAGACAAATGGCAGACTGGGAAGCACGTAACAAAAGATTCTTATTTCGCTTTGAAGTAAACAAAATGTCAGACACTGCTGTGATTCCCAAAGTCTGTGAAACCAAATCATTGAAATAATTTTTCACTATCATGCTTCCAAGATTAGGACAGTGAAGTAGTTCAGGGATTACTTAACAGAAGATTTCTCCATCACCCCAGTCAATAATCACAGATTTAAATTTCAAAATGGAATCAACAATTAAATGAAGGAATGTTTGCTTGTCTCCCAGTGCATCTGTCTCAAAAGCACACTTTGGTATGTATGCCTTAGATCCGTGCAACTTAAGGTGTCAGTGTGCAAACTGTTTGCTACATTATGAGACAAAGAGCTCACACCCAAATGTAAGTCAACATACGGCTTAATTCTTCTCCGGCTTAATTCACTGAGAAGATCTTGCAACCAAAAGAAAAAAAATCAGTTGAATTAAACTGTGTTTAGTGAAGAAGTTGTTCTGTATTTTAGTGCTAGCTTCTGATTTTGTTGCAACTCGTAACAGTTTCTGGACTGACAGGAACTTACACAACACAGTTTGAGTTGCATGTTGTGAGACAGAAAGTTTTCTGTCAGTTAGAAATTGTATTCAGCTGCTAGTAACAGAGACCCAGCTACAGACACCAAAGTGAATTAGGGGATTCTCGTCTCACAGAAAAGATGCGACAGGCTGCATGGGACTTGTGTGTCCATCGCAGGCTGAGTTCTGTCAGACCACCAACCATAAGGCTGGGTGCATCAGCAGCATTCCATAATAAGATCAAATGGTGCTTCTTGGATCACGTGCTGGCGGGGCCACAAAAAAGCTGCACAGCTGCCCCAGACCTTCCTGTTACCGTCACCGTTACACCACCTCCTCTCCCTCAGCTCACACCTGGGGCTCCACGGGGAGTCACGGCCATCAGCTAACGGAGGAGGACAATGGCCAAGCTCGCTTCACAGACTGATCAACTCCATGTGTGAGTGTTAACCAAAAACGGATGGTTCCCACTCCGCAGCCCGACCCAGGGTGGCCCTGACAGGGAGTGGGGAGGAAATCCTCCCAATAGAGCTTCGAGTAGTCTACCTGGTCACCCACTTTGTGTGGAAAGACAAGGGGCTCGAGGCGGGACTCAATATGGCACAAAAGATAAATAAGATTGAAGATGATGAGGTCTGGGAAGGGGTATGTGGATGGACCTACAGGAGTGGGAACAAGTGCCGTCTGTTATCCCTCAGAGGGCACCTACCACAGAGAAGATAATAAATAAGGAAGCAGATGGAAGGACTACCAGTGGCCGTCGGTAGCCTCTGCCCTTCACCACCCAGTCCTGGCACAATGGGCACATGGCCAGGGAGCCGTGGTGGCCGGGATGGACGCATGGGCCTGAGTGCATGGGTTCCTGCTCACCAAAGCTGATTTAAACATCACTTCTGCCAAAAGTCCAAATCTACCATCAATAGAGACCAGCGCTGAGCCCCCAATATGGCGCCACCTCACCAGACCAGCTGGGTCCAAGTTGATTACATGAGACTCCTTTCACCCTGGAAAACGCAGTAATTTATCTTGACTAAAACCAACACATTCCCAATATGGGTTTGCCTCTCTTGCTTGCAGGACCTCAGCCAGCATGATTATCCAAGTGCTCACAGAACGTGTGACCTATTTACTTGGGGCCCCACATGACCCTGCAGAGGACAAAAGCACCCACTGAGAGCAAAGGAGGCCAGACAGAGGGCACCTGATGGTGGAATCTTCTGACTCAATATAAAGATGCCTGAACCGTCTACTGGCCACTGGACGAGTACACACCAGGATGTGAAACAGGACTTGACTCGGCATTCTGCCTGAATTCTCTTTTTTCCCAAAGCCTTGCCCTGGCGATTCCAGCCTCAGCCAGTGTGCTTGCCCAGGGCTCCACTTTAGCTGCCATGGTCCACTCTGAACATAGTCAAGGTATCTGTTTTCATTATTTCTCTCCTCTCTTTATGTCTTGTCTCACTCTCATGGAACCTTGCCCTTGCTATATATAAGACAATTCTTGGAATCTATGTCCCAATATCATGTTGACAGCAGGACTGAGTTAAAGCAATGTCCTTTTGGTTCTTCTAAGAGCTAAAAATAAAATTAAAAGTATGTTAAGACAGATAGTACCTTCTAGAAGGTTACTGGTTACAAAATAAGAATCAGGTTGATGTATCATACTAGGAAATTTTTCCCTTACCTTATGTTCTCCAATCCCTCTGAATAATTGTTCTCTTTTTAATTAATAAAAATATTTTTATTTTTCCCTTTAAGATAGCCTTTATCTGCTTCTACAAAATACAGGCAGGGTCATATTTGGTTACCTCTGATTTTTCCGTCTTCTCTTTATCTTATATTTTCCACTCAAATATATTAAAAGCCTAGAATAAATACGTTCCTCCTCAAGATTAAGATTTTTTTATCCCTGCATTAAATGCGATTTTCTCAATATTCTATGTGAGCACAAGTCAACCATTCCTCAGTATTCACAAATTCACCTCTCAGGCAGGTACACAGTGGTTTCATCTGTCAATGTTAACTGCTGTCTGCTCCCAGAAAAGAATTTTCTGCATCTGGTTTCTTCCCACCCCATTTCTATGCCTCTCTCGCATTTCCAATGCATATTCTGTTTTATTCAGCCAGCTTAACACATCATGGTGCCTCTTTACCCACGCAACACTGTCTTCTCATTTCCGTAATATGCACTTTCTTCTTTTAATAAAATCTTGGCCTGCTTAGCTGTATTCCTGGAACATCAAGCCAGAAGTTCCTGTTATTTTTTTCCAGTTATTTCTTCCGAAATATATCACACGTTACTTTACTCTTGAAGCTGACATCGTGCTCTTCATCCCTAGCATGGAATGACTACAAATATGTCTCTTGGCACAATTCTTAGTTATTTGATAATCAAAATTCCCATAACACAATCCCCAGGCCGCCCGTGATGGTTTGTTTTTTGAATCTTTTTCTGACAGTAAAACGTTGCTGAGACAACTCAGTGATGTCTGTGTTTCCTGACTTCAAGTAGGTTCCTCTTTACCGTCTCAGCCTCCTCTTCCTTTACCTGGATCTCAGAGGGAAGGGGAGGGATCTGAAAGAAAATAAACCCTCAAGTCCCATCGCAGATAAGCCTTAAGTTGTCCTCTTTTCCCATCGCTACCTCATTCTTTCCTTCGCTCTCTCTCTTCAAGCATTAATTCCCGGATGGTTGGAGCAGGTGTGAAGCCTTCTCTTACTAATGCCACACAAGCCAGCCTCTGTTTTGAAGTCCTCTAGCATCTACATCCAAAACATGGAATAAACTGCTGTGTGCTTGCTGTAATGGTATTGCCGGATGTGTGTGTGTAGACAGTTGCTCTGGCTTATCAGATAAAGGGCTAGTTCTTTTGCATCACACTTTCTTCCCATACAGACGCTGGGAATGCAATTATTACCAAATAAATGCTTGAGGTGCTTATTGAATTGGTCACTTATCCATTCATCTAACACATATTGAGCACCTGTTCAGTGTCACTCACTGTGCTAACTGCTCAGTCAAGTGGTCCCAGCTCCCAACAGCTCACAGTCAGGAGAAAGAAAGAAAAACAAGAATATAGATGGTTACAACATAGAATATAAAATCTACAAGAGGGTGTGGAATTATAAAAGAAAATCCCTAAGCCAGTATAAGAAGAGAGTGGAGGAAGGAGAGTGGAAAGATCAGGGCCAGGAGAAATGAACCGGCAGAAGAGAAGGGCAGAGCATTCCGGGCAGAAGGCAAAGCAAAGCAGGGGGGTACCGAGGTTCCTATGGAATGGTTGGTGTGATGCACATGGTGCCAGACAAGCTGTAGGAGAAGTCTGGAGAAACAGTGGGAGAGGAAACTAAGAAGACAGCAGAGCCAGTCCAGAAGGGACCTTGTGTGGGACACTGGAGGGCTTGCCTGTTGTCCACCCATTACTTGTCCACGACAACAATGGCTGGACTTGTAACTCGCATGGGGAAAGAGGTCCCAGGTTCTGTCTGCTGCCTGGCTTCTGCTCTTCAACACTTGAAACTCCTTTGATTCCAGGCGGTACTCTTAGTCTCACTCTCTACCTCTCCAAATTGTCCCAAACGCCACTACCAGATTAACTACATTCATATATCTCCTCTCTTACGTCTCTGCTTTAAAATCTTCAGTTTTCGTTACCTACCAAATAGAGAGGAAATCCCTACACAATATGATCTGAAATGAATCTCCACTGTCATTTCCCATTTCTCCCCTAAACATACTCTTTACAGTGGGTGCTCTGGCTTCCCAGCTCCATGCCGTGCTCAAGCAGTTCTTCTCACATTGTTCTTCCTATTTTCCATCTACTCAAATCTTTCCAGTCTTCCAGAAGCATTCTCCAATATTGTCTCCTTGGATTCAGCAATGCACTTTATTTCTATTGTCTTGCAGCATTTACTGTCCTCTGCCTCCTAGTTTTACGTGTTTATTTTATCCATCTGACTAAGGTGATTGCTCCTTCATGGCCAGAACCGCATCTTGGTCGCCTTTGTTATTTCCCAGAGTACAGAACACCGTGTCTTGAGCAGGGATGCTGAGTAAAGATGAAACTGGAGAACATTAACTTGACGACAATGTGTGAAGCTCAGCGCATCTACTCTTTATCTCCTCAATGATCACAGTAGTTACTGTATCACCTCAAATTCCTGTACTATGCCATTTACAAAGAGGATAGAGTCTGGTGTTTTATCTATATCTTATAGAAATAAACGTTTGAGTATTAAGGGGTCAGGGGGCTTACCTCAGTGTTTTGGACTGAAGTTTAACCTCTTGAGGCCAATTCAGTGCGTTTGGACTATGCTAGAGTCAGGCCTCTTTTCCTTGAAGAGACTAAAAGATAAGCTTTAAAAAAACATATTAAGGATTATTTTTACTACTATTTATCATCAATACTGGGAGGAAAGATAATGGAAAAGTTGCTAAATGTCACTAAAAAAATAAGTTAGTTGGTTTCTAATTTTATAATTCAGAGACATGAAGACTTTAGAAAGTTGTGAGGTGGTTTGGAGTGCTCTAGGTTATTTTGAACTGCTTTGGGTTAATTTGCTGAAAGTCCATTTATTCAAAGCCATTTCACCACATGGCAAACCCACCAGAAGACCATCTGGAGGGAAAAATGTGAGCTCCGGATCCTAAGGCCACAGGAAACTTGGTTACAACCATTTGAGGGCAGTTTCAGGGGTGGGACACAAACCACCGAAATAGAGAAGGCTGTAGACTGGGCTTAAGACAAATCAGATAAAGCACTAAGCGTCTGAGAAATATGAGGCATCCAAAGTATAAAATATGCATGAAATCAGCATCCAGCTAATTGGGACAGATAAATCCTTAGGAAAACAGCTGAGGTGAAAATGCTTTGGTGAAACTAAAACCTTAAAAAAATCTTCCATAATTCATTAATTTTGACATGTTGACTTTTTGGAAATTGATTTGTAGTGACTTGTCCCGATCCTAGTTTGGCGAAACGTCTCATCTCGGTTGCTTACTTGTCCTTCTCTCTCAAGATTCCGGGTTAGCGTGTGGGCACCACAGCTGGTCTCTGATCCAAGACCTTAGGCTGCACCTTAACTCTATGCAACCTGGTATT
This sequence comes from Diceros bicornis minor, assembly GCF_020826845.1. Classification (NCBI taxonomy): domain Eukaryota; kingdom Metazoa; phylum Chordata; class Mammalia; order Perissodactyla; family Rhinocerotidae; genus Diceros; species Diceros bicornis. The sequence continues at coordinate 455,175 of NC_080756.1, read as the reverse complement.
GCTTTTCCTTATCTCATGTCCTTCTTTCAAGATTTTAAGTTCTATGGAGGTTGGGACCACACACCACACCTTACAACTCTTTATTTTCCTAGTACTTTGCATACATACTTGGTGCCAGCATGTTAACTATTGAATGATCAGCTGAGAGCAGAGCATCCACCCAATTACCTCATCTTTGAGAAGTGATCAGGGCAACCCTCAAAAGATATTCCTCCTAATAGTGGCTCAATAGTTTCATCTTCATATATGAAAGACAATGTTACTGTTACGACTAAATGGAGAGCCTTCTGGAGCTGAATAAAGTTTTCCTGCCCTATTCTGACCCCATCCAACTTGACTAAAGTCTTTCCCTTTTCTTAAATGGAAATTGGAAAAGAAACCATATATTATCCCTCCAAATCCTACCAATTATTGGACAATTTTCATATAATAAACTTTGAATTGCAAGAGATTTCTGTTGCCGATAATGCTTACTTTTAGCAAGAATTTGAATTAACAACTTGTTCTTTCTGTTTTGCAATGAACAAAGTCCAGCCGGAAAGCAGAGCTTCTCAAACTATGAGCCTAGCTTCTGGCTATTTTATTATTTTAGAAATGCCTCCACATTTCCCCTAGGTATTATGACCCCCGGTGACCTGCCTTCCTCTCTGACCACCAGGGAGAAAGGTCCTCCCACATCTGGCTCTAAGATTCCTCACCTACGTTTCAGATGTTCTGAACTATCCTGGAATTACCTCCTGGAGTCTCCTTGATTCTCAGCCCTGGAAGTCTCTGGTTAGGTCCATCTTTGAGCTGTTTTTGGAAACTCATTTATTTGCTTGTTATTAAAGCCTAGGTTTACCCTCCTGTGAAATCTGATTAACGCCCTTTGTGCTAAGGTCTAGTCTGCTCACATGCTCTCACACACATCTATGCTCTCACATGACTTCCTCACTAGATTCTGAACATTCTTTTTGCCACTTGTCCTCAAACGCACAATTGTCTCTCATAATATACCCTTTCACACTAGGAAGAGCCACCTCCTCTGGATGTGAAATGACTAGATTCCCAAATCTCCTAGAATGTAGTCTAATCAAATCCTGAAACTGCTGGGGCATGAGCCCAGGAGAGCAAGGGGCCCCTGTGTTCACCGTCGCATCCTGGTTTATAGACGGCGCCTGGCAAAAGTCAGTGCGAGTCTCAGCGGTGTCTGCACAAAGGGACACCGGGACAACATGCAACACCATGAGGGGAACGGTGGTATATAGGTCTTTTTAGATATTTGTCAATCACAAAGACTCCAATATCCCTTTTATACCTTAGAGACAGAACATATTCTGGGATTTTTATATAATAGTGATTTTAAAGCTTTTCAGCACTGATATTTTTCATTCATGTGGTTTTACAATACTCTTATTTTAATACTCAAATAGTTGTCATTTTTCTTAAGCTTTACAGGTTCTGGGCTTTGTGCTTCCAAAGCGACTATCATAGCCACATGGAAATCCAAGCAGCCATGGTCAACCCTAACCTTAACCCTTCAGGAGGACTGCAGGAGCCAGGCTAAACCCGACCAGCAATAGGAGTTTGGATAAGTGCCCGTTGTACGGGACTGAGGTTCCCTGAGAGAGACCAGCTGGAAGAAGAGAAAGTGGAGCGTTGAAGGAATAACTGCCCCAGTGAAGGCAAAGCCTGGCCGATAGGGCAGAGTGGACTTCAAGGAAGCCGGGTCCAGTGACTGTGCCCAACCTGGGTCTGAGCCTGGCTCTGAGCCCAGGGGCAGAGGATCGAGGGTAACAGCAGAGGGCCAGGGCAGATGGCAGCAGATCAGTGGCGCTCACTGAGACTAAGGCAGAGAGTGTCAGAGGGACAGGCAGCAGCTCTCGTTACGGGTGAGACCCTCCTGGACTTCTGGAGAAAACTCAGGGACTGGATGTCCTACAAGCAATGCCAGCGCATTGGCTCCCTCCCCACCCCAGGCTGCAAGAAATCTAGTTTCGTGAGTGAGAACATTAAGCTGAAGGAGAGGAACAAAACTTTACAAGTTCAGCTCCTAGTGGCTTTTTCAACAAAAATGTATACTCGTGTAGAAAGAAAACAGCGCATAGTTGCAAGACTGTGTCACAGCACCTTGAGCAGGAAGGCGAAGGGAGCAGGTGGTCTAGCCTGGGTTGGAAGTAGAAGGGTGGTGCCCCTTGGCCCTGCCAGGATGGAGTACTCACCCTCAGGGCACACTATTTCAGGCTCATTCAGCATGAGTGTGTAACAGGGAAACACCACTGAGAGGAGTGACTCATCAACGCACCAGCACCTCAGCAAGACTCAGCGTATGCACGTTCTGAGCCTGCAGAGTTCTGAGCCTGCAATAGTTCTATACATCATTTGGGTGGGTAAAGATATACAGTAACATTTCAAAGATGTGAGTGAGAATGGTAGCCAGCAGAATCCAGAGGCTGGCTGCCTCTGTGAGGGAGGAAGAGAATGTGAAGGGGGAATACCCACGGGGCTTCAATCTGGTTTTCGTAATGTTATATTGATTAGACTGGGTGACAAGTACGTGACCTTCACTCTTCGTAAACCTTTTTACATATGTCTGAAATATTTCTAAAACGAATAAACCATTAAATGGCCTCAGAATAGATGGCAATGCTGTAAAGAGACTTCCATTCAAATTAACACCCTGTGTCTCGCTTTTCACGTGTCTCTTAGAAATCCTTTCCTTCAGGGCTCTGTGTCTTGGGAGTCTGACCTGCATCCACTGCACCAATAGGATTCCCGCACCCTCGGGGTTCTGGTTGGGTTCAGCCAGTGGTGAGCCCCCAGGAAATCAATGGAAGGGGTAAAGTGAGGTCAAGGTATTCATTCCCCTGTGTCCTTCTGCTGGGTGGCCTTGAACTGGCCGGCTGTTCCACCGGAGTTCATTGCTCTGCTCAGCACCACGCAAGACAATTCTCTCCAGTTCCTTCTAATTCCAGGAACCGCTCTCCGCTTCATCCCTTTGTGCCCATGAATGGTAAGAAGTGAGCTGATGTTAGCCCTTGGCTCCTACACTATCCCTTGTAAATGGTCCATTGTTTAAAATAAACTCTCCTTGAGTTGTCCCTTATATAAGTCATTAGTTTTATTCTCCTACCTTTAGATATTTTATACGTAAATACTTTATACCACTCCCTTAAAAACAGTGAGACTCTAACATATCTTTACATATTCATGTGAACATTTATTTACCAAATGTTTACAATATGCTAACCAGTTGCCTAAAGATAAATGATTTTTTAAAATTGTCATTGTTATTATCATTAGGCTGCAGGCTATCTTCAAAGATGACATAATCCATGAGGAAGATAGACTCGTAACCAACTAACTCTTATTCATATTATCATATTATTATATACTATTCCTAAATTCTATATCTCAGTATACTCAAAATGGTGTGAAATTATAGAGAAGGGAGTACTAAATTTGAAACTGTTATTAAAAAGTCTTCTTAAGAAGTGCTCTTCAAAATAAGCCAATATATTACTTCCCTCATCAGGAAAGTCTTATTACAATAATAATAATAATAACTGCTGAACTCAGTCTGTATGCTTAATGATGTCCTTGATTTACACTCTGGCGCAGGTGTCTTATCTTCTAGTGGACCCATAGCAGTTTGTAGACCAGGAATGGATCACTTATTTCATAAAATACAATAAAAATGAAAAGAGTGAGACAAATGTCTGCTTTAAAAGTTTATCAATAACTTCTTGTATACAGATATTCACAAAGTGGTTGACAATCCTTTTATACAATAATTTTGATGAGCCCCTATAATAAGATATGTGACTAGAAAAGGTAGAAATTACTATGACTCTCAATGGTCCTTTTTTCCCCCAACTTCATTGCCCTTCAGATAAAGAGAAAAATAAGTCTATTTCTGTGCAATATAAAAGATTTTACCAATTGCTGGAGGTCCAATCCAAGAACATACGACAGGAGTGGGGCACTGGCATACACACAGGGACAGGACAACAAGTCTGGGTTCTTGTCACTTTAGTTTTACAGTCGTTTGCTTTGGCTTGTCAGTTATACCATAAATATCTCCATTGCCATAAAAACGTGACACCATCCTGTCTGGGTACCATCATCTTAAAAAAAAACAAGTTCCAGTTTATGAACCAGAGAAAAATTTCCATAAACGTATCAGTCAGGTCCAGTCAGGATAACAGAAACCACTCTGGGCATTTCAAACAGTAGGAAGTTAATACAGGAAACCAGTCACAAAGACGTTGGAAGAGCTACATGAGCCAAAAAAGGTAAGTTCCCCCAAAAATCAGTAACTGCAGGGAGTCACTCTTGTGCCTAGGCTGGAGGAGAGAAAGAGGAAACGTGTTACCCAGAACCCATGGTGGGGCCTCTGTGGCAGCTGAGACCCCCACTGCCAATGCCACTGGGGCCTCTGCTGCAGAGCTCAAACCCCCACTGCCAATGCCACTGGGGCCTCTGCTGCAGAGCTCAAACCCCACTGCCAATGCCACTGGGGCCTCTGCTGCAGAGCTCAAACCCCACTGCCAATGCCAGTGGGGCCTCTGCTGCAGAGCTCAAACCCCACTGCCAATGCCACTGGGGCCTCTGCTGCAGAGCTCAAACCCCACTGCCAATGCCACTGGGGCCTCTGCTGCAGAGCTCAAACCCCACTGCCAATGCCACTGGGGCCTCTGCTGCAGAGCTCAAACCCCACTGCCAAGGCCACTGGGGCTTCTGCTGCAGAGCTCAAACCCACTGCCAACGCCTTTGGGGCCACTGACTGAGCAAGAAGCCAGAGCTCACTGTGGCCTCTACTGCCAGAGGCACCTGCCAGAAGCCAGGAGAAAAAATGGCTTCTGCCCTCTTCCACATTCCCAGTCACTTGCCAATGTCTCCCATTGGCAGAGCTTACCAGGAAGGCAGCTGGCAAGGCGGTCTAGAGAAGTGGTTTGCAGGCTTTCAGCCCCAAAGTGGAGAGGAGTGTAGAGGCAGGCAGGCTACGACTGAGAGGTGACAACTACTAAAGTGGATTTTACCCCCTCAAGAGTTCTTTTGCCTTCTTAGAAACAAAAGCAAAGAACAGTTAGTTCAAAACTATAGTCAATTTTTGTAGGATTTTTCTCCAGAAAATATTTTTTTTCCAGCTTTGTTGAGATATAATTAACACTCATTCTGTAAGTTTAAAGTGTACAATACGCTGGTTTGATACGTTTATAAATGGCAACATAAATTACATTTATAAATTTATAAATTACCACCACAGTATTAGCTACCACCACTATCTTGTCACATAATTACCATTTCTTTTTTGTAGCAAGAACATCTAAGATCTGCTCTCTTAGCAACTTTCAAATATATGATGCAGTGTTGTCAACTATAGTCACCATGCTGTGCATTAGATCCCCAAACCTGTTAATCTTCTATCTGGAAGTTTGTTCCCTTTGACCAGTATCTCCTCATTTCCCCCACCCCCAGTCCCTAGTAACCACCATTCTATTCTCTTGTTTCTCTGAGCTTGTCTTTTTATATAGGTTCCACATATAAGTGAGATCATTTGTATTTGTCTTTCTCTGTCTGATTTATTTCACTTAGCATGATGCACCCAAGGTCCATGCATGTTGTTGCAAATGGGAAGATTTCTTCTTTCTCATGACTGAATAATATTCCATTGTCTATATATACCCCCACCTTCTTTATCCATTCACCAGTTGATGGACACAGGTTGTTTCCATATCTTGGCTATTGTGAATAATGCTGCAATGAATATGGGAGTGCAGTTATCTCTACAAGATCCTGATTTCATTTTCTTTTAGATAAATATCAAGAAGTAATTTCTGGATCGATGGTAGATCTATTTCTAATTTTTTGAGGAACCTCTATAGTATTTTCCATAATGGCTGCACCAATTTACATTCCCACCAACAGTGCACAAGGGTTCCTTTTTCTCCACATTCTGGCCAACACTTGTTATCTCTTGTCTTCTTGATAATAGCTATTCTAACAGGTGTATGGTGATGTCTCATTGTGATTTTCATTTGCATTTCCCTGGTGATTAGTGATGTTGAGCAATTTTTAATCACTAGTTAACATATGGTTTGATTGATTCCTAGATTTTATCCTTTCCTCTACCTTCCAGCTAATCATATCTTAAAAATATGATTTTGAATCATCTAAAAATTGCTTTTCACACTTCATGATATATCGTGGAGATCTATGCAGAATGCTTAAGGCCATTTTGAATTTGAACTAAAAAATATCAATATATGATATATTTATTCACATATTCTCCTTTGCCTGTTAAGATTAAATCAGGGTGAGGGATAGTATAATTTATTATCCTACTTATTATCTTAGTTTTCAAGACCAGGCCAAAAAGTTGATGTATAGTGTCAAAAATTTTACTCTTACAAATAAATACTGCTTAAGTAATTATGTGAACAACAAAGTATAAATATTTAAGAATGCCACTGAAAATTTCCTCCAATTAAATAAATAATAAAGACAATATATTTCCAAATTTTAAAATCCTTAGCTTTAGTAGAGACTTTTACAAATTTATAACCTTATTATTAAATGGTAGAACATTTTCAGGACCTCTTGTTGACACCTTAATCTTTTATTCAAGGGCATTTTTGTCAAGTCCGAACTGACATGTGGGATTTGTCTTCCTAAATAATTTTGGAAATGACACACTTTCTTTCCTCTCTTCTACTTGTATTATAGGCCTAAACATACCATAATGACAGGTAATTTAGGATGCTCTTCAAAGACTGTAGTCCCTCACCTTGAATGCAGCCACAAAGTTGGAAAAATGAGGATGAGGACTGGGACTTGTTGGATTTGGAGACAAGAAGGCCACTGGCGACCTGCCCAGTTCTGGGGGAGCAGCAGATTGTGACAGTAAGAATACAAGCTCTGAGGCCAGACCACCAGAGTGTGACTCCTGGCTCTGCCATTTGAAGTGTCTCTGATGTTCCAGTTACTTGTCTCTCTGTGTCTCATTTCCTTATGTGTACAGTAGAAATAGTAATACCTGACTCACAGGGTAGATTCAATACAGCAATGCATTTGAAGCTCTTAGAACAAAACATGGCAAAGAGTAAGCACTCATTAAATATTTGTTGTCATCAATAGTAATACCATGGGTTAAAGAATAGTCATGCCCACTGTTGTAAGCCCAAGATGGTAGCAGTCAATGGTAGTCAACTGTCATTCACTCGTTAACTTAGTAATCTTGAGTCTGACAATCTGCCCCACAGATAAACCTGCTCACCCACAGCATAGCATGCACAGTATTAGTAACTGCAGCATTGTTTGAAGTAAAGATTAGAAACAACACAGGGGACACCAATTATGTACCAATTATGTACACCAGCCTATATCACCCAAGGAATATTATCCACTTGTAAAAAGAGAGAGGAGGCCTTCAGTGTTCTGTACAGAAGATCTCCACGATATACCATGAAGTGTGAAAAGCAAGGGCAGACAACTGTATATCACAGGCTACCATTTTGTTCAATGAAAGATAAAGGGAAACAAAAAAAAAAGTTCCTCAAGTGGTTCGTTATCGCCCCGTGATGTCACTCAGTGATCAAGTAAACGCTACCACACCCTGTTTACAGGAATTAAATTGTGGCATTGGCGACTGCCTGGATGGCGGTCAGTTATCCCCCCATGAAGACAGCTTTCTTCCATTGGTCTTTTTTCCCATCAACCTTCCTTCTCGCGGGTCTCTCTCCCTCGCTCCATCCTCCCCTTTCTGCTCCGCTCACTCAATCCTTTTCTCATCCTGCTCTTTCCTCTGCCCGCACGTGTTCCTTGTACCCACTGGCATTCCCGAGCCACATGCAGCTCTCCAGACCAGATCCTGGGTGTCTGTGCTGGAGCCCTGTCAGCCTGTAAACATCGCAGCAGCAAACACATACCCAGTTCCAACTTGCTACATTTGTTACCTTCACATCCAGTCTCCAAATAACTACTCACCTATAAGCATTTTTATCTTGAAAGCAAACACTACAGGATTTTGTGGCCAACAGCAACACCATCTTGTTCACTGTTTGAAGTTCGACCACTGAGTCCGTATTCCAGCTCCGTTACTTACCAATGCCGTTAGCCGAAAACTCACTCCCATAGCTGAGACCACAGGAAAATGTGTTATTTGCAAGTTTTGCTCATTTCTGTGCTCAGCGAATTTTCTATTTCCAAAGTCAGTTGAAGAACCAGTTTGAAAGGACGAATTTTACAGATGAAACAGAACGAAGCTTAAAAGATAAGCCACATCAGCCCCTCATCATTTGCTAAAACGTGAAGCGCAGACACACCCAAGGTCTTTCTCAGCCGAGGTAGACAGTGACCGGGAACAGTGTCGGCTCATCTCTGTCTTATTCAGTACAACTTCTCATTCTCTTTTTCTAGACGAGTATAAAGAGAATTATATCCAAATTAGTAGGAAGACAGTCAAATGTGGTGGTTGATAATGTAGGTTTTGGAATCAGACTTACTACTGCATGACTGTATGAAAGCTACTTAACTTCTTTGAGATTCAGTTGCACCTCAAAATGGTGATCAAAATGATTTTTTATCTCCATAGGGTTGTTGTAAAGATTATATGAAGAATAGGTCAAGTACTTGGCACAGAACACGGCACATAGTAGACACTTAACATTGCTATTCACGTTATCACTACTTTTTACAGCCCAAGTTGGGGATTATGTCTTTGTCACTGGTGATCCACAAAGTCTAAAATGCATAGTCCAGCCCAGCTCGTCTCTAGCTGAACTAGATGCTCCTAGCCGCCTGGGAGCACTGTCTCCCCACAGCTCACATCAAGACTGCACCTCCCTGGTGTGCTCACCTGGGGGCAGGCTGCCGCCAGAGCCCTGCAGGATACGAAGCAGCCCTCCTCTCAGAAGAAGTTAAAACAAAAAATCACACTTGTAATACACAGTTCACTGAAAAAATAGCAATCATCTCTCATGTCATCATGAGATGTTATTCCTTGCTATCTACAGGCTGTCAGACTAGTTCTTCGTGATAAAGTTGTAATAATAGGAAAAGAGCAAAACAAAGTAGTGGGAGGCAGAAAAACAACAAGAGAGCGAGAGAGAGAGAGAGAGAGAGAGAGAGAGAGAGAGAGTAAATCCATTTAAAATGTCGAAACTGGGAAATAAAAGGACATACAGCTCTGCTGAGCGTGGTCCAGACTGGTTAAGTGCATGGGGAAGGAGGCAGAAGATAGAACTCAATCAGGCTCAAATTGTGCTCCAGTCCCTGTCAGATCTGAGCCAGCTGATGTGTTTATAGGAAGCGCACACGTCTGCCTTGGTTCCTAATTAGGTTAGGATGGCTGCCAAAGAAAGTAGTCACATTTTTAAACGTAAGGTATGGTTATGGTTACAAATGGTTATCAAAGGCCTTGACACTTAAGTGGCCATGACAACAGCTGTAACTGAAGCTACATAATTGGTCCCCCAAGGTCATGTTTCCTTCTCATGGGGCTGTCCCTCAAAGAATCACAGCATCTAAAAGTGGGACAATGTCGCCTCATTAGATTAATTGACAAAGTTGAGTTGGGATGAAGGCAAAAAGTGATTGATTTACAACAATTGTGGATTTTATTTTGCTATTTAACTCTAGCACTCACATGGTAAGAGAGTCCTTTGATGGTAGTTTCTTTACAAATCTCTGATGTGTAATCAGGAAGAAAATAATTAACTGCCTCTATACAAAATGTGGACCACTTTTTGTTCCACACAAACCATTCTAAGAAATAAAATAATTGACTGAATTCTCCAAATCAAGTTAAATTGTTCTTTCAGTTTAATTTGCTTTTATTAATCAGGTAAATATATAATAAGAATAGAGCATTTGGAATCATCATCAGTGGCACCGTCCCCAGTGAATGGTACAGATGGAATTCTTGCAGATCACAAATCTGAAAGCAATATGTCTTATAATCCAACAAAATGTCATCGAGAGACACAGAGTCCATTTTTACACTGAACTGCCAAGGAACAAATGGGTAACATCCAAGGTGTCTGGAGAGCAGAGAAGCCCTTTTGAACCACTCTTGCCAAATTAGCACATTTATTTCGTGTGAATAATATTTTTTTGCCATTTATTTTCCCTAGTTCAATGTTTTGACTTTAATAAGTCCTAAGAATATTTATTGAAAATGGCATTTATTGTTAATGAAAATTCCTTCTTTCCTCCTGCAGAATTCAGCACTGGATCAAAAGTAGCAAGTGAAATAACATGTGAATGCAGTACACCACTATTCCCCCTCCAGAATTACATGAAGGAGCCCAATCGTCTCAGATGGGTACATTGTCGTATATGAAAGCAGTAATCTCATTTCTAAATAGCACACCTTCTGAAATGTTATAGGGATCCACTCTACCAAAGCCTAGGGGATCCCTTTAAACTCAATTTCACAGCTCCCAGGAAAGACAAGGGGAATCATGTGACCCCAGGACTGAAGAAAGTGACTGATGGCCATTCTCTGCCCAGAACAATGATTCTCAACCGGGGGCAGTTTGTCTCCCAAGGGACACTTGGCAATGTCTGAAAACAGTTTTGGTTGTCACATCTCGGGGGGAAGGGGTGCTACTGGCATCTAGTGGGTACAGAGCAGGAATGTTGCCAAACATCCTACAATGCACAGCACAGCACCACCGCCCCCCAAAGGAAAAGAACAAACACAGCAAACATTATCTGGTCCAACAGCAACAGTTTAGAGAACGTGTCCCCTGGACGTTGTTGGAAATATCTAGAGCTCTCGTACTACAATTATGGGAATCCAGTGGGTTCACTTTTATATTTGTCGGCTTCATCAGCCAAATCCTCAAAGCAGGATCTTAACATCAACAACAAAATAGCTCACATTCATTGAGCAGATTCTCTGTGCAGCGTGCTCTCCTGAGCATTTTCTGATGCTGTTTAATCCTCTCAACAGCCCAGTGAGGGATAAACTGTTGATTGTCACATTTTCCAGTCAAGAAAGTTGAGGCGTGGGGAGGTTGTGACCCATCCAGGTCACACAGCCACGAAGGAGTGGGATGCCAACCCAGGTCCATCTGAACTCTGGAAGCAAACCATTAGTCCATAGTGCCCCCCAAATAGCAACAGAATAGAAACCAGAGCAGAAAACTTGAAACAATTCCCAAAAAGAGAAAGAATAAGATTTTTTAATGAGCTGCTGGATGTGACTAAATCGTACTTAATCAGCTCTTACTCCCAAAACAGGTGCTCAATCCTGAGGAGACGAGCCCCCTTTTTTTTAACACCTGAGGTGACCAGAAACGGCCCAAGTGGCATAAACTATATTGGCCCAATTTCTGTCTGAAAGTTCTCCAAATCACTGTAGGCTCATTTTAAGGCAAAAAAAAAAAAAAAAAAGAAAGAAAAAAAATATGTCTTTAAACTAATTCAGAGTTGACTTGTATATATAAAAAGAAACTAATATTTTCCGTGGACCCTGAGGCAAAGCTTTCGGCCCAATGATGTGGAGTGGGTGGGAGCAGAGGCTAAGCGTTCCTCCAACTACTTTGCTTCGTGTAGGAGACCCGATTAGAACCACTCCAACCAGCTCTGGCATCGCAACCAACTCACGCTAAACAAGACAGGAGGGTGGGACCCTGGAGCCACCAGCATTTAGAGAACACATGCAGCGGTAATTTGAAATAGAAACAGAGCTAACTGTCGCCATCTGTGCCCAAGTGAAGTCTCCTTCACTTGGGGCATAATTGGGGGGGCGGGTATAGATATGTTATGTAAAAGGAAAAGGGTCAAGTGTTCCTCCCAGGAGGGTGGTAAGTGGAAGACCCCCAGACAAGATAATGAGTTAAGTACCAGGCTGCAGGTGGCCTTCCACTGAATAGTTGATAAAAACACCAAGGTGGTCATTTCTAAAGTGCTGCATACCCGTGATAAAAGGGTTGGCAACATTGGAACTACGAGAGACAAGTGACTGTAAATGATGTGGGTCCACTTGACCCCAGATGGGTTTTCATCATTCTGTGACTATTCTACGGAGTCCTGATCCAACTCTATCCCTGTGCCTCCCTCTTCTGCCTGCCTTGTCACCATAGTGCACGTGTCTACTAAGTGACTAGTCTTCACCAGGTTGTGGATCTCCTGAGAGCGGGGTGAGTCCGTGTTCATATTTCTATCCTCGGGACATGACGTGGCATCTGGTACATCATAGGTGCCTAAGAGAATACTGACAGACGCAGGAATGCCATCTTGGATGGAGGCCCAGGGGAAACGCAACCAGCCTGTGACTGTTCAGTACTTCCTATCAGTGACCTGGGTGAGGGCAGAGAGGCCTGGTAATACTGTTAAATGGCACAAGGATGGAAGGGTCAGGGAAATATATTGAATGACAGAAATAGAATTAAAAAATACATCCACAGGCATGACTACTGGGCCAAAACTAACAAGATGCAATTTAGCAGAGATCAATGTAAAATCCTGCACTTAGGCTCAAACACACAATTGCACAAATACAAGCCAAATTTGTCTTGGTTTAGTGGTATTTTACGGGACAAAGAACTTGAGGGATTTTACTGACAGAAGTTTTCATACGAGCCAAGTGCGTGATTTGGCTGCTAGAAAAGCTGGTGTGCTCTCAGGCTGCCTCAACAGAAGTGAGTTATTTATGACACACAGCCCATTTAATTAGGAAATAGTTTGGTGTGGCCGTTAGTGGCGTGTCACACACAGAACAAGAGAGGTGGGGGCCTGCTTCTCTCAGTGCCGTCATGTCACATCACTGCCTGCATTCAGCTCTGAGAACCACATTTTAAGATGGATATTGGCAAACCCAAGTGTCAGAAGATGCCTGCCAGTTGGAAAAAGCTCCAGAAAGCAGACCCTGTGCTCCCATGCTGGACAGCGGGAAATAACTCCGAATTTTTTAAACAAGAGAAGGAAAGGCTTTCCTTGAATATGTTGATGATTGGATGGGGAAAATGTGCCCTGTTCCCTCCTTGGAATCTCCATGGCTAGGGCCACCTGGCCACCATTTTTATTCACTCATTAAATATCTAATGTGCACTATGTGGAAACACGAGTCCTTGTCCTTACTAAGGGAAAGCTTAAAGAGCGCTGGTGTAGTAACTCAGTTGTCTCAGTGTCAAGTGAAATTGTTGGTGACCCCACGATGACTTTAGGGGCTCTTTATCCCTATGACCAAACTGTAACCCCATTCCTGCTTCAGCTTCTGAGTTCTTGTTTGTTCTGCATGCTTGATCATCTTCCTGGTGAGGATCTCCCTTGTCTGCCTCCCTGCCTGCATTCCTGTGGGTGATCCATTCACAGGCTCCTGTCACCGTACTGGGACAGACCTCACCTTGAGGACCTCCTCCTGGGGAGACTGTTGACCCTGGAGACTGGTCCATCTGCCAGGCTCGTAAATATACCTGATCTGCAGGTCCCATATGCTGCCACAATGGCTTTCCCGTTCCTCCCTACACCAATAACTTGTCGTGACTCAGAAGGATGAATAGGTCTTATGGACAGAAAGTAAGGTGCAGAAGGTTTTTCTCCTTCAGTTACAAGGAAGATGTTTCTAATAATCCAAGGTTTTTAAAAACAAGATGAGCTGCCTTGGGAGGGAGGAAGCTCGCCACCACCAGGACTCCCAAGAAGCATGGCTGTAATTGAAGCAATACCATGAAAGGATTTCTACGTTTTGGCAAATGGCTTGGGTTGATTCTAAGGTAGAGCCTCCCAAGCTTTGGTGACTGGATATCAGCCAGGAAACATGTTTAAAAAATGTAGAATTCCCAGAATCCAATAGGTCCAGGTTGGAGTCCAAGAATCAGCATTTCTGACACATCTACGCCCCATTCCAATACATGGGAATGTGGGTCATGCTTTTTAAAACTCTCTAAAGGAAAGAAACCAACACTTATGAAAACCAACTCAATGTTTTTTATTTATTACTTTGTTTTTATTTATTATTTATTTATAAGTATTTATTTATTACTCTGGGTTATATATTTTATATTAATTAAAACTCAACATAGTTCTGTGGGAGCTATAGCATAATTATTAAGAACTTGGGCTCGAGAACCAAGTTCAAGTTTCAAATCCTGGCTTCTCCACTTCCTAGACTTTTCTGTCTCAATTTCCTTTTCTGCAAAATGGGGTTCATATTAGCAAAGACTTTATAGGATTGTTTTGAGGATTAAATCATTCGATTCATATAAAGTGCTCAGAACAGTGGCTGCACAGTGGGCACTCAGCATTATGATTCCAGTGAGAAAGCACTGTATGCCACATTGACACACAAGGAAATTGAGACTCAAGGAAGTGAAGTCAGGTTGCCTCCCGTCCCTCAGCCAGTGATGACTTCAGTCTATCCGTCTTCAAAGATTACACACTAGACTGCTCCTCCCAACTCTGGGATCCTGTGATCCTACAAGCCAAAAAGGTCACTATTGATCGGGTTGGTGGGAGACTGATTCTAGAGATGGCTGTGTGCACATGGGGACACCATCTCAAATCCCACCATGAATGACTTTACAAATAAGGAAACTGAGGCTTAGAAAGTGACATGCTATCAACAAGGTTCACATCAAGAAAGTGCAGAGTCCAAATGTGAACCCATGTTTCTCCTGCCACCCACCCTGTGGCTCCTAGAGTGAGTCACTGCCTGCCTGGAAGATTCTTCTCATTCTAGTAAACACGAATGTTTTAGAAACAAAAGTTCTTGTGTAAAGACACCACCACCCACAAACGTGGAAGCAGCATATTTCCTGAAAATATTGGTTTGCTATCACGTAGCCACAGCCTGAGAGACCTAGCTGACAACTGACATCTCAGAGTAACCAAAGACAGCTGTGGGGAGAGAATCTGAGTCTTAGAAACAAGGCAACTTAGTAAATGGGCATAGAAAGGACTCGTTTGGAGGCAGGCAACCTCACGTTGGAAGCCGTGCCTCTGCCTCTTACTGCCGTTCACTTGACCTTTCTGAAATTGTTTCCTTGTTTAAAAAATGGGGTGACCATGTGTACCTTGCAGGATGTGAGGTTTCCAATGAAGTCATTTCGAGTAAAGCCCCTCACACAGTACTTGTCACATGGAAAGTGCTCTGGGATGGTGGCTGCTAATCTAGTCCTCCACAACTGTCATGAGAGGGAAGCACATGCTTGTCCACAGACAGCAGGGAACCACAGAACCCTGTGGTCAGGGAAAAGGATGTTCAGGATGCTAGTGTGGAGGGTAGAGAGAAAAGTTCACCACCTGCACACATTGCACCAAACCTTGGGATTGGCTCTTCTCAGGAAAGAATTTGGAGGACCTAAAATTACTATGGTTTTCTGCCCAATGAGGCATTCCTTTGTAAAAATTCTTAGTATGAGTGTTTAGTAACATGCAATCATTTCATATAATTTCCTCTAGGACAAAGAACTTGTCCTCCACATCTCTCTATCCCTAATGCTGGTTCAGTGTCAGTACTCAGGAGAGTTTTATGGAATGTAAGAATAAAGGATGAATAAATGAGTTAACTAATGTCATTCAGCCTACCACAAAAAATATCACATTTAGAAGTCCTCACAGCAAGTACACTCAGGGGATTTCTAAGCCAAGAGTCAGCAAACTTTTTCGGTAAAGGGCCATACAGTAAATGCTGTAAACTTTGAGGGACATGCAATCTCTGCCCTGTACCTTTAATTTGGCTGTTGTTGCAAGAAAACAGCCACAGACCATATGGAAATGAATGAATGTGTCTGTGTGATTTATGGACACTGATTTTGAATTTTCTATCATTTTCGTGCATCATAAAATATTCTTTTTTATATATTTTTCAACCATTTAAAAATGTAAAGACTATTCTGAGCTCATGTGCCGTACAAAAACAGGCTGGCTGTGCTAGACTCTGGTCCATGCCACAAGCAGGGGAATGTTTCCATGCAAAGCTGCTTCCAATTATTTCCAGTAGGACCGACCTAAAGCCATTTCTTCAAAGCTCCTAAATATTTTTTTACATGGGACCAAACTCAAAATACATACAAATGGTAACCTTATTCTAGTTTTCAACCTCCAGTGGTTGACCTGATATGCCTGCATCATGATATGGACACATGAGGGTCTTTATTATGAATATAATAGAAAAATCTACTCTGTTAAGAGACTATTCCCTTAGACTTAGACATTTCTTCTTCTAAATGATCGTTTACTGGAAAAATCAATGATTATTCCACGAACATGAGGGTAATCAGGTACCATCAGGATCTCCCTGAGGGAGCCTAAACTTCACGATATATTTTTTTTTGTTCATTTTAAACTCAGGCACAGGATCTAAATGAATTAACCATATATGTTTAGAGAGTTCAGATAAGCATCCACATTGTTATTTATATTGCATTCCTGTTATCTCTGGTTCTGTCTCCTGTAAAATGTCAACGCAGGAAAAAACAGGAACAGGATATCTGAGAGATTTAAATCTCTGCTAATCTACTCAGTTTATACATGGGGTAAAGAAAGCAAACTGGAAAACAAAACTATGAATAATGAGACAACTTTAGGTATTTTAGAAATTAAACAACAAGTACAGTCTCATCACGTGTTCATTTTTATCTTAAAACAGCATTATTTATGATTTGCTGGGGGAAAAGGCATAATCCTACAAAGGCTACTCTTAGTACCTAAAATTCAGAAGAAAGAGAGGGAGAATCTATTTACATGACCATCTGGGGCCCATCTCACCTTCCCCACTGACTCTGCTGTACTGTGGCAAGCTGGAACCTCCTGAGTCACAATTTCCTCATTGCTCACTTCTCGTAATAATTATTTTGGTCATGTTTTGGTGATTCAGAGAATACTTCAAGACCACATCTGTATAGAAACAGCAAAGCTGGATGGGAACCAAGAGAACCAGAGCTGGGGTTTTTGACATAAAGGTCAGGACTGGTCATTCCAGACCCTGTCGTTAGCTAAATCTCGGGAGTCAGCCTTAAAGGTTTGTGTTTGCCGTTGCTCGCTCCTTTTTTAATACTACTTCAAGTTGGCCATAAATACATGGATGTAGGAGTTAATAACTAACCAGTTATCTAGTGTTGTGATCATGTCAGAGCTGTGGTTTACAGGCCCTCCAGAAAGTCACCGGACTTATGCTGTCTCTCTTCCTTCCCTGGGCTCCTGAAACTCCTCCGTGCGCTTGCTCTTTACCCCAAGTTACTAACTTTCTAAGACGTCTGACATCTTAAAATGCTTTACATGATCTATTTGTCTATGAGTAAATATTTATTTTGTTTTTAATTATTTGAAGTAGTATGTTTTCATTGTAAAAATTAAACAATAGAGAAGTAGAGAAAGAAAAATTAATAATCTCCTCTAACCCCCAATCAACCCCATCTCGAGGGATCCCCAGTGTTACCTGTGTGGTATGCAACCTCCCACCCGTGTCCACACTCAAGGCATGCACCAGCATACATTCCATGTGTTGTTTTCTGTTTACTTCATTTTAAAAAATTCAGGTTGTTCTTTATATATCACTCTGCAACTTCTTTTATGTCACTTAAAAATGTATCCTGGACATGCCTCTAGGTGAATATAGTCACACATTCATGTAACATAGATATAAAATATGAGTTGACCTTATTCTGTTTTGATACATACATAATATTCCACAAAGAAGATTTACTAAAATGAATATTTTCCATAATTCTCTAACTTGATGGACATTCAGATTTTTTCCAGGTGTTTCCACTACAAACACTCATACACACAAGGACTTAGGCACTTGTGCAAGTGCTTCTCCAGGACATAGTTCCATAAGAGGAATTTGCTGTCAAGTAACTCTCCTGAGGAGTTAAATGAGCTCTGTTATCAAGCCCTTTAATGTTTTCCCATATGATGATGAAAAATTATATTTCATTATTGTTTTATTCCTTATTTTCTTAACTACTAGTGAGGTTGATCAGATTTTCAAATATTTGTTGGACATTTGACTTTATTATTCTTTTTCTAGTAAGTTTTTTGTCTTTTGTTAATCAGTGTGTAGCAACACTTTAAATTTTTACAATAATAATGTTTTATCATTAAATTGAAAATATTTTCTCTGAATTTGGCATTTGACTTTTTTGCGATGTGGTTCATCATGTAAAGAAATGTCATTGTTTTCTGTAGTCATCTATGTATTTATTTCTTTAAGGTATCTGGTGTTCTTTCTTTCTTAATTTTCCTTTTCCTTTTTTTTTCACTTTTTAACAGCTGGACCTTTAATATATCTGGTATTTATTTTTGTATATGATGTCACATAAGAGTCTAACTCTGTTTCCCAACTGAATTGTTAGTGCTGCCAGCACCATTTATTAAATATATCATTCTTTTCCCATCTAGTTGAAATGCCCTCTTCATAATACGTTAGGCTCTGCTACATACATGGACTCTAGATTTGGCTCCACTGACCAGCTCATCGGTCTCTGTGCCAAACCATACAGGTTTGATTATAGCAGCTTTATGATAAATTTTGATATGTGGTAATGCAAGAATCCCATCACTAATATCGTTCCAAGAATTGTTGGCAATTCTGCAACATGTATTCTTCCAGATGAAGTTTAAAATTGTTTTGTCCTTTATTTAAAAGCACATGTGGAAATTCTGACTGAATATGTATAAACTGATTTTATATATTCATTTTTGAATGACTGATATTTTCATAATATTAACTCTTTCAATTCAGGAACAGGGCATGTCTCTTCATTTATTTAGAACCCTTCAATAACATTGTATGGTTTTGTCCACACATATCCTGAAACTTTCTTTTAAATGCATTCCTTCTATTCTAACGATTACTAATATAAACAAGAGCAATTGATCTGTTTTTACACTAATCTTATGTCCAGCCACTCTACCAAATTCTAGTATCTTTAGTAGAATCACTTGGATAACATGAAAAGATATTGTCTCTTTTCTTATTTATACCACTTATTTGGTATTTTGTCTCATTGTTTTGTCTAGAACCTCCAAAACAGCGTTTAATAATGAGGAAAATAGTGAGTATGCTAGTTTTAGTCTTATTTTTAATAACTCTAATATTTTATTGTTTACTATGGCACGCTATTGAACTTTTTGGTAAGTGGTCTTTAACCTGTTGTGATAGTTTTCTCTGTCACTATTTTTTTTAGCATTTTTATTAGGAATGCAGTTAATTTTAAATATAATTTAATTTGCTTTTTTAGACTCTATTGATAAAATGATTCTGCTTTTTTCTTCTTTCACTTGATAATGAAATGAATTATGCTGCTGGTCTTTTTTAGTTGACCCATCCTTGCATTTCTGGAACAAAACTTACTTGATATATTATTCTTTTAATGCACTGCTGAATTTTATTTGCCTATATAGGTCTAGGTCTATAAATTTTATACTGTCAGTGTTGAGTTTGAAATGAAGGTTATGTTAGCTTTGTAAATGGTGTTTGTACTTTTTCTGCGATCTTGAATAGTTTTATTATGCATGAATTACCTCTTTTAGAATGTTACCTAGGACACAGATGTAAAACCATTTGGGCCTCGTATGTTTAAAACTACTGAGTGTTCTGTAACAACCTTTTATAATAACATTTATAATTTCTTCTACAGCAACTGGTCTACTTAGATTTTCTGTCTTGTTAGGGGACAATCTGGTTTTTATATTTTGCTTGACAAATTTTCTAACTTATAACCACACACTTTCATACAATATTCTTTAAATTCTGTTAATCTCAATAACATCTATAGTTATATTTCCTTTATCATACCTAATACTATATAATTTTTCTCTTTTTGTTCTTCAATCAGACTTTCCAGGAAAGTATTTTATTTTTAATAAATATATAGCAAACAATAAATATTTTTTATTATTTTAAATATGTATTTAACTATTTAAATAAATATACATTATTTAAAATAACACATCAGGCCTTTGCTGTAACTGTGGGAAAGGAACTCTCCACCAGTCCCTCATGTTCCTACACGTCTCGCAGACCAGGCACTGACATTGTTCCAGACCACCTCTTCCGGATGTTTGTACAGTGCAAAGCCTCGGAAGACAGAGGTGGGGGCTCCCTCTGGGGGAAGGGCAGCATCTTACTGCCCATTGTTAAGGATTCAAACCCCTAAACTCCTGTTCCTCCCCTGTGTGCAGGAACCTTCTGGCCCTCTTCCCCTTCACCCTGTGGGATTGGGGCTTGGGGACTTGCGCACGAATGCTGGCTCTCTGGCAGCTGTTATCGCTGTGAGTAACAAACTGTCCTTCATCTCTGACCCCGCCGTCTTGCCTGCTCTAACGGCATTCATGGAATGCGGCAGGCTAACTTGTTGGCCTGCAGGCAGGATGAAACTCGGAACACACAGGCCATGTCTTCCACCAGAAAGTGAGCTCCTTGCACGTTGAGAGCACGTCTGCTTTATTTATCACTATATCCCTAGCACGCAGACAAGGACCTGGTAAACAGACGATGATCAATAAACATTTGTTGAATAAGTATGCGGTAGAGCTCTAAATTCAAAAGTGGAGAGCAATCCCTGGGGACTCCCTGGAGACAAAAGGTTTAATGAAGGAAGCGAGATTTAAGCAGGGCTCTGATTGCGCCCCGCATCCAGGCTCCCCTCCACTCTGCTGTGAGAATTTGAAAATGCCGTTCAGAGACAAAGTCGCTCCGAAAACACTTGTCTTTAGGTTGTTAGTAGAAACATGCCTTGTATCTTTACTTCTTTGCTTCGGAGACTCTATATCCTCTGAGTAGAATGTGTGTGGGTTTTTCCTCTTCAATCTCAGCTTCTTAAGTGTTTCTGCTCTCCCTCCGCAAAGGGCAGACCTGGAGCAGCAAAGTGAATGACACGTCTCTTACATCTTATCTTAAAAACACGTCTGCCAAGGGCAATCAGGTTGTATTATTTTAAAATACTGAAATTAATTTTTCCCCAAAATTTAAAAAAGATGTCCCCACACACGCTGGTTCATTGCTCTGACTTTATGCCAATGTGTAACTTACTACACTGTTTTCAGAGACAGGTTTCAAATTCCTGTAAAGAACGCAGGAGGTTTGAGGCTAATCTGGAGACCCATTTGGGATGGAAAGGGCCAGTGTCCTTACGCTCAGGAGCGGCAGCCACGTTGCGGGGGGCGACAGAGGACAATGGTGAAGTTGACAGCAGCCACGAGAGGGAAGGACAGAAAGACAGGGCCAGCTTGGTGCCAGCAGGGGCTCTGGTGTGGAGCGGCAGAAAGGCCTATTAGGGAACTTTCTATCCCAAATCTAAAACTTTGCCAGTTTCATTTTGTTATTGGATCAAGAAGTTCCTTAGGCTTCATGGTGCAGAAAGAGAGGAACTTGCCAATACCCCTCAGTCCTGTGGAACTGATAATCCCTCTTTTCCCTTATAACTGTTTCAAAAGCCTTCCACTTTTCCCATTATTTTTAAAGACTCAGATGGAAAACCTTAAACACTGACACCTTATTTCCAATCCACAAAAGATTTCACAGTAACGCACTAATGGCTGGGAGTCCGTGAAACCCTGTGAGACGAAACCAGTGTCTCCAGAAAGAGGACCCCGCCCATCAACACTGCACTCGACAACCAGGCTCGTGTTGCACACCTTCACCATGTCCAGCTGCAGAAAAGCAAATACCCAACGGATTAGTTTTGAGATAAAACTCAAAAGTTCGCCATGGGTTTCACACTCATGGCAGAGAAGGAGTAATAGCGCTTGGCCTGAAGAATGCTCAAGCCCGGGCAGGTGCAGGCGGGTCCTCGGCCGGGTCCCACACCCCAGCGGGCCCTAATCACCAGCCCCTGGCCTCCCCTCCAACAGGCTCTGCCAGTCGGAGCAAACCGAGCCAAACGGAGTGCGGTTTTCTCACAAGGCTGAGCAGGAGGGAATGAACCAAGTAAATGCTTCCTTGTGGCCAAAGCCAGGTAAGTGATGAACTCAGACCTCCAGAGGCAAGTGGCCCACGCACTCATCACTGCCACTCCGCTGCCCTTCACACGAAGCCCGGGGGGTGGCCACGCACGGGTGCTCTTCAGAGTGATGCCAGGAGCTCCCCTCTAACGGCCTTGCACTCTGGGCGCGAAGCCGTCTCTGGGTGTGAAGTCACGTCTGAGGTTTACAGGCTCGTGCTGACGTCAGCAAAACTCAGTGTCTGTTACGCTCCTTTCAGTGGCCTGTGGGCATACCGGCGCTCATTAAATGCTTCCTAAAAATATCATTTGGCAAACATTCATGTTTTGTTCGTAAAGGCTTATACACATCATTAGGAGGGTCAATTTAGAAGGCTGCTGTAAAAATGTGAGCACATGCATTCCTTGCATCAAGTTGTTTCCTTTTAATTAACATGCAGAATTCTTTTTCTCTGCCCAAAAGCACAGCTTATGTTCCAAAGGGCCTCTCAGAGATTCCACACATCTCTCAAACTGAGCCAAAGTCGCAAGTCTGTGTGTTGGGGTTCCTCAGACAATGTTTGGAACATGAAAAGCAGGCCACTTAAAAATCTTTCAGCAGGTGTTTCACCTGTTAATTTGTCCATTAGATGTGCTTGCTTCCATTCCCACCTGGGTGTCGTGAGATGCTAACTCAGTCTTCTCCGGTACAAGTAGAGAGTGAGAACTGAACAGACCTGCTATTTGAACCAGGCTAAAAGGTAACCTAGTGACCACTTTTAGAGGCCAAAAGTGTACAAAGAATACTGGTCATCACAGTCCTGGGGTCCACTAGAGAAGACGTCAGTGAGCTGGAAGGAATTCCTCATTGCTGATTTCTCTTTCCAGCCCCGTCCCCACCAGGCAGCAGGTAAAGAGACAGCAGAAGTGACAATAAGCAGAGAGTCAGAGTAAAAAGAGAGAAGGAGAGAAAATGGGGCTGCTGTTTGAAGAAGTGTTTGCAGAATCCCTGCACTGGCTCACTATCCGCTCCTTCTCAAGCTAACGCAGAAAATTACCCTGTGAAGAAATTGAGCTTCTGCCTTAAAGGAATTAGGGCTTCCAAATGGAGGGCTGGAGCCACACAGTAGAGCCCTCATTGTTTTGGCAAGTCTTGTGGGGTTTGGGGTAGAGAATTCTGCCCTCGTGCCCCAAGTCTGTACAACCCAGAGTGACATCTAACAGCCAACTGGCTCTCCACAGTCTCAGAGCTCCGTCAACTCTCTCGTTCAGGACACAGGGTGGGAAAGTCAGGTGAACAACATGCGTACCTATGTGAATTGTAGCGAGGAAGAACTATTCCTCTATCCTTGTAGGTTCTTCTAGCAGGTCCAAGAATTAAATTGATATGAGACAGAATAACAGGAGAAAATCAAAGTTTAACAACATGTACTCGTGGGAGAAACCCAGGAAAACTGTAACTTGCCAAAACGGCTAAAGCCACCATCTTGAATACCATCTTCAGCTAAAGACAAAGGGGACTTCAAAGGGGAGGAAGGAAATTTACATGGAGACAGAAAAGCAAATGTTTGCCATGCCTTGCAAAAAAACAATAGGACATGAAGAGAGCTTGGATCAAATGGGCCTTGCTAGGTTTCTCCTTGTCTACCACACTTAGTCCATGCTACACTATAGCTGTCTGTGGCATTAGCTCCTTCCTGGAACAGACCTTCTGTCTTAAATTCTTTCAGGAAGTTAGGGGGAAGATCGAAGTTTCATCCTGAGTCTTTCATTCTTAAAAATAATCAAAACAAAGAGACACATTCTAGGGTAGCAAATGCTGCTCCCCTACAGAATCAGCCCCATTCTTCACTCGCAAATGTGACTAGAAAAGCAAGGTCATCAGACATGTGAGAAAGACCAGTAACAGCAAAGAGAAGGATCAAGCGGAATGAAAAGAACTGACCCCAGAGGAAACAAAAACAATTCAGATTCAATCAATCAAGAAAATTTTTAATTAATATCATCAAAGATATTAAGGAAGATTTTAATAACACATAAAGGCAGAAGCTTAGAAAGGAATAATGAGAAAGAAAGAGCCCTTAGAAAATAATAATCTGATAGCCAAAAGAAATTTTCAGTAGGAAGGTGGAAGAAAAAGTTAAGATAATGTACATGTAAAGAATAAAGGTATAATTATTAAAAATATGAGAGAAAAATGACAAAAGATAGAGAATTGATCACTATCCATTTTCCACTTAATAAGAGTTCCAGAAACAGAGAAAAAGTAAAATCAAGAGAAAGAAATACTGGAATAAAATTTGGCAGAACTGAAAACAGAAGTCTTCAACTTAAGATGTCTGCCTGGTTGCAGAGCAGGACAAATGAAATCACCCCCACACCCAAGCACACGAGATACTTCAGTACAGGGGGACCAAGAAAATGACCAGACAGTATCCCCAGGAACAAAGTGATCTGTGAGGAGCAACACCACATCAGGATCCATTTCTCATCAGCCACACTGAATGCTGGGAACTAACGACACGATGTTTTCAAAGATAAAATGGGAAATTATTTCAGCTTAGAACTCTGTACCCACCAAATTTTCAATCAACATGTGAAGAAATTATAAAGGCATCAGTAAGTTTATCGCCCTTTCTGTAAAAAAAAAGAATTACTTGAAAATGCACTACAGTTAAGTTAAAAAGGAAACCAAAAAAAAAAAAAAAGGAAGAAAGAAGACCCAGGAGAACGCAGAGCGACAGCTCTGCAGCAGACCCGGGACACACAAGGGGCATCTAACAAACAGAGCAGCTAAGAAACTGAATTATCTTAGGGATATAGTTTTTTAAAAAAAGGAACATGTTCTTTCTGAAAAAAAAAAAGCACAGAAGGCAATCAGAAACTCTAAGAAGAATAAAAAACTGTATGAGAAATTTATGATCCAAGTAAGAAGCATATTAAAATGTCACTGTTGGGGCCGGCCCGGTGGCGCAAGCGGTTAAGTGCGCGCGCTCCGCTGCGGCGGCCCGGGGTTCGCTGGTTCGGATCCCGGGCGCGCACCGACGCACTGCTTGGTAAGCCATGCTGTGGCGGCGTCCCATATAAAGTGGAGGAAGATAGGCACAGATGTTAGCCCAGGGCCGTCTTCCTCAGCAAAAAAAGAGGAGGATTGGCGGATGTTAGCTCAGGGCTGATCTCCTCACAAAAAAAAAAAAAAAAAAAAAAAAAAATGTCACTGTTTTGGGCAATGGCTATCTGGGAAAAAAGAACTTACTTGACTTTCCTGCTTGGAACATCTTCTTCCAAAGAGTACAGATTTAGGAATGTAAGATTCTATTTCTTTTTCTATGGATTTTTACACATAGAAATATTTATGTAATCATCACATTTTAAATGCTTCTTATTATTTTCCATTTTAAATCCAGTTTACAGAAACAGAAAGCCTTAATTTATAACATAGAAGCCCTATTTATAGCAACGGCAAAGAATTCAGAACTTGCAGAACTTGACCTCGTAAAGTACCAGTCGGCAAATTTCGAAAAGAGAAGGAGGGATGGGGAGAGACATGTAGCACCAAAGTGTTCACCTTACACAGCTGGAAAGAAGGAGACGTGTCTGACATTCATCAGGTGACAATTTAAGGAGCAGGGAGTGATTAGATACAAATTTAACTGGAAAGTAAACAACTAGAGGTGTAAGCATACTATTTAACATCATGGCGGTAATAATCAGAAAAGACAAACGCAGAAATGTCAAAATGATTTTGTCTTAGGCAGCAATTCTCCAAATATGGCCCGGGACCCACATGACTCCACAGACCCTTTTAGGGAATCCACAAGGTCAAAACCATTTTCATAATAATACCAAGATGCTATTTTCCTCTTCCCAGCTCTCTTAGTCATCATCGTACAGTGGCGCTTTCTCGATGTTCCGTGATGCGCAAACCACAACAGAGCGAATACAGAGGCGGCGATGGAAGTCTCCTTTCTTGTATTAATCAAGACAGGAAAGAGAGTCACAAGACACAGGACAAGGCCACTCTTCTCACTATCATGGAGAATCTTTGTCAATATTTTTCATTAAATGGCTTTTTTAAATGTTAACATGCAATGGATTTATTATTATTGTTTTTAAATGAATTAATAAATATTTTATAATTTCCTAAGAAGTTTAAATTTCTAATATAAGTATTGATAGATTAACAAAGGCTCTTTGGGATCTTCAATAATGTCTAATAGTCTAAAAGTGTCTGGGATCAAAAAGTTTTCTCTGGGGGCCAGCCCCATGGCCTAGTGGTCAAGTGCGCGCGCTTGGCTGCTGGCGGACAGGGTTCAGATCCCAGCGCGCACCAACGCAACACTTGTCAGGCCATGCTGTGGCGGCATCCCACATAAAGTGGAGGAAGATGGGCACAGACGTTAGCTCAGGGCCAGTCTTCCTCAGCAAAAAGAGGAGGATTGGCAATAGATGTTAGCTCAGGGCTGATCTTCCTCACAAAAAAAAAAAAAGTTTTCTCTGAGGGGTAAGACGAGGGTGAGAAAAGGGACACCCTCGGGCTCCCATGTGTAGACCCTGTGTGTGCGCCTCCATACTGTTCTATCTGCAAGCACACACAGTACTTTCTTTTTATTGAGATATAATTGACATATAACATTGTATTAGTTTCAAGCGTACAATATAGTGGTTTGAGATATATATATATATAGTGAAATGATCACCACAATGTCTAGTTACTCTTTATTAGCAATTTTTAAATGCATACACAAATAAGACAGTGGTGTTTCAATAACAGAGGCACAAAAACAGCAGCTACACCCCAATGATGACTCAAAGAGAGCTAGAATTTTGAGCGAGTTGAAGCAATTTTCCCAGCAAAGATTATTACAGCCTGAGATCAACCAGTGGGTGTTACCTGTGGAAGCCTTTACATGAACCCAAGTTAGCAGTCCCACTGCAGACCTTAGGTGTACTTCTGGGCAGGGGAGAGGACTTGGCTAGACAACTCTGTGGATTCCTTAGTAACTCCAGGATACAGTGTTCCTTGGAGTGTTAATCTGATACTCCTTGTGCTCAAGAACTTCTATTTAATATCTCTTTCTAAATTCTTTTATGGCATATTGATGGACGCCACATAAACACATATGCAGATAATAACACTGTGTTGTAATGCCAGTTTTCTTTCATGAAGCTTAAATTGCTTCACAAACATCACCTCAGTTCAATTTCCTATCCAAAAATTATACTTGTCCAGAGCCAGAAGATATACTTCTCTCAGGATACTCTCTCTCTCTTACTAGATTTAAATATAGTCTTTTAGAGACTGTTAAAAAACAAATCACCATTCTTTTGAAAATGTCAGAATTTCCTAAGTAAAATCTATTATAATATTTATTGCCAAAGTCAGGGAAGACAATTAAATGCAATTTTACTTTTGGCTTTAAGATGCCAGAAACTGTAGCCAAGATTATGTTTCAGCAATCTAAATTAATTTAGCTTTAAATGGTTGTTCAAAAGGAAAGTAAAGAGGAAAATATTGGTGACTTTAGTGTGTTATTTTGTAATCCACATCAGGTTACAATTGTTTTATTTTCATATCATTAATAAGCATTGTTTGCGCCATGATTAATGTTTATACTTGTTTGTCTTGCTTTTTCAAAAGACCACAGACAAAAGACAAGAGTGACAATAGGCATATTGAGAAATTATATAACCAAAGACTTTGTGTCACAAGACGTGTCCCCTCTATTTCCAAAGACACAAAGGAGCTATGTGGAAAGCTTACTGTGAGCATCTGCTATAGAGACACTGAGGACTGGACATAACTCCTTAGAGGCTTGGAAGAACAACAACAATAATAAGTAGCAGTTTTTATTGAAAACCTACCATGTGCTAGACATTGTGCTAAGCACTTTACGTGCATATCTCACCAGTCCTCACGACTACCCTACATTAGATAAGAAATATTATGTCCTAATTCATATATAAATAAATTGAGGCTTAAGTCAGTTAGCAACTTGCCCAAGTCTTCATAACTAGCATGTGGCAAAGCCAGAGCTCAAACCTGGATCTGCTCCGCTCCACAGCCCACGTCTTCACCACTTTGCTAAACGTGAAGAGCTTGTGAATGGCATCCCACAAACATGAGAAGAGAGAATCTTCGATTGTTTGTCATCTGTTGCTTAGAATGGAACCTAAGACATACAACATACACCACTGTAAGGAGCATTTATTGAGTGTCTTCTGTAGTCAAGATACTACACTAGAAGCGCTAAAGAAGGCTGTAAGGAGGGACAAGAAAGGCAGCTGACCTCAGTAGGGTTTGCAGTCTGGAGAGGGAGAAAGCCATCCTAACACAGGTAGGATTAAAGAAATGGAGAAGGAGCCACAAGCTCTTAACATGCAGATGGAGGCTACATAGTAGATGTTTAAGTGGGATCTCAAAGAATGAGTGGGATTTCTGAATGTGAAGAGTTGAGGAAAATCACGTAGACTGAGAGCAGAGCATGACTGAAGGCAGCGAGGATGAGGGCCGGGGCAGGTCCAAGGGATGCAAACCGTCTAATGGGGCAGGGCCTGCAGAGACTGGAGATGCAGATGGGGACAGAAAGATACTTGGGGGCCAGACTTCAGGAGAATTTCTATGCCCTCATAGAGAAATTGGAATTTTCTTCTGAGGGGAAAGAAAAAAACGAGGAATTTACAAGAAAAGGAAATCAATCGACGTCGAGACGTGAGGAGGGAAGCCGTGCTGGTTCCTGCAGCACCAGGGTGGGAAATGACGCCTGAACTGAGTGGTGACTGAGAGGATGGTGGGGGAGCAAGAAGACAGCCAGCAAGATGTGGGACGAGAAGACAGCTCCTTGAGGACTGCAAACTACAATGAGAACAGCAGGAGAAGAAACCATGGAACAGATCTGGTTTGAGATGTAATAATTCTGAGCTGCCTAAAGGAAATCCAGGCAAAGATGTCTAGTTAGAAATTCGGACCTGGGCACCAGGAGGAAGGCCATGTGAGAGGGAAGTGGCAGCTGCAGCATCGGTGGCCCCCTCCCTAGGATTTGAGTAAGAAGAGGACGGAGGGTAGAATTCCAGTGAACCCCAGTGTTCAAGGGGAAGATGAAGAGGAGGAGCTGGGTAAGGAAACGGGGCAGCAGACAAACGTCAGAAACTGTCTTAGTGGAAGTCAAGGGAGGAGTGTCTCCATGAAGCAGCGAGGGACCAATGCCCATGCTCCTGGGAGATTCACTAACATGAGGCTGAGAAGTCACTTAGAGCCAAGATGCCCCAGTAATCTTGATACAGTTTCTCCTGCTCATTCTCACGTGCAGGCACTGCCTGCTTCTTCCTTGCTGCCCGCAGGTGTCCTCAGAAGAGAGACCATGTCACTGCCCAACAAGCACGTGTCCGTGTGGTGATGACGAAGACGCCGACGGCCTGCACAGGAGGCGGCAAGTCCAGGATCTGCTTCTGATTCAGGTCTGAGAAGTTTAGGAAAAGATTCATTTTTTTCCCCAGCTGGGCCTTTGTTCCAATGCAACTCGCTATCAAGTGCCTATTACAAGCAATTTGCAATTTCTCAACTCATCTTGGCGCATGTTAAGGCCAAAAGTATATTCTTCGTCTTCTAACTTGAAAAATAAATATTTCCTTCTTATAGTAAAAGTTTTTACTATAGTAAAAACGTTACTATAGTAACGTTTTTGGCTTTACTCTAAATTCATTCATTCATTCACCAACGAGCCTGTATCAAGCACCTGATGTGTATGAGGCTGGATGTGGAGTCACAGCTGGACAAAGCCCTTGCTCACAGGAATTTACATTCTCGTGGTGGAGACCAGTCACAAATGAAGGAACAAGTACAGGTGTGCAACCTCAGACTCTATCTCACAGGGGCTCAGGGGAACACAGCACAGCAGATTGTGTGTTCTGCAAGGCCAGGCCTTTCTGAGAAGAAGTTTGAGCTGAGATGGAATGACGAGAGCTAAGCCCCAGGCTGGGATGTGGGGCAGGAGCATTCCTGGCAGAGAGAACAGCAAATCCAAAGTCCCTGGAGCTTCACATGGGGTCTTGGTGCCACCAAAGAATAGCGAGCTCATTTCCTTTGGAAATATTCCCAGAAGTGGGATTGCTGGATCACATGGTGGTTCTATTTATAATATTTTAAGGAACCTCCATGCTATTTTCCATAGCGGCTGCACCAAAGTATATTCCTCAACAGTGCATGAGGGTTCCCTTTTCTCCACATCCTCACCAACACCTGTTGTTTCTCCTCTTTTTGTTAACAGCCATTCTAACAGGTTCGAGGTGACATCTTGTTGTGGTTCTGATTCCCCTGGTGATTAGTGATGTTGAGCACCTTTTCATGTACCTGTTGGCCATCTGTATGTCTTCTCTGGAAAAATGTCTATTCAGGTCCTTTCACTATTTTTTAATTGGGTTCTTTGAGGTTTTTTTGCTTTCGAATTTCTTATATATTTTGGATATTAACCCCTTATCAGATACGTTTTTGCAAATATTTTCTCCCATTCCATAGGTGACCATGGTTAATAATACTGTACTGTATACTTGAAATTTGCTAAGAGAGTAGATCTTAAGTGTTCTCATCACAAAAAGAATAAAAAAATGGTAACTGTGTGAGGTAATGGATGTGTTAATTAACTCGATTGTGGCAATTATTTCACAATGTATACATATATTAAATCATCACATAGCACATCTTTAAAAAATCATGTTGTACAACCTATATACACGCAGTTTTTATTTGTCAATCATACCTCAATAAGGCTGGAGAAAGAAAAGAACAGCAGGTTCTCCTGCAGCCTCAAAGAGAGGTTGAGAGGCCCTGATGGAGAGCGCTGTGGGCCACACCCTCCAGCGTGGCTCCCACAAACCTCGCCAGCTCTCCTTTCACAAACGTGTCAAATCCTCAGATTTTCTTCCCCAATAGAAATTCTGAAAAACAGTGATTCTTAGGGGCCTCTCATGTCTAATTCACTTATCTGAATAAAGCAAGGGACAAAGACCCGGAATCCTTTTCTTCGGGATCCACAAATACAGAGTGGTCAGCCGCATGTGGCTGTGATGCTGAAAGCTGTGCCACTGGGATTTCAAATACCAGCAGGGTCAGCACGGTGGACGAGTGTCAGCGGAGCTTCCAGACTAGACAGACGAGGAAGAAGGACCTGGCCACCCACTTCCGAAAATACTGGCCATGAAAACCCTGTGAACAGCAGCAGAGCACTGTCTGATAGAGCGCCGGAAGGAGAGAGGATGGCGCAGAGAGAGGGGCAGGGGTCCCTCTGCCATCTACAGGGTTGCTGGGAGTCAGGATCCCCTCGACAGCACTAACAACAAAATTTGCTTCAGTGTTAAAGTCTGGTGAAGAACTATTACTTTTCCTTTGAAATGATGTGACTGAAAAAAGATGCCTTCAAAAGGAGAGGCAGTGTTCATTTATCGTCATCTCAGAACCCCCGGCCTGCCTTTACACAGCCCTGATGCCTAGTTTCTTCAGGCACTGTACACCAGTCCTGGATACTTAGCTGTACACACCGGATATTAACAACTATCGGGAGAACAGCTCACCATCAGCCACTTCAGGCTTCCTCCATGGTTCCATCTGCAAAACTGCTGACAGGTGGGAATGAATAATTCAGCACATGTGGTTGAGGAACAACTTGCTAGAGAGAGAAAAACTCAGAAGATGTTCTAATTCTGAATAAAGATAATGTGTGATTTACGTTTCTTAGGGTTTAGATGACTTCTATACATTGCTTAGGACTGTAGGGAAGACTAGTAACCATTCAAAAAAAAAAAGGCCTGGAAGTGAGGGGCTGGCTCGGTGGCCTAGTGGTTAAGTTCGGGTGCTCTGCTTTGGCAGCCCTGGTTCTCGGGTTTGGATCCCAGGCACGGACCTATACCACTCATCAAGCCATGCTGTGGAGGCATCCCACATACAAAGTAGAGGAAGACAGGCATAGTTGATAGCTCAGGGCCAGTCTTCCTCACCAAAGGAAAAAAAAAAAAAGGCCTGGAAGTGAAGTCTTAAGGATGATCACTAAGGATTAAAATTCACGTTCCCTGTTTTTCCCATTACCATCCAAAGACAAAAACATAAATTCACTCTTCAAAAATCAAAAACAGATAACAATTCTTGTGCAGCTGTCAGGGATGAATCCTGAATAGACAACTGAATTATTTAAGTAGGGAAAGGCAGCATGCAATACAGCTAAGCGTTAGTACTCAACTTTACTCCCATATAGAAGATTATCTGTCTATCTATTTATCTATCTATCTATTTATCTATCTATCATCTATTTCAGACTCAAGGAATAGGTCTATAGCCAGATCTGTAGATATAAATTAATATCATAAAAAGATATTTGTGATATAATTAAAATGTCTCTTTTCCCATTGGAAAAATATATAAATATAATATTAATATTAAAAATACTAAATACTAGGAAACACCAAAATATTTTAAATATAATCAAATAATATTTAAATAATACTAAAATATTTAAAATACAGTTAAACAATTATAAATAGATATATAGAGATTCTACCAGGGACCTACGAAGGAGACGGTAACAGTTCTTCCTGGAAGCAGGAAGATTTCCCCTGCTGCTAGACATGACACGCAGTTCAACTCTGAGCCTTTTTCTGTGAGGGCCTCCTCACTTTAAAGAATGAAGAGGACTACAAGACCACGGGTGGATCCAAGGCCCTGATGATGTGTAGTGTGGCGGCACTGCCGGGAACCACACAGGGAAAGGAAAAACAGGCACAGCAAACTCTGTCCTTTACGGTCACCGGTTGGCATCTCCTGCCATAGAATCTTAGAGCATCTACTTCCATAAGTTCCTGAGGAGATCAGACAGACCTTCTATTTCCTGTCACGTTCTTCAGGAATGAAATGAGCACTCAGCATGTGTCATCGCACGTTGGTCAGCAGGAGTGAATGACCAGCTGGGTGCGTCCATACAATGCAATTGTTAGCTAAAACCTGAGTGAATTATTGTGCTTTTGTAACTTTGTTGTGTTCAATATTATGACCCACTTTACTTCTCTGGGATGAAATTGATTCTTTGCAACTCTGAAAGAAGGAAAGCCCTTCAGATTGAAGTTTAAGAAAGGAGAGTCTTTCCTCTAAGATTGTTCCTCCAAGCTCAAAGGCTCCAGAAATCTGGTAGGTATTCTTTGCCCCACATGCTATGTCTCACTGGAACAAATCTTAAAATATCCAATATTTGGGATAGTTCAAGCTCTTTGGAGCTTTGGATCACAACATTCCACGAGAGGGAGCGGAGTCGTCGCAAAAGAAAGCCAGCACACATCAGGCCTTTCACTAACCCGAGCTCTGGAAAATGAAGAGGAGTAGGAGTGTTGACAAGAGATTTATTTTCAGACATGTAAAACCTGAGTGTCTGGTTTTCAGCAAAAACAGTACATGGAGAACTCTGCTCAAATTTACAGAGAAATAGAAACATATTTAATGACCTCTGAAAGTAAATATCTCGACATAGAAAATAAGCAACTGGAAAATCAACCATTAAAGAATATTTCGTCATGAAGTTCTTGGCCTGTAATTTCTTATGTTTTACTGAATGGAAACTAAGAAAGAATAGAGGAATGTCATAACAAATTCTGTGTTTTGAACATAGCTAAATCTATCTAGGCTAAATACATAAATACATAAATTATATTTTTAAAAGTCAGAAAATTCAATTATCTCTTTTTTAAAATGATCAGTGATTTACAAAGCAATATTTCAAAGAATGAGTTCAATCCTAATGACAATCTCTGAAAAAATAAAGATCTACTAGGGATATGTATTTTAGAATTAATATTGTGCTGTTGGGTTAGGTATTTTTCATGTAATTTTTAATGTGTATTATTAACACACTAGGATGACTACCTGTCCCGGTTTGCACAGAACCGTCCCAGGAGACCCTTCAGTCCTGGGCAAAGGGGGATGGTTGTTCACCGACAGCTAAAATCTGCAGCCTGGACTCTCTAGATAATCTCAACAATAGCTTTTATAAGGCTCCATCAGAAAACTAGATTGAAAAACTGTTTGGGGCCTACATCCATCTCATGGTAAATATACAGGCTGTGTCTGTGGCTGGATAACAGAACTAATTCAGGTTGACAGGAGTTTAAGGTAAACTTGGAGAGTAAGAAGATAGATAATGCAGATGAAGGAAAACAAACGAATACAGCAATATTCTTTCCATCAGTGTTCATAAACTATACTTTAAACGGAGAAAATGTTAGTCCCAGATTCATTAGCATAGGAATCACTTGTCCTAATAATATGGAAAGAACAATGAAAGCATGGAAATTTCCATAGGAATATCAAATTTTCCTCAATCATATTGATTTATTGAAATGCTTTACAATGAGCTTCTAAATATATCCTTACCACAGGCGATTCCCTAAAGGAACTACTTAGAGATCAAGGTTATCCATTTTAAATGAATTTGACAATAATAAACTGTTTAGTAGTTTTATGGTTAACATAGACAATAATTTCCAGAGAATTTTTGGACCCCCAGCTAATAAGCATAGCCAGTTCTTTGAGGAGTCTAAATAATGCGCAAGTCCTCTAGTCCCTGGTGCCAGTGAATCTATTATTTCTCAATTTAAAGCCTTTGTTGTATCTGCTTTTCATTTAAGCTCAGGAGAAAACATTTTGTTTCTGGAATGGTTTCTTGGAAAAGGGAGTAAGTCATTGGGTACTTTACCAAAAGCTAAGGGTTTTATTTCCTTCCCTTGCTGCAGCTCCGTGTATCACTGCCTGAAAATACCCCACACATGTGGCCCTGTCATTTGGCAACAAAAACATCCAACCCAGC
This sequence comes from Diceros bicornis minor, assembly GCF_020826845.1. Taxonomy (NCBI): domain Eukaryota; kingdom Metazoa; phylum Chordata; class Mammalia; order Perissodactyla; family Rhinocerotidae; genus Diceros; species Diceros bicornis. Next base: position 420,476 of record NC_080756.1, on the reverse strand, counting down.
AGTGATGAAAGATCAATGTTTGAAGGAAGGCAATCTAAGATAATTTCTCTCTAACACACAAACTCGACAACACATCCAATATACGAAGCACATCATCGGGGAGGATGCTCAACCACAAGACACGTCTCCTCCAAGTGCTTCTCAAAGTCAGAAGCTTATGCCAGTGAAAGTCACACGCCCTTTCCCGTATAGACCCACGTGCTCAGACACGACTCTGCTTCTGATTATTAATGTGTTGCTCACTTTACAGCAAACAGACACGGCAAAATTCAGAAAGGAAGAAAAAAGACTTCCAAACTTGAATTCTGTTTTTCCCAGATAAATAATCTAAAACATTATTCATTATGTGGCTTTTAACTAACTTTTTCTGGTCCTTCTGGAGATCTTTACGTACTTCTTTCAGATAACTTGCTGAATGCGTTTCCCTGTGACTATCCAGCCCCCCCAGAAATCGGAGCGGCTCTGGAGCTGAGCAAGGGTGAGCGCACGGGTTTCCCTGCACCTCAGCTTCCTCGTTTCCGAGGACACACACGTGGTTATCCCTGCAGGTAATGTAAAGTCTGTGCCAACAACTGGGGGACAATACATGTTTTAAATCCAGTCTGCTGAACACTAGGCATTAAAGCCAGAGGTGGTGCTCGTATCTTACATCGAAGTTTTACAGAGCTCATCTATAGAGATTATTTCATTTGATCATCACAGAATCCTTTGAAGTAAATGGAATAATATCATTATCCTTATTTTATAAACGAGGAAATTAAGGCTCACAGATCCCATACCAAGGACATCTTTGACACCTAATGCAGCATTCATTCAGCTCCACCGTACTGCCCTTTAACTAGAAAAGCGCGTTTTCTAAGTGCCGCCTATGCGTGAGGATGTTCCAGGGAGCTGTGAACACAGAGGGGAACAGGAAAACCCCAGACCCTGTCCTCTAAGAGTTTTAATAAAAATTATCATTTAACAACTTACACAATTACCAAATAAGTTATATGGTAATTAAGGGTCTCAAATGGATACGAAATTTACTGACTAGATTGGAAAATATAATACCAGAAAATCATTAAGATTAGAGAGCTTTCTTTATAAGTAAAACTTGAAATGTATTTACAAGCCTCCGTCAAGAATATGGCCCTACACAAAGGAACACGTCTTCACACAGAAATGATTCGATGTCATTAAGTCTGTCACAGGGAGCCAGCGTCAGTGTCACAGAGAGCTTTCAAAACTGCCCCTGACACTCAGAGATTCACACGCACGCTGGCTCCAAGAAGTCACATCCAGAAACTTGCTCCGCTGAGTGTTTCCCACTTTCTTTCACCATGAGAACCTTTACTCAACATAACACCTGTTAACTTGAAGAAATGCTAGCTAAGAAGACAGGTTCGGAATTAGAATGACAAGGTTTGAATCCTAGTTCTACCAGTGTATTAGTTAAGGTAACGGAATCTGTTTGCAACACATTAATCCCAAAATTTCAGTGGCTTAACACAACGTAAGTCTCTCTCTCACTCACGTGAAGTCGCTCGGCAGACTGCAGGAAGTGGGGCCTGCTTCATGCCATCGCTCATGGGTCACATTGGCAGAAGTTTGGTCATCGTCAACAGGTGGCTCCCAGGGTCTCCCCAGCCATTGGTGTCCAGCTCACCAACTGGGAAAAGAAAGCGTGGAGGAAAACAAGTGGTCTCTATGGGTCCATCTATATTCCTTTGCCCAGACTGTGTCTCATGCCAAACCTAACAAGGGAGGTTGGAAGAGTGGACCACTGTGTCCGGGATGAACAGGAGACTGATTTTCTCAACAACCAGCCATCATATGTCACAATCAAACTCTGGTTGGGTAACCTCAAGGAAGCCATTCATCCTCTGCAGTTGCTTCTGTAAACTGGAGACACTGTATTTCATTACATCCAAAACACCACCATTTTTTTAAGCTGTGCTATTATTTTATGTGCTACTAAAAAAAAAAAAAACCTGCCAATTAAACTAGATACACACACACACCATCAATTGCAAGAAACGTCTTGACTTATTGATGTGAAATATGGTGGGGGTAGGGGAGATTGTGACTTAGAATTGATGAGATATAGTAATAATACCTGCTTCCTTGGATCATTGGAAAAGTAAATAAAGCCATGTGCTTAACAATGGGTCATGTTGCAGGACCACCACAGGATGCTAAGTTATCAGCCAACTAAAAAAATAGTCACATACCAACCAAAACCATACAAAACACGTCTTCATTTGGAAATGCCGAGCAGGATTGAGGCATTCTTGCTACTGTCAAGCAGACTCACGACAACCCTGAGCACCACCTCCCATCTTTCCAGTCGATCCTGTGACCACTACCCCGTGAACCCCAAGGCTCAGGGAGAAGAGAGGAGGCAGCAGACGGCAGTTCCCTTCTTGTAATGTTTGCTGCTTGGCTGTCTCCTGGTATTGATGTGGATACTTTGAGGCGGAACAACGTAAACGCCAAGAAAAGTTGCCTCTCGCATAAAAAATTACCTGGATTTGAATTGCAGATCCTCCGAATTGCCTAACTTCCCTAAGCCTCTGCTATCCTCATGCATGGATGGGGATAGGATGGTACCCATCTCTTGCTGTTAAATGAAATCATTCGCGTGAAGCCCTTAACAATGCACATGGCTTAGGGTAAGTACTCAATCAGCATAGCAGGAACTTGGACCCATGCTTCCTGCCTGCCCTCCTGTGCCATTGGGCTCCATGGCTGTGAGTCATCAGGAACCATACAGGCTTGCGAGGGGCCCTAGAAAACAAAACCCTCTCCACATTCTTCTTCGCCCCTTCTCCCTGAACCCAAGACCTGGAACCACAGCACTGCTTTCTCTGCAGTACTGAGTCCACCATCACTTTACCCCCATAGTCTTTTCCCAAAACTGCTGGGAAAGAGAGCCCGTGTTCCTGTATTTTGTCTCATCAGCATCCTAAAAATCATGACAATATTGTCTCATTCTTTGGACCAAAGTAAAGACCTTGAAAATAAACACCAAGTGAAAAAACACCGCAGAAATTACAGGTCAATCACTAGAATTTTTGTTTATTTGTTTGTTTTCCATTTTAAAACCATTACTGACAGCATTTATTAACCAAGGAGAGATATAGATATAGATATAGATACAGATATAATGTCATGCAAGGTCGCCACGAGTAGTCACTCAACCTAAAAAGACAAAGTCATCCTCCAAATAGAACTACGCATTTACATGCATGTTCTATATGCATAGAGGAATAATACGCAGCCTAGCGATCAGTAGGTGCAATCTAGGAGGAACACACGGGAACGTAGTTTTGTTGACCAAATCACTCTTGTTGATCAGCCTGCACATCATGTCACAGAACACAGTTTAGCAGGATGAGGCCAGGGTTCCCTGGGTAAATAAACTCCATCCCGTAATTGCTGATGACATGAACTGTAAACAGTTCACTAACCACCTTATTGGTGCTTTCGTTAGTAACTAACCTCGCAACTGAACTAGTGTACCTCTTAATTGATCAAAGGTGTGAATCCTGCTTCAGGTAAAGGGAAACATCATCTGAAAGTGGGGTGATCATTGCTAATTCACGTGCACTCTGATGGATCCGCGTTTGACCTTCTCTGGCACGACCAACAATGCTGCAAACAGGCAGTCGCATCCCCCAGTGGACTACCTGGATGTCTTTCCTCCACAGGAAATTCACAAATAGTTGCTGCCAGTACTTCATTACCAGTGAACCTACCGCAGACGTATTTCTTTAAAACACAGTACTGTTCTATTACAAACATTCTATCTCAATTTTTCTGATGATTAAAAGGGATTTTAATTATACAATCAATGAGAAAATAGATAGAAACCATCTGGACATTCCTCTGCTTTCTGCCAAAGAATTTTCTTTTGTTTTACATATCAATGACTTAAGCTAACAAAGGAATCTCAGTGCCAGCGGTCTGTCCTTGCCAGGGCTGGGTCTTTTTTATGTTATGAAAGATCTTTTAAATTTACTGATTGAGAGTCAAATCATCCCACATGGTCAGCAAATTAACCTCAACATTTTCCTACGCATAAAACGAAGAACAAAGGGTATTTTTTAATTACTTGATCTGTAAAGCATACACGCTTTAAATCATTTTGTGCTTCAATGTTTTTACTAATCAGAGTGGTCAAAACTCAGAAACACTTCCTCATTTTTGAGGTACTGATGGAAAATGCTTATCCAGTAAGGCACTGAAAAAATACTATTGGTTTTAGAGGAAACAAAGAATGGAGAAGGAGATGGCACTAAAGAAGCCAAGAGAGCCTTCCAGAAGCGATATTGCTGTGATACTGGGCAACCTGGCCGTGCGAAGAGTAAACCCTTAGGGAATCTGGCAGAGAAGGATCCTTGGGAGAGATGCCCAGGAGTCCAGCTCCAAGATTGAGGAGCAAGAGTGAACCCAAAAAAGTAAACCAAATACTAGGTCAGAAGCCAATCTTCACTCTGCCATTGGTCCTAGGACGGAAGAAAAAGTGACGTGGTGGCTGTGGACTTTGCCACGTCTCTCTGTTGAGCACCATCACTCCAACTTTGAAAGGTGGGTTTTGTTTCTTAAATCCACTCTTTGTAAGGAAATGCACAAGATAGACAATAGCTCCTTCCACCAACGCAAAGAAGCAATAAGATTTTTCCAACATTCTGTAGAGGCACCTCTGTAATAAGCAGGGTTTGTTGATTTGACAGACAGGTATAGAAAACCAGTAGCTTCCAGGACTTGGAAATTCAGTGGCCGAAGAATAATAAAGAATTACATTCCCTTTTACAGTAGGGAAAAAAGTCACTGGGATGAAAGTTTGACTCACAGCAAAATATTTTAGAGATAATTTGTGGGACTGACACACACAAATTTTTCAAAGATGTCTTAAAGATTTCAGTGGAAGTAAGGAAAGAATTGAACACTGGTTTAAAATTCACTGAACTGTCAACAGCCCTGTAGGGAAAGAATTTGACCGAGAAACATTTTCCCCCTTTGGCACTTCATTAAAAAAAAAAGCAAAACAAAAAAACTATGATCTGTTTTGGGCTAGTAACTACTACAAAAATTCACAGGGAAAAAAATCAAGGAGAGAAAATTAGGTTTTATCTGATACTAAACTGACATCTGCAGGTCTGGTGGTTAAGATCTGGTGCTGTCACCGCCACGGCCGGGGTTTATGTCCCTGTCGAGGAACCACACCACCCGTCTGTCAGTTGCCATACTGTAGCTGTGATGCTGAAAGCTGTGCCAGTGGGATTTCAAATACCAGCAGGGTCACTCGTGGTGGACAAGTTTCAGCGGAGCTTCCAGACTAAGACTAGGAAGAAGGACCTGGCCACTAACTTCCGAAAAAATTGGCCATGAAAACCCTGTGAATAGCAGTGGGGCATTGTCTGATACAGCGCCAGAAGGTGAGAGAATGGATCAAAGAGACTGGACAGGGTTCTGCTCTGCTGTCCACAGGGTCACCAGGAGTCAGGATCCACTCCACAGCACTAACAACAAAAGTTGACATCACTCTATTATCCTCATTTTAAAAAAAACCTTCCCAATTTACTACTCAGATGAACTTCTTCGATTATGTTATCGCTTTCAAGAGGCAATTCTCCAAGTCATTACTGGAAGTTAAGGGAAGACAGGATTTAATGACTCCTTATGTGGTGTTTAAGAAACTGATCCCAACCTAAAGATATATTTTTTTGATACTATAAGGATTTTTTGATGAAGAGATTAAAAATTAAATTAGTGAGCTTCCAATGAACATAATGAAATTATTTTGTCTTCACCTTAATATTTATAGATCCTTGATGATTACCAGATTTTGAGTTGTATAACTCCCTACAAATTAAATACAGGGTATAAAAGGGATGATGTAGGTATTTTTAAATAAAATAAACACATTTCCAAAAAGCTGTATTGTGAGGTGTATCTGAGATATCTGCTGAAGGAACACTAGGACTGGTAATACTGGAAACTGTAAATGGAACGGAAACAATGGGGCTGGTGAGGAGGGGCAGCGACGCTGTGGGGCATGGCCGCCCGGCCATAACCGCGTTACGTGGAAATCTGCTCTGGCGCTGCCACCTTGGGCAAGTTCTCTAGACACCTCCACTTCCTCCTACTTCTTGGCCTGTTCTGAGGGTTCTGAGATTTGTGACATTGCTACCACTGTGCCGGGCCACAGAAGAGACTCAGTGATGTGAATGCTCTGCCCCCTGACTGAAGGACTGAGGTGGGAGAGGGGAACAGTGAAGGAGAGGGACGTGGAGGGTGCAGGTGGGTGACTGACCGCAAGGGGACTATGGGGATGTGGGGGACGTTGCGGTGTGCTGCCCGGAGCCCCACTTCCTGCAGCCCTCGAGGGTGCTGCCTGCAGACCAGCCACAGCTGAGCCCCTTTCAGGGAGTGACCCCTGGCTAAAGGGAGGTGTCTGCTAGGGTCATGCCCCCAGGAGGCAGTGACAGCAGTGGCAGCAGTGACTGGAGGAGAAGGGCACAAAGGCTTAGGACATTTCTGATGTGCCACCCCAGACTCAGAGGGCAGGTGATCGGCTGGGACTTGGGTTGAAATGCACCAGCCCGCCTCCCTCCTTTCTTACAGGTGTCCTTCCTGAGAGCTCTCCTAGATAAATCTCCTGCATGCAGACTTCCATCTCAGAGCCTGTCTCCCTGGGACCAAAGATAATACGAGGGGAGGGGAGGGAGCGGGATTTGTTTAACTGTGAGGAAGCAGAAGGTTTTTCAAGATTACAAATGATTAATATTATAATTATGCTAAATCGTTTGCATAGTTTTTCTCTTCAACTACATGTGAGATTATCCTCATTCCATAGATTCAGAGAGGTAAAGTGATTTGCCTAATGTCACAGAGCCAGCAATGAAGTGCAAAGCTGAGAATTCAGCCCAAGCTCATACATCACCGGAGCCCGGGCTTTTTCTACTACGTCATGCCTGCCGTCTCCCAACGGGTCCCTGTGAGTGAGGGGCATGTCAGGTGCAGGAGGAAGAGAGCGGAGGGCACGCTGGCTCTGCTGATTTCCCATCTCAAATCCCAATTTGGTCAACACGGCTCAGCCTCTGTTTTCCGTTTCTTGTGCCCTGAGCTTTCGGGGTTTTCTTTGAGGCTGTTTCTCAACCCCATAATCCCAGGTATTTAACATATGAATGTTTTCTCTGTTTCCTTCTTTTTGTCTGAACATCCTATTTTAAAGGAAGATAGTATTTTATAATTAAAAAATAAAATAAAATGACACGAACTTTAGAGTCTTAGAATGGAATTTTAATCCCAGCCCTGCCATGTACTTGCTAAGTGGTCCCCGAAGAACTGCTTAACCTCTCAAGCCTCCCTTTACTCCTCGTGAACTGAGGTAACAACAGCCATCTCAGTGGGCGTTTTGAGGCTCACAGGAGATAACCTACACAGAGCTCGGCAGGTTTTCCACACACCCCCAACTGCACATCCTCTTCTCTTCCAAAGAGCTCCCTCGTGGTATCGCTCACCCAACGCTGCATTGTCATCAGATCAAATGACAGGGAGTAGGTGAATCACGTGTCTCCCCATTCCAGCATACCCACTTACAACATCCCCATTCTGATTCACAACACACATGCACATTCCAATAGCCATCCCTAGCCTCCCCAGGTCTTTGTCATCACACCTCTTAACTGGGTCCTCGACAGAATGAGAAAGCCATCTCGAATGGTTAGAAATTCTAAGCCATACTCTCCTTTCCTGGGAAGATGAGGGCTCCCCACTTCCTCTCCACTCACCCAAGATGCTCAGGACAAAGCAGCCCACCGTACCCAGGGGATCTGGGACTTCAGAGGAACAGAAATTATTCCTGCTCAGAAAAATAGGCTGGATTCCCCTGAATTAAACATTTAGAATCCCATATTGAGATTTAAACCCACAAACTCTGATTTCTGGCAAGGGGCACACTCCTAAATTCACCCCACAATGTTTGGGTAGGGAAATGTTTGCACTTTTTATTTTGGACTTGAATTATAATAATTAATATTTATTTAACAGTATGTGCTATACACTCTGCTAAGTGTTTTACATGCATCGTGTTATTAATCCTCACGAGAAGCCTAGTCAGGTGTTATAATCATCGCGATTTTATAAAAGAAGGAAAACGTGTCAAAGTGTCCTTCCCCTGACCTAGGAGGGATGGAAAGTTGGGGCCACCATAGCAGTCGACTCAACCAGATTGGACAGAGAGCTGAAGGACACGAGAGCCAGAAGGAGCAAGCGTATAAGAGGAGGAGGGAAGAAACCTCTTCGGGTTTATACACAGCAGCCCATATCCGCCCTGTCAACCATCTATCACGTAATATTGATTTTATTATGGTGATATGTTCCAGGAAAGAAACAATTTCCCAAAATCCCAGCTCCTTTTTTAGGTGGAAGAAAATGGAGAGAACTATACATTTAGTCAATTGGGATGTTTGCTTTTGTTAAAAAAAAGCTCTCAAGATGAACCCCAGGCGGGAAGCTGACAGAGTGACCCGGCGGTGAGCTCACGAAGGCCCAGATGGGAGGCTGAAGCCCTGACCAGGCCGTTCGCCTGATTCACGAGCTTCATCCTTGCAAGTGAAGACGTTCTGCTGGATGTTACTTCTCTCCCTCTAGGCGTTTTCCTGAGGATTGACTTGGTTTTTCCTGGATCAAGTGAAGTTGTTTGCTTGAATCGGTCACCCCTATTTCCTGAAAACCAGACAATTTATATGTGTCACCAAGTTTGATATCATAAATCAAATTATAAACAGTAAAGCTAATCTAATTGAAGAAAATGAGATCTTGCATTCTGTGATGATTCATTGAAATTAAGAGTCGTTTGTTTTCTCACTTTCTCTCCCAACCCAAAGCACTGGATCGAGGCCACTTTAAAATCCGCTGTCAGCATTCTGCACATACAGTAGATTGGCCTCCGTCAGTAACGTAAGGATTGCAGGAGCATCTTTATCCCCAGCTCCCCGGAGCTGGGAGGACCCCCATGTTCCTCTGCCAGTTGGGTGTTGGTGAAAAGCTAGTCACTTCCTCTCTACTCAACTAGACTAGGCAGCAGCCTCCCCAGAAGAGCAGTCATGGCAGCATGGAGGTGGAGATGGATTCACCATTCTAGTCAGACAAGAAATTCATATGACAGTAACGTCCCCCATCCTCCCTGGTGAGCCCTCTACTTCACAGCCAAAAGCTAGAAGCAGGTTTCTCCATGTGGCTCAGCGCTCCAGGGCAATTCTGAAGACTCTTAAACTAGTATTTTAGTGACACGGAGGGTGGCACTATGCCCTATCCCTCAGTTTTGTCCTACAAGATGAGAATCTCGACTTCTCTCAGCTAAAATGTCTTCCAAGGGGACACCAGCCACCCCATGGAGCAGGACCATCTCAGAGGTGCTGCCATCGGCTTTCAGTCTCTTCCCTATCTGCCACTACTCTTCCCAGCACTTCTTTCTCAGTCTAACTCACAAAGACACTGTGACCCAGCACCTGAAAAGGATATACTTCACGTTTTTTGTTCTGCCACGTTGAAAAATTTGCATTGATTAAGTCATACGCTTTCAACCCGTCACCATTACTGTGCAGCCTAGTCCACTGGCATTGATGATGATGTCTGTGTTCAGAGACTGGATTGTGATAACCAGAGGGAAGAAAACTATCCCACATGGGGATCAAGTACATGGTCTTGGACTTGTTAACATGGTTTGTAACTGTTTGAGTTAGCCAGTGAACCGTATTTCCTTCCAATTGGAAGACTTTTTAGTACCTACTACATGCATGGCATTGTGATTCTTTTTAATATGTAGGTTTAATGTTCTTGTGTCTTGTCTTTACTTTCTCCATTCTAGATTTACTGCTTCAGAAAGAACACAGACCCCAGTCAGAAAACGTTTTCTGTGAAGAGTCAAATAGTAAGTATTTTAGGTGAGGGCCGTACAGTCTCTATCACCCTACTCCCTCTGCCATTGCAGCATGAAAGCAGCCCCAATCAACACGTAAACAAGCCAGTGTGGCTGTGCCCCAATAAAACTTTATTTACAAAACCAGCTGACGGGCCAGATTTAGCCAGAGTCTGATGGTCTTGATCTAAACCAGAGGGTTGATGAGGGCAAGAATCTCTCTCTTCTTATACCCCACACCTAGCACACAGGGCTATTCAAATCTGTTCACTAAATGAATAAAAACAAATTTCAAAGGACCAAGAAACTATTCTGCATCAGTTGTAACAGCAAACGCACCGTGTTGCACATCTGTCAGGGCGGCACAGGGTGACTTGTCAGTAGGGAAGTATTTGCTGAATATTGGAAACTCAACTTTATTTCACACCCAAGATTAATCTCTGTCTTTTATTCTTGACTTAACCACTGGATTATCTTTTGGAAATTTATTCTTGATTCAAAACAACATTTAAAGATGTATTAAACTTAGGCTGTGGCCCTGCATCTATCTGCCCCTTTAAAAAGTGCTGCAAGTCAAAACAGGAGTATTGAAGAGCTGCTGCTTCTCCCATGTTCCCACTCAGATGTTGTTTTAATTTTTCAGCCTCATCGAGGCAAGTAGGCTGCCATCTGGTTGATTTTGATTCTTGACAGTTCTCAGTGGTTTTAGCTGAAACTTTGGCCGTTGATCTTTTTTTCAATGAAGGCAGCCAATGTTTTGACAAAATTTGACCCTCCATCCCTAGAGAAATTAATGAGTTTTTAGAACTTGTTTTCAGACCAACTTTTCCCAGAAAGGATTCATATCTTCCCTTCTCTGTCAGGAATTCTCCCTTTTTGTAGTCAACTGTCATAGCTGATAGCTCGCTGGCTATAAAGGGAGTTTTTAACTTTCAGTACAAAATAAACAAGATGACATTGCAAATAAGGCGTATGAAAGGCTAAGCATAATATTTTTAAAGGCATTTTCACAATAACCCCTATCATAAGATGCCCAGATGGCAAAATAGAGGAAATCAGAATTATAGTCGCCAGAAATAAGTGATTTTTCCTCTGATTAAATAGAGAAATGTTGGTTTTAAAGATTAAAACCAAAATTTGTCATAAGCAGAGACATATATAGTTTCTTTTTTTCTGCTTAGCTTTTTTTAATGTTTTTTTCCAGCTTTATTGGGATATGATTGATAAATAAAAGTTGTATACATTTAAGGTGTACAACATGATAATTTGATGTACATATACATTATGAAATGATTACCGCTATCACACTAATTAACACATCCATCACCTCATATAGTTACCCTTTTTGTGTGTGTAGAGAGGATGCTTAAGATCTACTCTCTCAGCAAAAACTCAGTCACACAATATCCTTCTAACTACAGCCACCATGCTGTCCATCAGATCTCCAGGACTTATTTGTCTTACAGCTGGACGTTTGTACCCTTGACCAGCAGCTCCCCACTTCCCCACCCCCAGCCCTGGTGACCACCACCTACTCTATGTTTCTATGAGTTGGCATTTTTAGATTCCACAAGCAGAGGCCTATACAGTTTCCTAACCAAAAATATCTCAATATTCAGAGGAGAAAAAATGTACCTGACTTCCATTCCTTTTTCTTATCTATCTTTTAAAAAAATATTCCCACAACGCCTTTCTTCTCTTCAGAAACTTTTTATCTGGAGGCTTCAGAAAATTAGCCTTGGGAAAACCAGTGAAGCCCTAAAAAGAGTGGGTGGTGGTTATCATGCCCTCCACTCGAGTTTTTAAAGGACACGATGACTGGACCCCACCTCAGCTCGGGCTGGGAATCTGCTGGCTCTGACTGGGGCACTCCCAGGCTGCCCCGATGGCATTTCAGATTTAGGGGCCCCTGCACCACAGGACCCTTTCCCAGCAAGGCTACTGCATCTGGTTGAAGCTTCAATGATGATCCAATGATCTGAGAGGGCCCAGATTCCTCTTCTCAGCAGTAAGTAGATTTTCTTTTCATCCTTTTGATCTTCACCAAAAATTAGGTGCCAGCCACAAAATCCTATTTCCTGTGACTGTAAGCCCAGCGTCTGTTTTAACAACCACAGACCCTTTCATTGTGTGGCTGTTCCAGCCCTTGAAAACCGAGGCTGATGTTCACACACAGACTTTTCAAAAAGCCACAAAATAAAGCGACTGTTTCTAGTTCTGACTGAATAAAAACTGTGTTTCAGTTTAAATCTCTCCTGCCTTGATTACAAGTGTCAGCATCTGAAAATACTTACGGAACCTAAGTGTGGAATCCCGTGCTGCGGTGTGAGGCTCCACTGCACTTGTGAAGCTCAGACACAGGAGCACCGACGTTCAAGTGAAGCAAAACAATGAGTATTTGCAGAGTGTCTGCATGTGCAGGCTTGCAGAGATGAACAAAACCTTCATGTTTAAAAAAAAATCAAGTTTTAGCAAGTGATTTCAGTGCCATGATTAATGAATTTGTTCATTAAATTTCCCACCAAGTTTTTAAGTTCCCCTAAAGAAATAATATTTTAGCAAAGTGAATTATTCAGATGTGGTCATGGTTGGGTTTTTCTTTTCTGTATCGCTGAGATTTTAAGGAATTTTTTATTATTGCAGATTCAACAAACTCTGCGAGGCTGGCCCAGTGGCCAAGAGGTTAAGTTCACGCACTCCGCTTCTGCAGCCCGGGGTTCTCGGTTTCGAATCCCAGGTGCAGACCTATTCACTGCTCATCAAGCCGTGCTGTGGCGGCATCCCACATATAAAGTAGAAGAAGATGGGCACGGATGTTAACCCAGGGCCAATCTTCCTCAGAAAAAAAAGGAGGAGTGGCAGCAGTTAGCTCAGGGCCAATCTTCCTCACCAAAAAAAAAAAAAATTTTTTAAAGAAAAAAACTGTGGACCTGTGTTTTATATTCTACATAGCTGATCTTCTGTCCTTTTGATAATTCAATCAAGTTTCCTACAATGATTAGATTTCTTTTCTCTATGAAGTTTAGCACTTTTCCCAGGTTCCCAGGCTTAGCATATGGGAGAGTTTATACATGAGAGATCAGTTAGAGACTAATGCAACATTCCCAAAGCACAAAGCTAAGGCTGAAACTAAGACAATGAAGACGGCGAAGGGAGGCTGTGGAGGAGAGAAAGAAGTATTAAGACGTCTCCAAGATTGTTTCTGGTTGGGAGAAACCTGGGAGAGTTTTGACATTATATCCACCAAGACAGGAAATACATGAGGAGCAGCTCTGGTGGACAGAGAGGGGGAAACGACGATTCTATCACAAACACGCCGCACGTGCATTGCTGTCAGGACCTCGGGCCTTCAGGTGAGACGCTGGGCTGGTAGAAGAATGCAACGTCCCCAGCTACATTCCCAAGAGTAAGGGCAAATCCTGTCTATTTGCCACAATGATGCTGCATAACAAACAGCTACATAACTCAACGGCTCTAAATAAGAAGCAACTATTTAGTTCAAGATTTTGCTAGTGATGGGACGGTTCTGGTCTCAGCTGAATTCACTCACGCTTTTCTAGGCAGGCGCCAGCTGTCTTGTCTGGGTTTGACGCTCCAGCTGCGGCCACTGGCCTGACCAGCACTGCTCTCCGTGACCTCTCCTCCCCCAGCAGAGTCCTCTCAGGGCAGCGGGGAGGGCAGGGCAGGGGGTGAAGGCTCCCACAGCCTGCTGAGGCCTGGCCCAGAGCCGCACACGGCTTAGCCTCTGCACACTCGACTGGCTGACACACGCTGTACGGCCAACTCAGATTCAAGGATGAGTAGGGAAGCCGGCTCTGCCTCCTGCTGGGGAGACGTTGAGCGTCAGCACGGCGGGCGTGGATACAGGGAGACCCGGGCCTTCCCTGCCATCAGGGTGTCATAGGTCATAACCCGTTTTTTCCAACCTGTTTCCGACCTGATCCGACCTGTTTCTGTTTCCTCGCCTTAGAAAAAGAGAATCAGAGATCCACAAAATCGTAGAGCTGGAAGGGAATTGAGTGGTTATGCTCTCAAACCCTTTCACTTACCAGTGTGGAGCCTGAAGCACAGGAGGTTTTCTGACTCATAATCAAATGGATAAATAGTTACAAAACCAAGGTAAAAATACGGATTTTTCAAATTCTGGAACCACACTCTCCCATCATATCAGGCCACTGGTTCCCTGAAGTGTTCAGCCTCTTTGATAATGTGTAGCAATAACTTTTTGTTTAGGACGCATTTTTTTCAGAAGGATATTTGGAAATTTGTAGTTTTTTAATCCCAGTAATGAAATCTTCATTTGCAGGAAATATTATGAACACAAAGCAACTTTTTACAAATGACTCTTTCTATCCATCATTATTCATCATTATTTAACAAGAAATATGAAGATAATAGTGATTAAACACGACTATATGCTATTGAAAGAAAATTATATAAATGGATTTATTGTTACTTTAAGTTTGACTCAGTGTCACTTAATAATTTCTTAAAAGAATAGAACATAAGTCATTCTAGTTACTTATTTAAGAAGGTTTCTAGAAACACTTTCTGACCCATAAAAGATACCCTCATGCTATTTGATTTTTCCAATTTATTTTGCTTTACTAGTAATTAAAAGACTCTTAATTAAGAGTAAAATGTAAAAGTTAATAGATGATGACAAGTGTCAACCTGACTTCTCATGCATAGAAAACTAACTTAAGAATATAGAATTTTGGTCTTTTCTACTTGAAGTACACTTTGCAACATTTCATGATCCCATTTTATAACCGAAGCCCGATGACAATGAAATCTACTTAGAGTAGCTTTTTTCTAACTGAAAAAGTGAAAATAACTAAATTACTAAACTGTAAACTCAAGGAAATGGTAAAATAAATTCTAGGTCTTCCATACAAAGGAACGTCAAACCAAAGACAAGGGAAAATGCTCTAAAGGTGACGTTAACACCAAAAATGAAAGAAGGAAAGACAGACAAGGAGAGAGAAAATGTTCACATGTAGCACAATGCCAATTTTTAGAAAATATACACTAAAGATAGTGAAAAAAATCTTAACAAAATACGAACAGTAGTTTCTTTCTTTGGGTCAAGAGACTATAAGTGATTTTTATTTTCTTCTTTATACTTTTATGTATTTTTAAATCAAATCAAAATAAGTGAAAAATTACATTATTTAAAAGGTAAGTAATTGAAAAACAAGACATGAAAGTAAGGCACAAGATCAAAGTGATTGCAAATATCTAAAATGCAATGGACCTTTTAAAAAATAGTATATTTGAGCAAAAGAATTACCAGACAAAACATGTTCAATGAACGTCATATTTTTTAATCATCCTGCATTCAAAATGAGTCATTAAACCATACAATTAGAATGCATGATCCAACAGCCCCGTTTCACATGTAAGTCGATTCACGCCCAGAAAGGTTACATGCACGTCTCTACAGACTGTCCACTTTAGAATCAGGACTCCCAGTCCAGCCGAGCTCTCTCTACTTTACCACTCTGCTCTCTAACACTAACAGGGACAATAAATTAGAACAGTGAGCGTTGACATGTAGCGCAGCGCCAGGTTTGTCAAATATGAGACTGTCCTCCTCACGTTCTTGCATTTCTGTGTCCATCTCTGGAAACAGCAGCCGTTTTGTCTTAACACATTCTTACTTTTCCAGATTTGCATACAGACAAGAGTTTGACATATTTAAAGTTTTCGTTATTTTATTATACTGATCTTGTTTCAGACATTGTTCCTCTTGATATCCAACCACAGTTTGCTTCAGTAGTCTCAGTTTAGGAAGAGACAGGGATCCACAAAGCTGAGATGTGAAACATCTGTTCCTTACGTACTAGTAAGTGAAGGACAGTAAGGTCCTGAAAGCAGAGGCCACATCTTACCATTGGCGAAGCTCTAGGCTGTTGAGATTGCAAATGCAAAGATGCATTTGACGTGGTGCCTGATCTCAAAGAGCTTATGGTGGAGAAGAGAGACAGATACAAGCAACTAAGAGCAACGTGGGGTTGCAGTTACAATGGAAAACGTCTTTACAAGCTCAAAAGAGGGGCAGTCATTTTCTTGGGGAAAATGAGGTAAGGCTGTCAGGAAAGCTTTGTAAAGTCAAAGCTTGAGCTGAAAATTCTTCAGTAAAGTTTAAATTGCTAAAGAAAACACTAGCCATCAAGTCAGATGACTTTACCATTCCCACGACTGTTCTACGTATTAAGAAGACAGGAAGAGGTATTTCAGAGAAGATGGTTTCCCTCAAAACAACTTTCAATCATCTTATCTGATACCCACGATTTTATAAACATAGACACTTATGAACTGAAAAGAATGTGATTAGCCCTATATTTAGTGTTACGGTGGGTACAAACATTTACGAGACACACTGCTGGCCTGTGAGGGACAAGCAATATTATTACAGAGTCAATATGTACACATAGGAATAGGACGGTATATTAGTCAGGTAAATACAGCAGCTATAACAAATACACACCAAAGCTCTGGTGGCCTGACACAATAAATGCCTATTTCATGTTCACAGAAGAGTCCACTGTGCACGTCCTGGTTTGAAGGTGGCTTTCCTCTATTTGATGATTGTTGCAAGTTTAGCTAAACTGCTCCACGATATTGCTGCCTGGGCCTTCATTTTGTGTGGCCACCGGCCTGCAGGAGCCTTGAGCTGACCCCAGCCCCTCCCTCGAGGCACATGCCCTAAATGACAGCCCACAGAGTCACAAGTGACGTTCCTGATAAGACTCCCCTTCTGCCTTGTGACAAATTCTCTCCCCCACTCCTTTGGTTTGAACTGACCCATCGGGCCTTAGCCCGGGAACCCCAAGGCCCACAGATCGTAATAAAGGCACGTGCCCCGAGTCCTGCTGCTCTCTGCTGCACGCTGCCTGACCTCTGGCAAGGCCCATAAGGCATGCGTGCCCCTCTCTGGGACCTGTGAGTGATAACTCCCTATTTCAATCCCAGGGTCTCTTGGTGAATCAGGCTCACCAGCCAACATCCTAGGCTTTACTTCACACATGTTAGTTGAGCGAAGTCACAGCAGCGGTGCAGGGACACAGGCTCTCTCAGCTCTCTGATGTCAGCAGGTGGCTGGGGAAGATGGAATGGAGAAGGCGTGCCCCTCCTAACCCCGCCGTCCAGAGGTGAGGAACCTCTGTCCCCTACCGTCCACCGGCAGGAGCTGATGTCACAGCCTCACTGACACCCAGACAGCTGGCTGGGCAGCTGCTCCCCAGAAACAGCTCAACACTGGAGGGTGGACCATTCCTGCCATAGATTTTTTCCGGGAGCCAGAGGAGAATTGGCTTTTTTGCCTATCCCGTTAAAAAAATACCTGATTGCAGATCTAATTGATGACTGTCTCTGGTGTGAGAAAAACTTGGTCTTCACTTATACTTATCTTCAAATCTTAGATTTCCTAAGATGTGTATGATTTTAAAACTAGAATCCCTCCTAGCCATTAATTCAAATAAATTATGCTGACATTTTGTTTGTTTCTTGGAACTACTTCATAGTTGAAGCCACCTGTGAAGCCACTTTGGCACGTGAGTAAACTGACATCCTTTTGGGGGCTTATTCATTCATTCAACATCATTCATGGGCATGGACCAGATTCCAGGACACACCTCTCAGGAAACAAAGACAAGAGAAGGTCTCCCAGCTGCTAGAGGAAGAAGCTGAAGTCTGTATTTAATCTAAGCCGAGAGCCTAGGAGTCACTGAAAGAACATATTAAGATGATCTGTTGCAGAATTTTAGATTTGAGACCCAAAGCCACGAACGTGCCTGCAGTATCCACATGGCCCAGCATGTCTAGTAGGCGCAGAGTGGCCAAGGGCAAGGCTGCCCTGGGAATCAAGAGCCAGACTTACAGCTATTCCCAATAGAGACTTAATAAGATTCCATGATCAAAACAATGACTCAGAGGTTCCCAGGTGGAAGACCGGGTGAGTGACCGTGCTCTTGGTGGACCTGGAGGCGCCCCACCAACGACAGAGCATTGAGAGAACGCAAGTCTCTCCCGAGTGTGTTGATTTTGAGATAAGTGTAGACATCTGTGTAAAAATTCATCTCGATGTGAGGGAAGTTGTCTACCCACAAGCAACTGAATGCAGTCTAAACTCAGGTCTGACTAGTTTCCGAGCTTGTTTACTTAAATTTGTGTGCAGGGGAAAAAAGGAAAGAAAGAAAAGACAAACGAAGGTAGATCATATCATTGCGTCTCTATGATATTAGATTAGCAAGATTTGCTCAAAGATTTAGTCTTTTTCAAAAGTTCTAACTGCGTTTTGCAAATCAAGCGAATTTTTTATAGCAAAATCACGTGGTCTACTCTTAGTGCAAGCATTGAATCTTCATCAGACATTTGAAACATTTACCAAAAGGCACCCCAGGGGCACCTGCTCTTTAAAACCAAACCAAGCAAAGGTGCCAGTCTAAAGCCATTGCAGGTTTGGTGTGAAAACCACAAACTTGATGGTCCTGGTTCTTCTGGAATTTACACTCTGATTTCAACCGTGCATTGTTTTCATTATTCAAACCCACACACCAGGATCAAAATTCAAGGTGAGGAGGAAAACAGCCTGTAGAAATGACATTTTTTAATGAGCCTAATTTAAACTTTTTGTAACTTAGGCACCAAGTTTGCATTGTTTTATTCTGTAATCATTAATAACAGCAGTGAAGGCCATGCTTGGCTTACACCTGGTAGGTACTGTTCTAACGCTTTACACATGTTAACTCGTGGAAACTTCACAATAGCCTGTGAGGTAAGGACTCTCATAATCGCCATGTCGCACATGAAGAAACTGAGGCACAGAAAGAGTAGGTGGTTTGCAGCGGGCTCCACAGCCAGCAGGCAGCAGAGGTGGAAAGTGAACCCGGAGGTCTGGCTCTGGAGCTGTTCCCATGACTCCTCTGCGTTACCGCCTATCCACTCCACAAACCATTCTTCTCTTTCACTGTCCTTTGTACCTGAAGACTCGCTCTGAGACCGCTGGGGCATCAGGTGCAAAACCCGTTACTCACATGGGATGTTAGTCTTTGCCAGCTAAGCCAGATGCCAGCCAGCAGTCACTTCCTGTTCCAGTCGTCTGATTGAAAACAGTGACTGCCGAGAGCTAACAGAACTCGTCTGCTGGGGAGGGAGCAGAGGAGATGGCGGAGAGCAGGGAGACCCACCAGCTGTCCCTCCCTCGTCTCTGTGGCACTGGGAGTCCAGGACTGCCGGTCAGAGAGAGCAAAGAGAGGGACCGAGGAGGGCGGTGCAGATGCCGTGCTGGCAGCTTCATGCTAAGAATGTGCAGCTGCCCCCTTTCGCAGAGAGAAATCTGGCTGAGAGAGATGAATGACATGCCCGAGATAATGGAGTCAGAATCTAACCCTGCTCTGAGCACTCCAAGGCCTAGTGCGATCTCTCCACCCTGAAGCAGCAGGCGCAGAGGGAGAGGCCAGCCCGCTGACACCTGGACTTCTCCCCGGGTCCTGACCATCCTTCTGTGAAAAGGACACCGTGAGTAACTGTCCACATTGCTTCCTGGTTGGTGTTACTACTAAACCTCACTGCTGACTACCGTGATCCCCAGGGTGCGTACATGGAGAAGCGGCTTTATGAAGTCGTCTCCAGGGAGCACGTAGCAAGCATACCCAGGGTGGTGACATCACAGTCACAGCCACAGGTTTATTAACAGCCTATATCGACCTGGAATTCTTTTTTCTTAAAATTGTCTCTCCGTGTGAACATATGTACTTGAATGATAGATATTTTCATTTAAAATAGTCACTTAAAGTTTGAAATACCTATGCTTATTGTCTCCAGATTAATATATAATGGGAACGAGTTGGAAACATTTCCTAAGACAAAATAAGCAAACAAAAAGCATCAATTTTTGTATTTAACCAAAGGTCTGCATAGAGTTGCTGTGAAATAAATGGGATAATATGTTTAAATAGCATTTTGCACAATGCCTGGCAGGTTATAAATGACCAGTAAGTGGTAGAGATTTTTATTAGGAAAACACCATAAAATTCAAATATTAAAAAACTCAAAGCACTACAGACCACTAAATGTATTGCTTCTTAAAAGGTTTTCATAATATTTTAACCAATTTAAATTATGTTTTAACTATTTCATGTAAGTAGCAAATAATACTTTTCCATTTATTTTTATACACAAAAACATAAAGTATTTTTCAAATATTTTTTACTGCCTATATCTATGAAATAGGTGTTTTTTTTTGTCATTGATACATTGATTTACTCGTATTCCAAAAACAATAGCAAATAATTCCAACCAGTCTTCTCAGAATAATATGGCCTTACTTTCTGCATTTTTAAATAATAGTTTGCAGAGATTCCAAAAATATTTTTCTATTACTTTTTCCTGTTCTCCAAGGCTATGAATACTCAGAAAATGCTGATTTAAAAAGTAAAGTTCTGAACATATGTGTAAGCAAACTTACTCTTGTAAAAGATTTACAGTGACCACGCATACATCAAAACCATGGTGGTTTGTAGGCTGTTGAACACACTCTTGAAGAGAAGGGAGGGGAACAAGATTCTGTTCTGTTTGTGACCTCTAGAGGCCACCATGTATGTCATATATTTTATTCATTCAGCAATGCCTCAAAGTACAATCTTCAAGAATTCAAGACTTACAGGCTTTAGAAAACAGAGTAATTCAAGAGAAGAGAGGTTCCATTTTAGGTGAATATGTTGCCTTGAACTAACAACCACAAACCACAAGTTGAAGTTTTAAATAATAATTTGAAAAAGCCTCAAACTCTTGGAGAACCTTCATGGAAAATGAAAACCTTGCTTACTTTACAGTGGAGCTGTTAGACTAATTATGTATTGTGAGTAATCATCACATTGAGGATGAACACAGGGAAATGCATCCATTGGACCTTGGAGTCAAAAATCAATTCTAACGTTTACTAGTTACGTGTCCTGGAAAAACCATTACCGTCTCTGAGCCTCAATGTCCTCTTTTGTGAGTTAAGCAGTCATAATGAAACCTACCTTACAGTGTTGTTTATGGACTAAATGAGATAACACGTATCTTGAAAACTGTGTAGTACTAAACCAGTAACACAAATTTCACTATGGTTTTAACACGATTTGTTCAGATGCTTCCTTTTATCTCAAAATGATAATACTTTTTTCACCACAGAGATAAAACCAAAACAGTGATAAACTAAACCAAATTTTCATCTGATAAAGACTTCTTTAAGCTGAAAACATTTTTGGTGTGGGTCCTGTTGCACTATCTCCTTGCATTGTGTTACTGACCAACTCTTCACAACTCTGAGTAGAATCGAGAATGGGGCAGCCATGAGTTGGCCGCCCCATTAGATTGATTCCCCTTTGTCTTACAGACGGCGATTACGGTAGAACCTCAGAAATGTTAGGGTGTTTCTCCACTTCTCAACACGTTCAGAAATGGTACTCACCCACACATGCTGCCCTTGTGTTCAAGAGCGTTCTTCAAGGCCAAACCTTCCCAGCCGGCTCCTTCTCCAGTTGGAGTGAAGTCCACACGGCTGCATTTTGGCACGTTCACTCAGTCCATCTCCCTTATGGGAACAGTCGGATAGAAGGTGGCTGAGGTGTTGCTGCAAAGCTCACTTGTCTCTTCTTTATTCCCAGAAAGCAAGTCTAATCATGGATGCCTCTACCATGGACCTTCTTCCATCCCACAGAACACTCACCACAAGAGGGATTCTCTTGGCATTACAATTACATTCTCTCTAACCTCGATGCCACGCCCAAAGCCTTACTTGTCAGCTCTCCCTCAGGCCCCTAAATAACTTTTTGTTAAATCTTCACTGTTCATCTCAAACCTGCTCTACTCAAATCTCTTCTGTTATACTCAACAACTAAATCTACTTTTATTTTACAGAGAAAATCAATGCCCCAGGACAGGAACTCTCTAAACGTCCCACTGTCTACTTACCAGTGGATCTATATCCACACCATTATTCCACCTTCCCCTCCTGCCTCAATGAATTAGGAGCTCTTCTGCCTAATCTCCACCCCAGGCCCTAGATCTCTCTACATTCAGTCACAATTAAGTTCAACTTAATTAAGTTCAACTGCAAGTGAAGGTAAACACAAGATAATAGTGGCTTAAACAGAATAGAAATACATTCCTCTTTTGCAAAAATTAAGACCTTACATAAGAAAATCAGAGCTAAGATAGTGCCTCCACAATCAACAGAGATATGGCTCCTTCTGACCTGTGTCTCCACTATTCTCAGCATATGGCTTCCACCTCATGGTCCAAGATGACTACTGAAGCTCCAGCCAACCAGTATGCATTCCAGTCAACACACAATGCGTCAACTTTCCTCCCATTTACCAGAATCTAATCACAAGACCCACGTAGCTGCAAAGGAAGCTAGGAAATGTATTCTTTAGGATAGACAATTATGAACCCATCTAAAAATCAAAGGAAGCAGAGAGGGGAAGAACAGATATGGCGGAGACAGAGTCTCCACCACAGTCCTCTCCTGCCTTCGCATGCTCTTCGTTATGTTTGCGTTATCTCTCCCACCTGTATCTCTTAGTTCTTCTTCTCAGGTAAATCTTTCCCTTACCCATTGAAACATCTTCCTGAACACTGTGTGTCTCTAACTCCTGCTTTGCTTCTCTCCTTCTCTTCACCACCAAGATTTTTTAAGAGGATTTTACTCAATATCTTTACTTCCTTGCAGCATTCACTTCTCAGACCATTGCAGTCTGACCTGCCCCTGTTGTGGGTTGAATTGCGTCCTCCAAAATGATATGTTGAAATCCTAACCCCCCTCTCCAATACCTGTGAATGTGACTTTATTTGGAAATATGGTCTTTCTTTGCAGGCAAAATCAAGTTGAAATGAGGTCATACTGGATTGAGGTGGGCCCTAAATCCAGTAACTTGTGTCCTTACAAGAAGGCCACGTGAAGACACAGCGACACTGAGACACCCCTAGAGAACACAGTGTGAGGACAGAGGTGGAGACTGGAATTATGACCAACAAGCCGAGGAACAAGGATTGCTGGCAACCAGCAGAGCTAGGAAGAGGCCAGGAAGGATCCTCCAGTCGAGTCTGCACGGCCTGCTGACGCCTTGAATTCAGACTTCTTCTAGCCTCTGGGCTTCTGATTTGTTCTCTCCAGTGAGAGGATGAGTTTCTGCTATTTTAAGCCACCAACTTGGTGGCACTTTGTTCCGTCAGCCCTAGCAAATTAACATAGCTCCCAGCCACTCCACTGACACGGCCCTCCCAATGTCACAATGGTCTCCTCGTTGCTAAACCCAGAGGGCAATTTTCAAGACTTGTTTATTTGATCTCTATAGCATTTGACAAAATTGTTTACTCCCTGCCCTTGAAACCCTCCGTCCTTGACTCTGGGCACCACTCCGCACTGGTTTCCTCACATCTCTCAGGTTTTGGTCTCTGCCTTCCTTCCTGAATCTACTTTGTTTCACGTCCTAAATACTCTTATTACCTATTTCCAACTTAGTATGCTAATCGAGCCGAAACACATTTAAGTCCCCCATCCTGCTCCCAAATTCCCAGTGAAATGAGCGGAATAATATACCATTTTAAATTCTATCTTATTCGTCTATGTTCTCGGCAAACATTGCGTCTGCTACCTTCCAAACACTGTGCCAATTACTGGAAGCAAAGCGATGAGCACAGCAGGCTGAGCACCCACTCATGGAGCTTTCGTCCTTGTGGGATGTGATAACAAATAACCAAGGAAATAAGAAGACACTGCAAGTGTGAGCCGTGGCATGAAGGAATCCAATGGGATGATGCGATGGAGCAGAGTCAGCAAACCTTTTCTGTGAAGGCCCACGTAGTGAATATTTCAGTCTTTGCGAGCCATATGTCCTCTGTTGCAGCTACTCAACTCTGAGGTTGCAGCACAAAAGCAGCTTAGGTAGGCTACATAAAGGAGTGGATGTGGCTTTGCACCAACAAAATTTCATTTACAAAAACAGGCAGTAGGCCTGAGTTAGCCTGTGGGCCACAGTTTGCCAGCCCTTGAGAGAGGGAGATTGGAGTGGGGCATTTTAGGTACAAGGGTCCGTGAAGGCCTCTCTGAAGAGGTGGCGTTTGAACTGAGACCTGAAGGGAAAAGGAGTCACGTCTAATTCCCTCAGCTCACCAGCCTTTGAACTCGCAACAACAGCAAACAAATATTTTATCCTTCTGTTGTTAGGATCCGAAAGAATTGAATCCACATAATCTACAAAATTGATAACTCCAAATGCTGAGGAACCGTCAACCCCTCCGTCCACAGTGTTGGAATTTGCAAAAAGAGAAAGATCACTCAATTTACAATATTACTTAGTAATTTTAAGGAGGGCTCGGGATCTGATTTTCAGATCTGAATTTCAGATTTCTTTAAACAGACTTACTGAAAGAAATGGGAGAAAGCATTACAAAATCTTTCATCTGTATTCTAAGCAAGAACTGAAAACACACTGTATGTATAAAAGAAGAATAATCTAAAGCGTGTAAATATTGTTTATTCAAAATCACTATTACCACAGAGGCATCAAATTATACAATAGGTTAGTGTAGAAAATTGAATTAGTGAATTTGTTTAAAACAAAAAGATGTAAAAACTATAAGAGATCTGGAGAACAAATCCAAGAGATACAATTTACTTATAATGGGAGCCCTCTATAGAAATAAAACATAAGAAGATAAAGCAAAAATCATTAGAAATTATAAAATAAGTTTTCCTTTAGCTGAGAAGGCTTGTTTTCTTCAGCCCAAATGGGTCAATGAGTGCCAGGTCAAATTTATTGATGACATTTATTGATGAAATTGCTGAATTTGAAGGCTTTAGGAAAAGAAAACTACATATATCCAAACCAGAATAGGGGATGGGAGGTGGAGAGAGAAGAGAAAATGCAGAAGGAGAAAAACATTTAGAAACAGACATTTCCCCTACAACACTAAATGCTTTGGATGCTTTTAAAGACAAAGACTGTGATCCAGGGATCCTGTATTCCTTCAAATTATCATTCACATCTAAGGGCAAAAAGACTTGATAAAGATTCAGGAAGTATATCACTCCTGTGAAATAATTACTCTAGGAACTACTCCAACCAACAGAGACTCAAATCAAAGTATTTTAAGGATGGAAAAAGCATAACCAAAATAAATGAGTAAACAACTGTGACAGGTTTTCAAATATGGCTGTGACGTTGTCTCCCTTCCCACGAAGTCTTCAGTGACGTGGCCCTGCTGCTTCCCAGGAAAGACAGAAGATCTAGTTCTCCACCCTCTTGCCTCTGGGTTGGGCCTGTGACCCCGGTGGTCAACAGAACCCTGCCAACACGACACTGCGCTGGTGCCAGACACGGCCCTTAACTGAACTGGCAGCTCCTTCCTCTTGGAGGTCTGAGCTGCACGTAGGAAGGACCAGCAGCTCTGCCGGAGGGAAGCCACACGGAGGAGCAGGCGCCCCCTCCGACATCTAGCCCCCTGAGCCTTCAAACGATTCCACCTCAATCTCCGTCTAGCTGTAAACACAGGAGAGACCCCAAGTGAGGAACACCCAACGGAGCCCGGCCAACCCAAAAACTATGAGAGATAATAGCCAATTGGTGGATTGTAAGACACTAAATTTTGAGTGGTTTGTCACGTGGCAATAGATACTGAAACAGCAGTTCACATGGGGAAACATAACACATTGCCCAATTGTAGTTGTTCAAATGTAAAAACTGTTCAAATGTAAAAAACGTCTGAAAAACATGATACAGGATGCTAAGAAAAATTTAGTAATAATAATCTGAATCTAAATTCCCAGATTCTTTTGACAGAACTCAAAAAGGGAAGGAGATAGAAGAAGGAATTAAAAGTGTAATGCATTTCTCAATTTGTATGGAAGATGAAAATAGTTACTACTGCATTCTTGACATTGATAGGGAAATTCACATTCAATTTATTTTCAAAAGGAAAATAGTTTTATTGTGTTTCTGAATAAAAATCAGTAAATACTAATTGTAAAAGATTTATGTGATACAGAATGGTAAAAAGAAAAAAATGGATATCATTAGCAATCTCATTTTCCAGAGACACCAGCAATATCAGTTTGGCGCATGATCTTAATGTATGTAAGTATATTAACTAAGATCTTGTTTAACACAATGTTAAATGGCATGTTTAAAAGTGATTCCACAAATATTCCATTTCTATTTAAAGAAATTCTCAACTCGGTAGATTCTTTCTAAAACACGGTCATCCCCACCTCTCAAAAGTGGATGATCCTTCACAGTCCACCAGCTGAATGGCAAACTCTCAGACATGACGCGATGCATTTGGTGTAGTGTAAACACAGCACAGGTCTAGAGCACTTTCACTGAATGCAATGTTTCATACTAAACAGATCGTATGATGCTCACGCTTTTGTCTGATAGTGATACACACTAGCATCCTAACTGGACATGTCCTTAACTTCACCAAAATCACTGTTTCCCAGTGTGAATGACATAGAATACCATCCAGTTAGATGCTCTCGGAGTAAAAGAAGTCAGTGTTCAGTAACTTTAGAAAATTCTATCATGAACAATTCTGAAAGGATTATCTTCGGGGGTACACCCAGCCACAGGGCTGCTATGACAATGGGTTTGTGCACACAGTTTCCCTCAATGCTCCTGAACCGACCCCCAGGACGGCTGCACCAGCTCACACTCCATCCAGCGGTGACCGGGGGTCCTGAGTCCCACAGCCTTGGCAGAACTCGGTATTACCCGACTTTTTAGTTGTTGCCATTCTCATGTGTAAAGTCTTAATTTTCAATTACCCAAGTTGAGCTTTTTCCATGTTTTTAGTTTAGTATCCCCTCCTGTGAACTGTCTCATATTCTTGCTCATTCTTCTCTTGTATTACCTGGCTTTTTATTGCGGGTTTGTAGGATTTGCTTATAGTTAATCCTTTATTGGTCGTTCACATCCTAGCTATCTTCTCCCGTCTGTCTACAGTGTCCTACACAAAACAGAAATCCTTCGTTTTGATGTCACCAATGACACCAATTTTTTTTTTCTTTACGGCCTGTGCTTTTTTTTTACCTTGTTTAAGAAATCCTGTCCCGCTCTATTGTTACAAAGATGTTCTCCAACATTTTTTATAACAGCTTTATAGTTTTGTCTTTACTTTTAGATCTGTATTCCAATGAGAGATCATTTTGTATTATTTTGTGGTGTGAGTTTTTGGCCCGTTTTTTCTCCAAATACTTTGCCAATTTTCACAATACTGTGTATTAAATAATCTACTGTTTCCTCAGTGATCTACTAACAATTCACCAAGTCCCCATATACACATGGATTTGTTTTAGGTTCTAGTCTATTCTGCCTACTTGGCATTTTGAGTACCAGTCTCACACTGGGTTACTGTAGCTTGGTACATATATTAATATCTGGTAAGAAATTTTCCCACGCCACCCTTCTTTTTAAGAATAGTTTTAGTTATGTGTAGATTAGTCTGTGCCCAATTCACTTCTGTTGGGTTATTCACTTTAACTATGTTAAATTTATATTTAATTTGGGGAGAATTTATATGTTTACAATCTAGAATCTTCCGTTCACAGGTATGTCATTTCTCTCTTCCTAGGAAGTCAGGTCTACTTTTATGTCTTTTAGCAATGTTATAAAATATTCTCCATAATAATTTTTGCATTTTTAAGTCGGTTCCTAGATACTTCATGGGTTTCCTTTTGCTACTGTAAATATCATGTTATGGTCTATTACATTTTCTAACTGGCTATTAGTGTAAAAGAATCTACTGATTTTTAGTCAACGATTTGCGGTCAAGCAACCACGCTGGACTCTTTTTTTTTTAGCTTTAATAGCTTGTCTGTTGATTCTCTTGGGTTTTCTGTGTACATAATTAAATCATCTGCACATACTGACAGTTTTGTCTCTCCCCTTATAGTCTTGTCCCTTATTTCTTTTACTTCTCGTGTTTCATTGGCCAGGACATCCTGTCCTTTGTTGAGCAGAAAGGGTCATAGCCGGCATTCTTGTTGTTGCTGACCTTAAAGGGAAGGCTTCTAAGGTTTCCCATTAAGTATGATGTTTGAACATTTTTACCAGATCTGCCATTAGGCAATACAATGTCTAATGGTGTGTTTATTAATAAAGAAATTGAAAACCTCATTTTGAGAGACAGAATTTCTTGCCAATATAACACTAAGCTCCAAACTAAACTAAAAGTTTGAACACATTTCTCCAACTTAAAATAGTTTTAATCGTGCTTTTACCTCCCAAGTTTTCTCACTTCTCTTTGCCAAATCTTGACAAGGGTAACAGAGTGTAACAGTATCAGCAGCCATCTGAAAAAGACTAAAATAATTTATGGTTTGGACTATCAATACACAAGTTCTGCACCACCGTCCACGCGGTGTGTGACTAATGGGATGGGTGTTTACTGTCATTTATCAAGTTTTTACATTTGCATTTTCAGGGAAGATCAGTGTTTGAATCCTTTCTCTACCCAGGAACTAACTAGCTATGTGATTTTAGGCAAGTTACTTAATCTCACTAAATTCACTTATCCTATAAAATGTGGATTATATACATGTCAACTCACGGGGTTATTGTAATGGGAATAAAAATAATGCTCACTTCCTAAGATTTTTGTGAGAATTGTATGTTTTAGTGATTACACTTACAACAATGCCTGACCTAAAGCTGTTGTTATTACTTCACAGACATTTTATTTCAATCTCACCAAAACTCTATGAGGCAGGCAAAGCCTGCATGAGGATATATTTTTTACTTATTTTACAGATGAGGAAAGTGAAATTAAATTCATAGACAGGGCTAATATTCAGTGGGTGTACATTGGTACATTCTTATCAGGTGTTAAAATGTTGAAACACTTCCTACGGATTTGCTGCCCAAACACCCGAGTCCCACTGACCCCCCTGCTCCCGGGACCCACGGACCTCTCCACACCCCAGCAACTAAAAGGTTGACACCTGACTCGCAGAAGAGCTTGAAGATGGACTGGGTGGTGATCATGAGTTCCACATTATTAAATATCATCCTTGTTTATTGTAAATGTCAAACCTAAGATTCGAACCAGGTCTTCGTGACACCAAGTTCTAATTTACGTAATGAACTAAATAGGGAGGAAAACAAAAGACCATAGTCTCAATATACCAGCTTCTCATAAGTAAACAATGTAAGAGAATCCAGGAGAAGGAAGAGAATGTCAATAGTGCCTTCCTATTGATAGAACTAAATTAATCAAATAATGTTGTAAAGTTCAATATAGTAAAGACTAAACGTCAATAGAAATATGCATACGCCGTATTTATTACAAGATTCTCTTAATATTTTGCAGCAAAATTGAATGTCTTATAATAAATATGAAGTTACTATCGCTTTTATAGTTGCCATTATGTCAAAGCTTGGAAACATCCACAAAAGCAGTCAGGATCATAGTAACTACCAGCTGGTTAGTTGTACATCTTAATTTTGAAAAGTGTTGCATTTTCAGCATGAAATTTAAAAGAAATTCTGGAATAGAAGAAAAGATAAAAAAACATATTACCATGTTTGACATTTCCAATGTTATAAAGTTTTAAAATTACCTGTAGGAGGAAGCGGCTACAGCAAATTCAGAGACCCTCAGTTACTGCAGGAAGCAGGGACCAGCCTCTGCGGATTTCACATTAATTTCACTAGGAACTATAGCCTTTCTATTATAGAAGTAGAGTTTAAAACTAAGTGGTCTCATTAAATAAAAACTTCTATCACATCATTTTTAAAAGGTTTATAACAGGGTTATAAATAAACAAAGATAAACAAATAAATGTTCATGGGTGGCCTTAAGCTTACCACCATTTTGGGTTCCAAAAGTCCATGAGCTTGGAACTTACAAACTTGGAACTCAAAATATCTCTTCTCATTGTAATAATTTTCTACTTTATTTTCTGGCTCCTTGCATATATATCATTCCCCACTTGAAATTATAAACCCTTTGAAATCAAGGCCTGTGTCATATTCCACATCATATTTATGGGAGCACACTCTACTATACATGTCAGGCATCAACTATGAAATAAATGAATAGATGAATTAATAATCAAAGTAGCAAAAGAAAGTGATTAATGATGATGAGATTTCTAGGCCAGCCCAACTTAATTCCCCAATTAAATTCCCTAAATATCGGCTGGTCATCTACTCTGAGCCAGGCACTTTAACCTTATAAAATACAAGACCTACAGTACAATACCAAAAAATCTAATCAGCATACATTATTGGGCTTTTTATGCATTTTAAGTTCCCTCATCTTTGGAGTGGAAAAACATATCTTTGTTAATTCCTTATTTAATATTCAATATTTCCATAAAAGAGAACAACTTTCCACATCTCCAGAGCTACTCTTCAGGAAACACACATGCATACCACACACACACTGAAAACTAAGGAAAAAAGATGCAAAACAAAAAGGCACCTATTGTTTAATCATCCTAACTTTGACGCTGATTAGTTTACTGCTCAAGGTTTTGTTTATGTGGCCACGATTTCACTCTCCCCAATAAATAAAAGATAGTTTCCAATCATATTTAAAACAGGAGGGAAAGCTCTTCTAGGGAATTTAATGCCCTCTTTCACCTACCTCCAAAAACCAGTTTAAAATAGCAAGCATTTGCCAACCAGCCCAATCAGGAACTGCAGCTGAGACCACGGCACCAAGTGGTCAGCCCTCTGCTGACTAATCGCCTGTTAGAACAGGTTACACTGCCGTCATTGACAAGTGTTGATCTGCTGACAGTCATTTCCTGTATAACTTCCTCTCCGAAGGCATGAGGGTCACACAGGATCACTGTGTTAAACAGCTCTGGGAAATCCAAAAAATGTTTGAGACAGAGAGTATGACATGATGTATAATTTCCCACTTGAAGTTTTCTTCCATCAGACTGGCACACATGGTATCCTCATCATTAGCATCACAAGTTCTGTAAACGTATCATAAGTAATATAAGGTCCTATGGTTGCAATTTGCTTACAGTCACATCAAAAAGATATTTCATGGTAGCTGCCTAGTTCCAGGAAGGATTTATTCTCCTTACAAAACCAAAGCCAGCCCTGACATGAGCAGAGCTGACAATCACTGCTCTGGAGAAACTCACAACCACCGGTGTCCCTTGGCTGACTGTTAACGGATATTTTGGGCAGAAATCAGCCTAGACCTAGTTTATCCAAGTGCATCTTCTGAGTTCATTCCAGCTAATTTTCAGGGTGATATTTAAAAAGAAACTCCCTGGGGCCGGCCTGGTGGCGCAAGCGGTTAAGTGCGCGCGCTCCGCTGCGGCGGCCCGGGGTTCGCTGGTTCGGATCCCGGGCGCGGACCGACGCACTGCTTGGTAAGCCATGCTGTGGCGGCGTCCCATATAAAGTGGAGGAAGATAGGCACAGATGTTAGCCCAGGGCCGTCTTCCTCAGCAAAAAAAGAGGAGGATTGGCGGATGTTAGCTCAGGGCTGATCTCCTCACAAAAAAAAAAAAATAATAAAAAAAAAAAAAAAAAAAAAAAAAAGAAACTCCCTGCTCTATCCAAAAGTTGAGAGATGTCTAAACACATGGCCTTTTCGTTCATGTGGAATTACAAGACTTTTTAAAAACCTCTGTTTGACGTTGTATGGATTTGAGATATTTTTCTTGGGTCTCTAGTTCTATAATCTGTTTCCTGTGAAGCTTACTATGGCCAAGTTTGTTATGAGAGAAGCTCAGTTTCAGGGACTAACGAAGCCCAAGTAGCAAATTGAAGTCCAAAGTAAGCAGTCATCATAAAAGAAAATTGATTAATAGATCCTTAGTCATGTCAAAATTATTAGTGATACAATTTGTTGACCACTTTTGTGATAGCCACCAGTTTACTAGTTGTATTCCTGGAAAATGTGATTAATGCACTTGTCCACAAACTTTTTAAGAACCATAGAAATGATTTTTGTGTTAAAATAAATTAAAAACAAAATAACTATCTTGCACTGTCACAATGCTATGTGGGATTTCGACATGGCTTTCAGGGTGGCAGTGCTGCTGGTCTTCCTCGTGCTTCACAGGTTGCTCCTCCGTGGTCTCCTTTGCTGGTTCCTCCTCAACTTCCTGATCTCTTCACACTTCACCGGAGTAACACAGCCCTCCACCTCCAGACCTCTCCATACACATTGATCACGTCACCTTTCAGGGCTTTAAAGAACATCGAAATGCTGAGGATGCCCACATTTACATCTCTAGTTCTAAACTCCAAACTCAACATCTGCATTTGGACATCTAATACACAGTTCAAGGTTTACACGTCCAAAACTAGTGCCTGATATTCTAACCTCCCCTCCTGCCGACCGTTCTCCTTACAGTCTTGCCCACCTCGGTAAATAGCAACTTCTAGTTGTTCAGGCCAAAAACCTTGGGGTCATCTTCGATTCTCCTCTTTCCTTCACATCCCACATCCAATCCATCAGAAAATCTTCTTGGCTTCACCTTCTAAATACAGCAAGTGGACTACTACTTGGCAATGAAAGAAGGCACATATGTGCGCACACACCTGCACACACGCATATGCACAGGGATGAGTTTCAAAAATATTACTTTGAGCCAAAGACATTAGACACAGAAGAGTACATATACTGTAATTCATTTGCGTGAAGGTCAAGAACTGACCAGTCTAATTTACGGTGATAGAGATCAGAATGATCAGTACCTCTGGGGAGTTGCTGAGGGTATTGGCTGCAAAGGCACAAAGGCATGTTAGGAGAATTGAAATGTTCTGTAGTGTGATCTGGGTGGTGGTTACAATGATGCACATACCGTTAGAGTCCATCAAACTGTTTACTTAAAATTTATGAATTCTATTGTATACAAATAATACTCAAATAAGTATTTATACGTGTGTAATATGTGTTGCTAGTGCCTCAGAAGGGCCAAAAGATTGGAGTATTTTTCACAAAAAAATCTTTGAAAAGACTAAGCATATGACTCAAAGATGCCTCCCAGCCAGCTCAACAAAAGCCAAAAATAGGGATGGGATTATCTAGGAAAGACTCTTGTCTAAACGAATAAATTCTGAGACATACACAAGAGACCCACAAGATTCTTGAGAATTTTATACAAGCAGAACAAGTTTGGACAGAAAGAGACAGAGAGAGGACCAACAAAAGAAGGCTGCCAGACTCCCAAAATTCTACAAGCAGAAAACAGACTGACACAGTGCAAGCACACGCTATCCTTCACAAGAAACTGAGGATGACTTTGAGGTGGAGCCACAAACACAGAGGATTATTCCCAGGCCTGGAAGCATAATGTCATTTGCCCACCTGGATTCAAAATTCCGTGGGACTGGTGACTCCTTTCCCTTCCGTTTCCTCTTTTTGAATGGGGAGGTCTATAACGTTTATCCTACGCCTGTCCCACAGCTGTTTTTTGGGAGCGGCTAACTTGTTTCTTGAGTTTCACGGATTCACAGATGGAGAGGAATTGTCCCTCGGGACGGGTTATACCCAGATCCTCTCCCATACCTGGTTAGATTATGAGATCTGGGGTTTTTGAGCTGCTGAGATTCAGATGAGATTAGGTTGTTTGGACTCTGAGTTGCCGCTGTAATCATTCAAGATTTGGAGGATGTTGGGATCGGGTGAGTGTATTTTGTATGTAGGACAGATGTGAAACTTTGGGAACCGATGGGTGGACTGTGGTAGCAAAATAGTGGCCCCCCAAAGATGTCCACATCTGAATCCTCAAAATGTATGACTAGATTACATTATATGACAAAAGGGACCTCATAGGTGTGATTAAATTAAGGACTTTTAGATAGGGAGATTATCCTGGATTATCCAGATGGGCCCAATGTAAATATGAGGGTCCTTGTAAATGAAAGAGAGAGATGAGAAAGAGAGATTTGAAGATAGAAGACGGAGCCAAGGAAGGCGGCCTCTGGAAGCTGGAAAAGGCAAGGAAATAGATTCTCCACTGGAGCTGTTGGAAGGAAGGCAGCATTGCCGACACCTTGATGTTAGCCCAGTGGGATTTCTGACTACAGACTGTGAGATAATAAATTTGTGTTGTTTAAAACTAGTAAATTTGTGGTAATTTATTACAGCACCAATAGGAAACTAATACACCTACCTGCAGTTTACATTCAATCTGACAGCCTGAGCCATCCCATTAAAACCGAAGTCAGATCACATCACTTTTCTTAAAACCTTCCAGCCCAGGAACTGCCTTCCTTCTCACATAGAGTAAAAAGCCAAAGACCTTGTACCCATGTTCAGGAACCCACACAATCCGCTTCTCCCCTCCCCTCCCCAGACACCCTGAGGCCTCCTCTCCTGGCCTCACTTGGGCCCCCTCCCTGCGCCCTCACCTTGCACTGCAGGCTCCCTCTCACCTCCAGCCAGTCCTGGCACATCTTTCTAAAGCACGTTCCCCAGGAAGCCCCATGTCTGCCCTACTCAACTCCTTCAGGTCTTTGCTCAGACGTCCCTGCTACACAAGGCTTTTCCTGACACTCTTTGAGAACCAGACATTCCCTACCCCTGTCCCCACACCATCCACTCTCCTTTCCAGCCTCACTTGTCCTCCTCCTTTCTCACAGTGCTAATCACCTCCCAACGTACTGTATTTTACTTATTTTGTTCATTGTCTCTTCTCCCACAAGAATCAAAGCTCCCTCAGAACCAAATACCACCTGACACATAGCAAGACTCAATAAACAATCATGACATAAATGAAGTCAATCGATTATCTTTAGTGGCTGACACAGAACTTGTGTAGGAACATTCTAAATTCTTGTGGGCAAAAGCCAGGTCTTGTATTGCTTATGGAACTGTCTCTTCCCCCAGCTCAGGAGTAAATATAAAACAGGTATTATGTGTGTACTTATGGTATCTTTTGGGTTTTTTTATTGTGACAAAATATATAACACAAAATTTACCATCTAACCATTTTAAAGTGTACAGTTCTATGGCATTAGTATATTCACATTATTGTGCAACCATCACACTATCCATGTCCAGAACTTTCTCATCTTCCCCAGCTGAAACTCTGTACCCATTAAACACTTCCTCCCAATTCCCCATCCCCCTAGCCCTAGCATCCACCCTTCTGCTTCCTGTCTATGAATTTGATGACTCTAGGTACCTGATATAAGTGGAATCAGACCATGTTTGTCCTTTTGTGACTGGCTTATTTCACTTAGCATCATGTCCTCAAGGTTCATCCATGTTACAGAATATTGCAGAATTTCTTTCCTTTTTAAGGCTGAATAGTATTCCATTGTATATACATATACACCATATTTTGTTTCTCCATTCACCCGTCAGTGGGCACTTGGGTTGCTTCCACCTTTTGGCTATTGTGAATAATGCTGCTATGAACATGGGTCAACAAATATCTATTTCAGTCTCTGCCTTCATTTCTTTTGGGTATATCCAGAAATGGAATTGCTGGATCATATGGTAATTTTGTTTAATTTTTTGAGGAACTGCCAAATTGTTTTTGTGGCAGCTGTACCACGTTACATTCCCACCTATGGTGCATTGGGGTTCCAATTTCTCCACATCTTTGTCAATATTTATTATTTATGCTTTTTTTTTTAACAACAGCCATCCTAAGATGTGTGAGGGGGTATCTCATTGTTGTTTAGGTTTGCAATTCCCTGATGACTAGTGATGTTGAGCATCTTTTCATGTGCTTATTTGTCATTTGTATATCTTCTTTGGAGAAATGTCTATTCAGGTCTTTTGCCCATTTTTCAATTGGATTGCTGTGTTTTTGTTGAATTGTAGGAGTTCTTCACATATTCTGGATATCAATCCTTTATAAGACATATGATTTGCAAATATTTCCTTCAATGCTGTGGATTGCCTCTTGATAGTGTCCTTTGATGCACAAAAATTTTTATTTTGATGAAGTTGCACTTATTTTCCTTTGCCCCCTGTGCCTTTGGTGTCATACTCAGGAAGGCATTGCCAAATCCAAACCCATGAGGCTTTTGTCCTGTTTTCTTCTAAGAATTTTGTATTTTTAACCATTACGTTTACGTCTTTGGTCCATTTCGAGTTAGTTTTTGTGATGCTGTATGGTAAGGCTCCAGCTTCATTCTTTTGCGTGTGAAGATCCAGTTTCCCAGCACTCGTTGAAAAGACTGTCCTTTCCCTGCTGAATGGCTTGGCACCCTCTTTAGAACATTTGAGTTAACACGCTTTACAATGAATTCTGCTGTAAGTATCGTATAGTGAAATTGTAGCTTATTACATGAAATGATAAATTCACTTCTTCGGGATGAGTACAGGCAGTGAACCTCTGTGAGCAGAGCAGGAAACCACTGCACAGGCTGCTTCGTGCCCTCACTTCTAGATTATTGGCTCTGAAAGGTGAGCATACCTCATTATGTATCACTATGTATCACCTACACCTGACAGACTGTTCCGCAGAACGTAACAAAGTAGATCAATGCTTAAATAAATATCATTAAATTTAACACAGAAGAAGCAAAATCTACCCAGAACAGGGAGGAGAAAAAGCATTCAAGTCTGTGGTCTGAATTCCTAGATTAGTTAGACTCAGGTCCCCAACTTCAGCCCAGAGCTACACCGATTCTGTGTTTTCCTCCTCAGATTTCCCCAGGTCTAGCATCACTGCATACTTGACCCGTATTATCCCCAGAGATCTCATTAACATTCTCAGTCACAATTCAATACGCTTTAGTCACTAAGTTATGTAAAGGGAAGCAGAGGCTCATGTAGTCCTGTAAAAATAAAGCTATGGTGATGTAGCTAGATCCCTCCTATTTGTAATTTTTATATCTACTCAATACTCGTATGTGATTGGCCAAAAATTTCGGATAAAAGTAATGGTGGTAGTAGAAATAGAAGTAGAGGAAGCTACATTCACTGAACACTTACAATGTGCTGAGGACTTGATATGAGATTTCATCTGATCCTCAAAATAACACAAGAGATAGGTCCTGTCACGATTCCCCCTCAGAGTTGAGGAGACCAGGCCTGAGGGAGGACTCCACACCCACCCACCTCACCAAATAAATGGAAGACAGTCTTCAAATCCAAGCTGTGCTCTTACCAATTATATCAGTATTTCACGAGTCTTAAACACTCGGGGACAAATTTCACATGTTTGAAATATTTGTATATAATCTGTATTTCTGTATTATTATTTACGTATTTTTTCGTTAAAATCAACTCTTCTTTTTAAAAAAGCTTTCTTTTTAAACTTAAAAAAAAAAGAGTAAGAAAAAAGTCTTTAATGGTATATAAATCCCTGCCAAGTCTCTGAATATGAGACCTGCTCCCCCTCTTTAAAATGAGAGATTCAAATTGTTAGAAAAATAAGTGTAATTAACACCCAAACT
This sequence comes from Diceros bicornis minor, assembly GCF_020826845.1. Lineage (NCBI taxonomy): Eukaryota > Metazoa > Chordata > Mammalia > Perissodactyla > Rhinocerotidae > Diceros > Diceros bicornis. Next base: position 383,168 of record NC_080756.1, on the reverse strand, counting down.
AAGACTTTCTTTTGAACCAATACAAAGAATTGAAAGAAAATTCAAAAAGAATAATTTACCCACTATCCAACGTAGTGCTCTTTAAAGCCCATAATCATGTCAAACAGACTGAGGGGTCGTCACCGTCTCTTCGTGGCACCTGCTCCTCCCCCAGGAGACGGTACATTACCCTGTGCTATGCCTGGGTGTGCTGTTACCGCAGAGCAGTTGCCTCTTCTACCAAACAGCTACACACGTGAGGTGTCCACAGCAGGAAGCTTCTCCAACCCTGTGTCTACTGTAACAGCGACAGTTAAGAGAAGATCCTGGTGGAGGCAGAGAAGTTGATTTGCAAAGCCACTAATAAGAGGTGGTAAATAGATGTAATAGCAGGTTCAGGCCTCTTTAAAAACAATTGGTATTAAGACGTAAGGTATAATAATGTCCCATTTAATGCTTGAATTTAAAAGGAAAAAATATATAAGAGCTATTGTAATAGCACAAATTTCATAAATTATAAATATATAAAAAAATCTATACTTTTCACAAAGTATCCCAGTTATTAATTTCGTAGACACCATATCTTCAAGCACTCTAAATATAAAACTATGCTAAAAATTTTAACAAAAAGAAGAAATTTATTTTGAAAACTTGATTAGTACTAGCATAAGTATCTGAGACTCTCCTGCCTCCAGGCTGGCCCGGTTGCCAGGCTGAGAGAAGCTGTCCATCTCGCCCTCGGTTCCCCACGTGTCCACCACTGGCCTGCACCACCAAGACCTCTACTGTCACTCGCCTTTCTCTACCTATGAATATGGCAAGTATGTTTGTGAACCTATGAGTGGAAGGAAGTCTGTTATCCAGAAAAACCTCGTATTCCTTGTCTATAATTTGCCTTGTTGAATTTCAACTATGAACATTAATCAACTGCATCATCAAGCGGCCTTTTAAGCATCAGTATGTATTGGAGACTTTGTAAAAAGATAAAGATGTTTTTAGAAGTGTTACTAACTAGTATCTGCGTGGACAAACCTAGACTTATAGAAAAAAGAACAAAAACGCACCCTAATCAACCCTAGAATGTTTCCTAATAGTCAGATGATCACGATGACTCAAGAGCAGGATCAAGGAACGAACGAAAATAAAAAGTCAGTTTCACTACATTTAAACGTAGGCAGTTACCTGAAACAGATTGGCCAGTGGGGAGTTGGGTACATTTGGCCTAACTAGAAAGGAGCATATTTGGAGCATTACCCAAGGATGGGTATCTTGGGTGAAAAGCGGAAGTCCCTAATGGGCTGAGGAAGCCCATACTGGGTTCTAGAAGACAACTCCGACCCAGGAGCCGCCTGAGGTGGAGCCAACGTGGCACTAGAAGTCTGACACGGAGCCTCAGAAGGAGCCAGACGACCCTCTCCTCTGAGGCCACGACACATTGCATGGCCTGAAGACAAGCCAGGGAAGGCAGTCGCTGTGTCCCGAGATTCGGTCTGCAAAGTGCTCTCTGGTGTCCGAAAGCCTTCATTGCCTATTAAACATAGAAACCTTCGCAGTAAATGAGATCGAGGATCAGCTCTCTCCTACACAGCCTGATACTTCATAGTCAACTTGGTAGTTTTATTTTTCAAGTTTCCACACGGTTTGCTACTTAATCTTGATATCAGTACACAAAGCAAAGTAATCGAAAGCATCCTGATTTAGCGGTCAAACGGAGGCAAGAGAGCGACGAAGAGGACGGTGTGTGGTCAGACAAACTGTGAGGTAAAACCTCGCACTGCCACTCGCTGGCTTTGTGACCTCACATGCATGGGTTAACCTTTCTGCATCTCAACTGTCACACCTGTAAGGTAGGGATAATCATAAAAATACTAAGAGGTCAAAAATGCTGTTGACCAAACTTGCAGCCACCTTAACTCACAAGCTTTTTCTTACACTATCATAAATCTTTCTCCTTTGGAAAGCCATTTTCAATGTGTGCTTTCTGTGATTATTCAATGTGTGCTTTCTGCGATTATTCACAGCCATTGCCAGTCACTGATACACTGACTCCTGTCAATGAGTGTTTCAAGTTACGTTGCACGGTCTCACCATGGGCTGGATTTTAGTGCACTAAAGACTGTCCTATTATACAGATCATCCAACTCACTAGTAACCGCAAATGAGAAGACCAAGGCCACACAGCTGGCAGAGCTGGGACAGTCTAAATCTCAACACACCTGGCTCCTAGTCCAGTGCCCTTTTATCACATAATTCATTTCATTCCTCTTCTCAATCCATACAAGTCAACACAAATCACACCCAAATCAGAGACAGCAGAGAAACCAATTGTTATTCCACACATTTTCCAGATGTGACAACAATTAACCACTTTTTGAAGACCAGTAGTGGATTAACATGAGATTATAATGAAAAGATATTGGAAGAATCACTGTGAAAACAAAAGATCAGTTCAACATGTTTGAACATCATCGATCAGACCTTGATACACAGAAATGTGTAACAAATGGAGGAACCACTTTAATGTGCTTTCTCCCTAACCAACCAATGATATTACCTCTACCTGCTTCCCTGCCCCCTGTCCAGCCCGTGGTTAGGCTCACTAGCGCTGTTACCAGTTCTTTAGTTAGGACCTGGCTACCGGTCCGCCTCCCTCAATTTACAGTCTGCTATCTCTTCTTGAGTTGGGTGGACTGAGGAATGGGAAGATGATCTTTACAGCTGCTTCTGTGAAGATGCTTCTACATAGCCAAGTCCGTGGTCAGTGCTGAGTCCTCGAGACTTCTTGCACAAATTCAACATCAACGACCACCCTCTTCTCAGAACCGTTTCTTTCACTGGGCTCTCGTGATACTTCCACCTCCTGGCCTTCCTCTACCTGCTGTCCTCTCCTGCTTGTTCTTTTTCTTCCTCTTGACCTCTAAACATTGGAATGCCTCAAAACAGTTCTCAGACTGTGTCTCCTCTTCATACTCCTTCTCCAGGTGATCTTATCAAATATCATCTACATTAATTGATGACTTCCAAATTTGCCTCCAGTCCTGACCTCTTCCCTAAACCAAAGATTTTATACCCAACTGCCTCCTCTACATCAATACTTGGATATCTGAAGCACTTCTCAAAGTAACAAGAATAAAACCAGAGGACGTCAGCATCATGGCGGAGTTAGCTTCCCCCATTGAACTCTCCCCCTCTAAGACACAACAAAAAGGACATTCATATTCCAACAGAAGCTATTCACACAACACAGGGGACATCTGAGGCACCCAGGCAGCCATACACCCAAGGACAGAGGTGCTGGAATCCTCAGAGGAAGTGGAAGGAGGTAAGAGAAGCTCCCTTCCTTCCCCAAGGACTGCGACCCAGAGACTGAGACCACGCGGCTCTCAGAGGATGAGGAGGCGCGGCTCGCCATGTGAAAACCAGTGCTCTCTAAGACCCCTCTCAGCCCAAGGGGATCCCCTTACAGAGGGAGCAGAACTGTTGTGAGAGTAGTTTCAACAAGCTGGCCCCTCAGGAGAGCAGAGAACAACAGTAAGGCAAGAAACCTCTGAGATGGGGGAGGAGAAAGTAAGTACCCCCCCCACCCGGCCCACCTGACTGGTACTTCAGCACAGCAACGCTTCGGCTCAGCCCCATCCCCAGAGGCAGCGGCCCCCAGGCGCCTAGGCCTCACCAGCAGGGGCAGCGTGACTGCCCCACCCACACAGGCAGCAGCCCCCAGGAACCCGGGCCCAACCAGGGCGAGCCTGTGCCCCACACCAGAGGCAGCGGCAGCTCAGGCCCCATCACGCCACGGCCCCAGCTGCTCTGGTGGGACCAAGCCACAGCCCCAGCTTCCCCAGCTTCCCCGTGCCATGGCCCCAGCTCCTTTGGCTTGACCACCCCCCCCCACCCTTGGCTCCAGCAGCTTCAGCTTGGCCTGTGCTCAGGCTCCAGCTGACTTGGTGCCAGCAACTTTGGTGCAGCACAATCCAGTTCCAGCTTCTTAGGCCCAGCGGCACCCCAGCTCCTCCTTCTTTGGCTCAGCACACTCCAGTTCCCACATCTTTGGCCCAGCTGCACTCCAGCTCCTCCTTCTTTGGCTCAGCACACTCCAGTCCCAGCTTCTTTGGGCCAGCGGCACTCCAGCTCTTCCTTCTTTGGCCCAGCACACTCCAGTTCCAGCTTCTTCAGCCCAGCAGTGCTCCAGCTCCTGCTTCTTTGGCCCAGTGGCACTTCGGCTGCAGCTGCTTCAACCCACCAGCACCCGAGCCCCAGCTGCTTTGGCCTAGCTGCACTCCACTCCCAGTTGTTCCCACACTCCAGCTCCAGCTGCTCCCACACTTCCCCCCAAGCAGCCTCCACTCAGCCATGCCTCACATCAGCCAGAGGCTGATGAGAGTGCCCGTGGATTGAGGTGGGCCAGAATACACAGCCCTTGACCCCCACGTAGCGGCAGCAAGAGGAAACTGCGACCATATATTTTCACTATGAGGAAAAGTAAGCCAACACCAACAGGCACCATGCAAAAATATATTCAATCTCCAGACCAAAAGGAAAATGACAAACACCCAGAAGTCAACCCAGAAAGCACAGAAATGTATAACCTTAACGACAGAGAATTCAAAATAGCCATCATAAAAAAGCTTAATGAAATACAAGAAAACACAGACAGACAATTCAATGAAAACAGGAGTTTCTTCACAAAAGAGATTGAAACTGTAAAAAAAAAATCCAATCAGAAATCTTAGAGATGAAAAACACAATAGAGGAGATAAAGACAAATCTGGAAGCCTTAAGCATCAGAGCTGACAATATGGAGGAAAGAATTAGCAATATTGAGGACAGCAAAGCAGAAATGCTTCAGATGGAGGAGGAAAGAGAACTAAGACTAAAAAGAAATGAAGAAACTCTCTGAGAAATATCTGACTCAATTAGGAAATCCAATGTAAGGATTATAGGTATTCCAGAGGGAGAAGAGAGGGGAAAAGGAGCAGAGAACTTGTTCAAAGAAATAATATCTGAGAACTTTCCAAACTCGGGGAAGGAAATACCAGTGAATGACATAGATCTCCTAAATATATCAACACAAAAAGACCCTCTCAAAGGCATATAGTAGTAAAGCTGGCAAAAGTCAATGACAAAGAAAAAATATTAAGGGCAGCTAGACAAAAAAAAATAACATACAAAGGATTTCCTATCAGGCTCTCAGCCGATTTCTCAACAGAAACTTTACAGGCTAGGAGAGAGTGGAACAATATATTCAAAATTCTGAAGGACAAAAACTTTCAGCCAAGAATACTCTATCCAGCAAAAATATCCTTCAGATATGATGGAGAAATGATAACTATCCCAGATAAACAAAAGCAAAGGGAGTTCATTGCCACAAGACCCCCACTACAAGAAGTGCTCAAGAAGGCCCTCATCCCTGAGGAAAAAAAGAGAAAAGGGATTCAAAGTTTTGAACAAGGAGGAAAATAGGTCAACAAAACCAGAAAAATTGCAGTCCTCTACCAAAATATATTAGCAAACATTTAAATATAAAACCAAATATCAAAGGAAGATAAGCACCAAGCATAAATATAACCTCATCATGTTAAACACAAACTCACAACACAAGAAGAAATAAGATGTGACAACAATAACTTAGAAGGGGAAGAGGAAAGGGATTGAATCGACTTAGTCTAGGGGAATAAGAGGCCATCAAAAAATGGACTATCACATCCACGAGATTTTTAATACAAACCTCATGGTAACCACTAACCAAATAATCAAAACAGAATCACACACATTAAAGAAAGAGAAAACTAAGAGAACCCTCGTACAGAACTACCAAACTAAATTGGTAGTCTGAAACACCCGGGATGAGAAACAAAAGAAATGCAAAAGAACCAGAAAAAGAGCAATAAAATAACAACAAGCAGCCCCCATATATCAATAATTATCCTAAATGTCAATGGACTGAACTCTCCAATCAAAAGACACAGAGTAGTGGGATGGATTAAAAAACAAGACCCAACAATATGCTGCCTCCAGGAAACACATCTCAGCTCTAAAAACAAACGCAGGCTCAGAGTGAAAGGATGGAAGACAATACTCCAAGCTAACGGCAAACAAAAGAAAGCAGGGGTTGCCATACTTATATCAGACAAAGTTGACTTCAAGATAAAACAGGTAATGAGAGACAAAGAAGAGAAATATATAATGATAAAAGGGACACTCCACCATGAAGACATATCACTTATAAATATATATGCACCCAATACAGGAGCACCAAGGTACATAAAGCAACTATTAACAAACCTAAAAGGAGATATTAACAACAACACGATAGTAGTAGGGGATCTTAACACCCTACTCTCATCAATAGACAGATCTTCCAGACAGAAAATAAATAAGGAAATAATAATGGACCTAAACAAAAAACTAGATGAGGCAGACTTAATAGACATATACAGAGCACTCCATCCAAACACAGAAGATTACACATTCTTCTCAAGCGTGCATGGAACATTCTCAAGAATAGACCATATGTTGGGAAACAAGGCATGCTTATATAAATTTAAGAAGATTGAAATCATAACAAGCATCTTTTCAGACCATAATGCCATGAAGTTAGAAATCAACTACAAGGAAGAAAACAGGAAAGCAACAAAGCTGTGGAGACTCAACAACATGTTACTAAACAACCAATGGATCATTGATGAAATTAAAGGAGAAATCAAAGCATATCAGGAGACAAATGAAAATGAAAATACACCATATCAACTTATATGGGATGCAGCAAAAGCGGTCCTGAGAGGGAAACTCATAGCAATACAGGCCCACCTTAACAAACAAGAAAAATCCCAAATAAGCAACCTCAAACTATGCCTAACAGAATTAGAAAAAGAATAAACAAAGCCTAAAGTCAGCAGAAGGAGAGAAATAATAAAAATCAGAGCATAAATAAATGAAATTGAAATTTAAAAAACAGCAGGAAGGATCAATGAAGTAAAGAGCTATTTCTTTGAGAAGATAAACAAAATTGACACACTCTTAGCCAAACTCACCAAGAAAAAAGAGAGAAGTCTCAAATAAATAAAATTAGAAATGAAAAAGGAGAAATTACAACAGATACCACAGAAATACAAAAGATTATAAGAGAATACTATGAAGAACTATATGCCAACAAATTGGACAATCTAGAAGAAATGGATAAATTCCTAGACTCATACAACCTCCCAAAACTGAATCAAGAAGAAATGGAGAACCTGAATAGACCAATCACAAGTAAAGAGATTGAAATAATAATCAAAAACCTCCCAAAAAATAAAAGTCCATGACCAGATGGCTTCTCTGGAGAATTTTACCAAACATTCAAAGAAGACTTAATGCCTATCCTTCTCAAACTATTCCAAAAAATAGAGGAAGATGGAATACTTCCCAACACATTCTATGAGGCCAACATCACCCTGATACCAAAGCCAGGCAAAGACAATACTAAGAAGGAAAACTACAGACCAATATCCCTGATGAACATAGATGCAAAAATCCTCAACAAAATATTGGCAAACTGAGTACAGCAATACATTAAAAAGATCATACACCATGATCAAGTGGGATTTATACCAGGGACACATCCGCAAATCAATCAATGTGATACACCACATTAACAAAACAAGGAATAGAAACCATATGATCATCTCAATAGATGCAGAGAAGGCTTTTGACAAGATCCAACATTCATTTATGATAAAAACTCTCAACAAAATGGGTATAGAAGGAAAGTACCTTAACATAATAAAGGCCATATATGAAAAACCCACAGCCAACATCATACTCAGTGGGGAATAACTGAAAGCCATCTCTCTGAAAACAGGGAAAGGACAAGGGTGCCCACTCTCGCCACTCTTATTCAACACAGTACTGGAGGTTCTGGCCAGAGCAATTAGGCAAGAAAAAGGAACAAACGGAATCCAAATAGGCAACAAAGAAGTCAAACTCTTGCTGTTTGCAGATGACATGATCTTATGTATAGAAAACCCTAAAGAATCCATTGGAAAACTATTGGAAGTAATCAACAACTACAGCCAAGTGGCAGGGTACAAAATCAACTTACAGAAAACAGTTGCATTTCTATATACAAACAATGAACTAACAGAAAGAGAACTCAAGATGACAATCCCATTTACAATTGCAACAAAAAGAATAAAATATCTAGAAGTAAATTTAACCAAGGAAGTGAAAGACTTATACAATGAAAACTATAAGACATTACTGAGTGAAATCAAGGATGACATAAAGAAATGGAAAAAGATTCTATGCACTTGGATTAGAAGAATAAACATAGTTAAAATGTCCATGCTACCTAAAGCAATCTACAGATTCAATGCAATCCCAATCAGAATCTCAAGGACATTCTTCACAGAAATAGATCAAAAAATACTAACATTCATATGGGGCAACAAAAGACCCGTATAGGTAAGCAATCTTGAATAAGAAGAACAAGGCTGGAGGCATCACAATCCCTGACTTCAAAACATACTACAAAGCGATAGTAATTAAAACAGCATGGTACTGGTACAAAAATAGACACACAGATTAATGGAACAGAATTGAAAGTCCAGAAATAAAACCTCATATCTATGGGCAGCTAATCTTTGACAAAGGAGCTAAAGACATACAGTGGAGAAAGGAAAGTCTCTTCTATAAATGGTGCTGGGAAAACTGGACAGCCACTTGCAAAAGAATGAAAGTAGACCATCTTCTTTCACCATACACAAAAATTAACTCAAAATGGATCAAAGACCTGACAGTGAGACCTGAAACTATAAAACTCCTGGAGGAAAATATAGGTAGTACACTACTCGTCATCAGCCATAAAGCAATCTTTTTGAATTCCATGTCTATTCAGACACGGGAAACAAAAGAAAAAATAAACAAGTGAGACTTCATCAGATTAAAGAGCTTCTACAAGGCAAGTGAAACCAGTATCAAAATGAATAGGGAACCCACCAGCTGGGAAAAAATATTTGCAAACAGTATATCTGACAAGGGATTAACCTCCGTAATATATAAAGAACTCACACAACTGAATAACAAAAAAACAAACAACCCAATCAAAAAATGGGCAGAGGAAATGAACAGACACTTCTCCAAAGAAGATATACAGATGGCCAATAGGCACACGAAAAGATGCTCAACATCACTAATCATCAGGGAAATGCAAATCAAAACCACACTAAGATATCATTTTACACCCATGAGAATGGCTATAATCACCAAGACAAAAAACAACAAATGCTGGAGATGCTGTGGAGAAATGGGAACCCTAATCCACTGCTGGTGGGAATGCAAACTGGTGCAGCCTCTATGGAAAACAGTAAGGAGATTCCTCAAAAAATTAAAAATAGAAATACCTTATGATCCAGCTATCCCACTACTGGGCATCTACTCAACGAACCTGAAATCAACAATCCAAAGAGGCTTATGCACCCCTATGTTCATCACAGCATTATTCACTATAGCCAAGACGTGGAAGCAACTCAAGTGTCCCTCGACTGATGATTGGATAAAGAAGATGTGGTATATATATACCATGGAATACTACTCAGCCATAAAAAAAGACAAAATCGTCCCATTTGCAACAACATGAATGGACCTGGAGGGTATCACGTTAAGTGAAATAAGCCAGAAAGAGAAAGACAAAGAGTGCATGATTTCACTCATACGTGGAAGATAAACCAACACACGGACAGATAGAACTATTTGGGCGCCCCTTTGTTTTGCTTATTCGTGTGTCCCCAGCCCCTAGAGCAGTGCATAGCACGTATTAGCATTAGTTCTAACTTCATTGTTAGCCATTAGCCTAGTTTATGAATGAATTCAAAAAGGGTTAGAGTGAACAGAATATTTACTCAATAAATATTAGTTTAAAAGTGAATTAATGCCTCCATATTTTACCCCTGCAGTTCTGTGCAATGCCCAGCATTTTCCGGTTTAGAGACCTAATGCCTACACTGATTCTCTGTCCTCAAACACCTCACACAACTGGTGGTACCTCTCTCACTTCAAGGATTGTAAGGTATTACAACTCAATTGCTGGATGTTAAATTGGTCTCATGGTGGAAACTGCCTCTTGGCCCTCTCCAATCATGCTACAAGGCCTGAAACCCCACAGCAAACCTCCATAAAATCATTTCAGCCCTCACAGCTTCCAGCTACCACATCTGAGATCACCTTATGGGGTAGGGGTGGGGGGAGAATGGGGGATCTGAGGGAAAACAATTTGCTTTCCATTAGTGTGGCCATGATGCCAGAGGATGGGTGACCCTCCAAGATGTTGGCGCTGATGAGCTTGTCTTGCTATCTGCTGGTACGTATGGCACCTTAGAAGATACTGAAGAAACGATTCTCTTATAGGTCCCAGCTTCAGAGCCATCTGACAGAGCGACATGAGTGTCCCACTGTGCAGACCCTGTGTAGGTTCCGTGATGTAGACCCTCTCACGCCTCACTCACAGCCCCACTTCCATGTCCTCCCAGGAGTCCTTACCTGAACAGAACATTTCCTGGCTGCAAGCACATCCAACACGAGGCATAAAATAATCATGCTCACAATCAGGTCTGTATAAAACATATGAAATGCGAATTATTTTAAACACTACATATTGAAGCCTAGAGTCATGAAAAATGTGTAGTTTATCCCCACCTCACCTTTTCTGTAACTGTTTATTTAAAGTTGTTATTTGATAAAGAAAAGGTAACTGGCAATTACTGAGCCCTTACCGTGTGCCAGGTACTTCACATAGGTTCCTTCATTCGATTTAAATCTTATGACAACCACTACCCAGTAAAGTAAGTGTGATCACTGACACCTTATAACTAGGAAAACAGGCTTAGAGACATCAAGAGGCCTGCCCTCCAAACCTCCATAACCCACTGTCTTCCCCTCCTCAGTCCACATCACCACCACTCTCCTACAAAACATCAAACAAGAAAAACCTATGTACATTCTTGAGTTACACACGTCTTCTTCTCCTCTACTCCCACCAGCCAAAATACCATCATTCATCAGCTGGACTACTGCGAGAGCCTCCTGATTCACCTCCCATGTCCAAACTGGCCCCTCCATGCTCCAATCCCTCAGCCAGCGCCATCTCTGGAAAACATAAATCATAAAACAAACTGGCTTAAACACCTCAATGATTCCCCACCAGGATTAAAATACAATCAAATTCTTTTACCGTGCATACAAAACCCTGGATGACCTGCCAAGAACTCTGACTTCATGCTCCTCTCTCCCCTCTTTCCAATCATAAGGACACAGTTCTACTCCTGGAACACTCAAGCCTGTTCCTCCTTAGCCCTCCTGCTCTGGAACTATCACCTCCACATGGAAAGCTCATTGTCACTGTCAAATTACAAAAACAGACACCAGTTTAAGAGGCAAAGCATTTATTTGAGATCAAAGAATTGCAATTCGGGGAGCACAGATTCAAGTAGAAACCCATACAGTGTCCCGACTACAGTGTCCCAACTACAGGAGAAGGGCTCAGGGTTCTTATGGGAAAAGGGGAGAAAGATGAGGCGAGCTGTATTAAAGAAGAGTTCATTCGTGCTCAATGAGGTAAGGCTACGTTTGTACTTCATCCATTGGCTTGAGATCCATCTTCAGGCAAAGGCTAGACTTGTACTTCATTGACTGGCTGAGATTTGGTCATCAGCAAAGTCCAGTTTCATCAGTCTTTACAAATAGGATATTCTTGTCCTTACTCATTTCTTGGAATGTTGGAGGTTTGGTCCAGTTTGCAGGATAAAGAAAAGACGTGCAATGCAATTCCTCTGAAATGGCTGCTCCGGCTCTGTTTTAATATGGCACCACTCATGTCATCTTTTGCATCATTCAGGTCTCAGCTGGAATGTCACCTCCTCCTCAGATGGGTTTTTTTCTCACGACAACCTAAGGCAGCCCACTCTCATCTCCTTATCACACTGCCCAGTTTTGTTTTATCTCAGTACTAATTACTACCTGCTGTTTTCTTTTTTTCATTGATGTTTATATTTATTTGTTCCCATCTCCTCCCACTAAAATGCATGCTATTAGATACCCTGCCTGTCACATTTAGCGTTGTAACTCCAGCACCTAAAACAGTGCCTGAGACATTATAAGTACTCAAACGTTACTTGAGTGTTGCCTCAGCTTACATGGTTAGTTCCAGAGCCAAGATTAAAATTCACGTGTCCATGAACAAATTCTTTTTACTACATTCTGGCTTCTACGTGACTTTATCTTGGAATACAATAAATTTTAAAATTTGCTACTTACTTTACATATACTGACCTCCATCTACCACCTCCTTTAAATTAAAATTATCCTTATCTTTCCAGGTCTGTTTCATTTTCACTGCGGTGCTTTTCTTCATGTCCCATCAGGTTTGGTCGTGTCTCTCTCAATATCAGCGTAGCATCTTTATTACGCTTCATTTTGAAACTTCGCTCACCTTGTTCTTTATCTGACTCTCCATTTCTTTTTCATGGAACTTCCAATGGAAATTCTTTTCCATTTCTCCCAGTGCCTATCAGACTTCCCTCAACATAGAAGTTATGCAATAAATTCTTGCTGAATTAAATCATTTTCTCTTCATACAAAGATCTTGTTGATTTCCAGAGTTATAGGGTGGTCGTAATACAATAAAAGTCGCTCAAGGAGGCAGAACAATCTGTTTATTGACAATAATGATGCTTCCAGGGAATACATTGGAATGACTAAGGTTCAAGGCAACATTCCACACATTCTAGAATGAATTCCATGGAGGAATAAATTGCATCTCATTGACTCAGAACCTATAAATATTTTTCAAGTAATATCTACACAGGATGTTGAATTCCAAACAACTTTTGAAAACCACTAATCATTCACATTCTTCCCCAAATATCACACAATGTAAAACTGATGGATCTTTTGTGACCTGATGACATTTGTCTCCATTCCTGAAGGCATTATAATGGAAATGTGGTCTTCTATCATGCCGCTACAGTTGGTATAAATCCACTAGATACTTTTAAAAAATATTTTGAGAACACACAGTCATGCAAACTAATGTCTGCCCATCCCAGCAGGGGACAGTAAAAGACTTGACCAACACCAGATGGGACTTAACAGGGTTAGTAAAACATAAAATGCTCCAAGGGTGCTAAGTCACCTCCTGAAGAACTCAAAGAAAATATATTTGATTTCCATTCTACATATTTTTCTTTCTTAAGAAATTCTAAAACTTTCCAATAAAAGTTGTCACAATCCTTTGACATTTAATTTCTCTTAAAAATAAATTGTAATTACTTACCCTTTGAATACTATGTATAGATTGTTAATTGTGGATAGATTAACAACTTTCTAATGTTACCACAAGTCTAGAACATATGGATTTCTAAATAAGCATTTTCCTGGTTTCAGAGCATTAAATGCCTGATTCGCTGGAATCCAAACAGCCCAATGTGACTTCACATGACAATATTTTGATAAATATTTTATAAAATACTAATTGCTAATCATTTAATAAAATATGACCTAGAAACACCTTATTATTTATTTTTTTCCTTTTTAAATTTTTATTTAATTTATTTGAACTAAAAAAGAAACCAATTCACCCATTTCTCCCACCCCCACTCCTTGCCTCTTGTAACCACCAATCTGTTCTCTGCATCTGTGAGCTTGGTTTGTTTTTTTTTTAGATTCCACATATAAGTGAGTTCATATGGTATTTGTCTTTCTTAGTCTGACTTGTTCCACTTAGCATAATGCCCTCGATGTCCGCCCATATTGTCGCAAATGGCAAGATTTCCTTCTTTTTTATGGCTGAATAATATTCCATTTATATACATATACCATATTTTCTTCATTCATCCATTGATGGACATTTAGGTTGCTTCCATATCTTGGCTATTATAAATAATGCTGCAATGAACATGGGGGTGCATGTATCTTTTTGAATTAGTGTTTTCGTTTTCTTTAGATAAACACCCAGAAGTGGAATTGCTGGATCCTGAGGTGGTTCTATTTTCAATTTTTTGAGGACTCTCCATACTATTTTTCATAGTGGCTGCACCAACTTACATTCCCACTAACAGTGCACAAGGGTTCCCTTTTCTCCATATTCTCATTAACCCTTGTTATTTCTTGTCTTTTTGATAACAGCCATTCTAACAGGTGTATGTGAGGTGATAACACATTGTGGTTTTGATTTGCATTTCCCTGATGATTAGTGATGTTGAGCATCTTTTCATGTGCCTGTTGGCCACCTGTATGTCTTCTTTGGAAAAATGTCTATTCAGAGCCTCTGCCCATTTTTTAATTTTCTAATTTTATTTTAAAAGATAATTTTCTTGGACTTTTCAGGAAATATAAGATTGTGATCACAAAATAGAGTCAATTTTCTATTCAAAGTGAGCAGAAGCACAGGTAACCCTCCCCTCCCCCAAAAAACATCACTTATGCAATTGGAATTCATTGTGTGTTTTGCTCAAACAACAAAGAGCCAATTTGTGGTAAGAAGAGACAGGGTGTCTACAAATGTTCTTTACTATTGTTTTATTTAGATTAACTTTAAAAAATGGTTTGCTTTACCTAACCAACTCAGTAAATGGTTGCAATCCAGAAGAAAGCAGGTGAAAGTCAACCTGAGATTACATTTTAGCTGCATTTAATATATTAAGCACATAAACCACAAATAAACAATAAGGCAACTCAAGAAAAGGTGTGTTTGTGTGGCCCACACCACGGGCCACAGCCGTGTCTGTGAGCAGACAGGCTCCTTTCCGTCCTCTGAACTTGTCTCAGATTAGGAAACAACTCAAAGCTGTAAGAGGTTATAACAGAAATCAGAGCAGCAGGCGCCAAACACCTGTTAGCTCACTTGATGACAGTCCCCACACAAAGAGGTCAAGGTCATGGACTTGCTCAAACTTGGGTCAAGAAAGGGTCTCTGTTCACAGACAGTATCTTAAATCTCAAGGAGAGTGAACGTCACAAAAAGCAAATCTAATTATGTCACTCTCCTACTTAAAACTCTTCAGAGGCTCCCCTCTGAACTCAGGAGAAAGTTCAAACTCCCTAGAATGTCGTCCAAAGCCCTCTGGGAGCTGGGCTTGCTCGCCTCTCCAGCTTGGCTCTCACCCTTCCCCCTCCAGCCCCTCACAGCAGTGCAGCCACATGCAGTTCCCCACAAACGCTCTGCTCCTTCAAACCAGCACACCCTTCTCTCACCTTCTGACTTATTCCCACCCATAACTCAAGCCTCCACTCAGAGGGCAGCTCCTCCAGGAAGCCCTGCATCCCCAAAGTTCTAGATCCACATCCTGTGGACCTCACTGTATTCAAATTGCAGGGTGGTCTGTCTGTCTCCACTACTGGCCTGTATTATTTAATCTTCACAAAAACCAATGAGGTAGGCCTTATTGTGCCATCTTACAGATTAAGAAAGCAAGACTCAGAAATAATTTATTTGAGGTCACTTAATTAGTAGTGGAAGAAGAGCTGAAACCCTGCAGCTTCCCTTAAGCATCACATTACACAGCCATTCAGGGTAGAAGCATCAGCCCAAACATTATGAGCTGTTATTACATTAAATGAGATCATATATAGAGCAAAGGTTTAGCACAGGACTTATGACACGTACCATGTGCTCAATAAATACTAGCCATCATCACCACCACCATCATCACCACCACCATCATCACCACCACCATCATCACCATCACCATCGTCACCACCACCACCGTCATCACCACCATCATCATCACCACCATCACCATCATCATCACCAACACCACTACCATCACCATCATCACCACCATCACCATCATCATTATTATTATTATCAGCATTAGCATTATTACTGTTCAGGCAGAGTTCATCTCTTTCAAGGCAAAACTCCAGGAATCCTACCAAACCCAGGATCCTTCGAAATAATGAAAGCAACCATAGGTGACAGTTTTCTCAAACTCCTTCCCCTCCTTTGTTCCCTCTGAAAGTTTTAAGTCTGACCTGTATTATGCTTCCAAAGCAGACAAAATGGGATTGCTCTCAAACAAACCCCCTTTCACCTCCACGCGCCTGCAATTATCCCTGGTGACTGAGGGCTACATTAAAGAGTCTAAAGAAGTGTGTGTTCACATCTCTGGTGTCGTGTTTCCTTCGCTGTTTTAGCCAATCACCTTGATCCTCTTGGCCTGACTTAGGCCTATTTTATGCGAGGCAGAGGTAGAGCGAATTTTTACAGAACTCCTTATTTCTTCAGGGATGTGAAACTGAACCTCGCCCCAGTGGCAGCAGCATCTATTTAAAGACAATCTGATTTTGTAGGAACTTAGATAGAGAACAATGAAAACAGGAACTGCCTGTTATTAAATATGTTTCCTGTAACCCAAGCTCAGTAAATTGAGGCTCTCGGTTTCGCTGTCGCTCCACCTCTGAGAGTCCTGTTTAAACCAACAGGGTTTTGTGAGTACAGATCAATGGCAAGATTTTCGGTTTCACAGAGAAACAAAGCTTTCCAGGAGAAAGAGTCAGCAAGGACTGTGTCTTAATGGCAAATATCCTTTGGAGCTCTGAAGAATTGCGTTAGTTCATTGAATCTGGGATTCGTTTCTCCACATTGAAAACTAAGTGCACAATTTAACATACTTGGCATTTTCTTCTCGAGGGTGATCCAAACTTTGAAATGCCTCTTGCATTACAGGTCCAAAGAGCCCTTGTGAAAAAATAAAATAAAATCTTTGGTTATCATCCTATTCACAGTTACAGACTGGAGTTGCAGTTGGTAGCTTTCAATTTCCTAAGAGTAAACTTAACATATTTGGCCATAAAAAATTCCAATTTATAAATGACCATACAACTTTTTCTATCAGCTTCCATTTTGGAGATTTAGCTTCTTGATTTAGAATTCAAAGTTTTATTTTAAATCTATTTTAGCTCTAGTGAAGAGCTAAAACTTGGCCTTATCTCTGGAGAACGATTCTAGAGAGTGAGCCCAACCCGAGCTCCCAAGCACAAGATGAGCACGTCTCAAATCGCACAGGCAGGGCTGGGGATGTGGGGAGGTGGGAACCGAGCAGGTAACAGAATGGACGTCCACAAGGAGGGCGGAACAGAGGGAAAGTTGTGAGGTATAGTCCTCAGCTGTGAACATCTACATAAAGATGAAAAAGTGCCCTTGTTCCACATCTGACCTCAACCCCACATGGCAAATTCTAGAGATAAAGTGGGAACTCTTCACCAACAAAGAATGACCCTCAGAGCACTAGGTGCTCTCCACCCACTCTGTCCTCACAGCCTCAGAGAATCGGACAGAGCTCCAAGGTCTAGGAGAAGATTCTGGAAAATTCACAGATCTCAAGTCTCCTGGAAACCTCAGAGGGGACCGCAGACCTCGCTCAGCGCTGCCCCCTCCATTCCAGTGTGGGGAAAGGCCACCACCTTCTCCATCCTGCTCCCCTACCTGGCACAAACGCTCACACTGCGGCAAGCACAGGCCTGGCGCCCCCACAGAGGGCTCAGGAGTCTCTACACTCTTGGGAGCCATGCTTGTTCTCTGAGCACCATTTTTTTTAATCCCTGTTGTGCCAAGAACTTCAGACTCATACTATCTTTCCCTAAATTCCATCAGTATAAATTTTTTTTAAAACTGTGGGGGAAAAAAGTGAATTGGCCATTTTAATGGCTCAAGCACAGTAATTTACATGCATTCTTCCAAGTTTGCTGAGAAAAATTGGAGTAAAATATTTTAAAATAAAAACAAAGAATTTCAGAACGCCTAAAGGGGGTGACATCAATAAACGATCCTTCATGTCTAATGAAGCACTTACTAACACGGACTCCTGTGGCCTCCGACGCACCAGTGCACAGCTACGTGGAAAATTTATGCCAAATTTTGAGTATATACACATATGAGCATTTTATGTAGACAGGGCTCCTTGCTTTTATAAGATTTTAAATAAGTTTATGGCCCCCCCAAAAAATTTAGGGGAGTTAAATTAATAAGTTCAAAATTTTTATTTCATCCTATTTTTCAGCCCTTTTATGCCACAAAACTTTCACCAAAGTTGACCATTTTGCTTCTGAAGATAGAAATACAGACTGAGGAGTCTGCACTTGCAAACATGGACACAAGAGCAGCGTCTTGATTGTCTGTTCTCTTCCTCCTCCCACTTCCTAAAGGAGCTGCTATTTAATGCAGTGCCCGCCCTCTTCAGGAGCTTCCTCTACACCTACAGACCTATTTCTAGTTCCACCGCCAGCTTCAGAGAGCTGAGGGGAGGATGTAAGCTCGTCACAACGGCTGGTGTGTGCAGAGAGCTCCCTGGGAACGGCCCGGTACTGTGTGAGCCCTTTGTCTCATTTAGTCTCCATAGCACTCCTGGCCGAGCGCTACCATTATTCTTCCCATTTTAGACATGAAACTTAGAAAGTCAAGTCGTTGCCCAAGGTCGTGCAATGATAGAGTGGTGGACGAAGGAACTAAACCGACAGTCCAACGGCAAAGTCCGCACCATGAGCCACGACGACACACCTTTCCAGAATGAGTTGACACGATCTCCCGGAGGATACTCGCAACCAGGACAGAACCTCGGTTTTGCTTTCTGACATAATGTTTTCGAGCTGAGAGGGAGCCTAGCATCATGTCATCACCCATCTTTACGGCGGAGAAAACGAGAGAGATTCTGCAGTAGTAATGGGGAAGAAGAGGTAGATTGAGTAAAATAAAAAGCAAATGGGGCCATGTAAAGTGCATACGCAAAACAGAGAATAAGCAATAAGGATGTTTAGTAAATTCAAGTTCCGTTTGTCTTAAGCACCACTTGTAAAATCTATCCCAAAGAGCATGTGTGTGAGAATGCAAAATGGTACACCTACTTTGGAAAGCAATTTGGCAGTTCTTCAAAATGTTAAACATAAATAAGACCCAGCAATTCCACTCTTCAGTATATACCAAAGAAAACTGAAAACATGTGTCCTCATAAAAGCTTGTACACTAATGTTCATAGCAGCATTACTCATAATAAACAAAAAGTAGAAACAACAGCCCAAATGTCCATCAAAAAAATGAATAAACAAAATGCGGTATGTCTATAAAGTGGAATATTATTTGGCAGTAGAAAGCAGTGAAATATTGGTACATGCTACAATATGAGTGAACCTCAAAACCAGTACACTGAGTGAAATAAGGCAGTCACAAAAGACCACACTTTGTATGATCTGGTTTATACAAAATGTCCAAAATAGGTAAATCTATAGAGTCAGAAAGAAGATTCGTGATTGCCAGGGGCTAGGGGCGGGGGATAGTGGAACGAGGAAGGAGGACTGGTGGCTAACGGATAGAAGGTTTATCTCAGGGATGATGAAAATGTTCTAAAATTAGATTATGGTGACGGCTGTGCAACTTTATAAATATACTAAAAACTATTGAATTTAAAAGGTGAGCTTTATGGTATGTAAATTAATCTCAATATGGCTGTTAAAACTGTTTACAAAAGAGCGTGTGTGATTCCTGCCGTTCCCGCAGGGAGTGTGGTAGACATGGTGAAGGAGCTCCAGCCCTGTCTTTTAGCAATGCTTGCTCGCTCTTCATCTGTCTTCTGCCAAAACGCATCACTCACACCAGCAGAGGGAGCTCGAACGATAGCTTACCCGCATCTGCTCCCAATCTCGCATCCAGTGAGGACAGAAAAAGAATCTTTTCAAACAGAGAAAATAAAGGATAGCTGAGTCTTACCCTTCCTTACCCCTACCAAAAGGATTGAAAAGTCAATATGAATATTCCTCTCTTTAAAACAAACCCACATTGATCCACTTACACATCTCAGCTTCTCGATTGCACGGTGTCCTCTGTAAGATTATCTAGATGTAACAGGATAGAGTATGTTTGACCTCATCCTTCTGTGCTCTTTCCCTGTCACCTGCTTTTAAGGCAGTCAGTGAAATCCAGCAGCAGGACAAAGAGTGAGCATCCTTTCCACAAAGTGTCTCTGTTGCTACATGCCATCTACGTGCACCACCAGCCTTGGCTCCAGTGCTAGGATCAACCAAGTTGAAACATCATCACAGTGCTTAGGATATTAGTGCAAAACAAATGTTATCTATTTTTGTTGCATTCCAAGCTGAGAAAACAGTTTGTGAAAGGGCATTCATTTATGCAAGAAATCGTACTGCAAATCTGTCATAACCAGGCA